>NW_017805695.1:4800097-4857597 GCF_001891065.2 Hippocampus comes
AAAAAAAAAAAAAAAAAAAAAAAGCAAATATTGAATACCTTTATTTATTTACTTATTCGTGCTGCTTGCAATGCTATACTGTTTTGTCATCATGGAATGATCAATGAATGGTTCGCGCATCCACCTCACAGTTCTGATGTTAGAGGTTCAAATCTGGGCTGCGGCTTTCCTGCGCTTTGCATGTTCTCCACATACGCTGCTTTTCTCCAGGTACCCCATGTCCTTAGATGTCAGTGTGAATGCTTGCTTGTCTATACAGTACATGCAAGCCAGTGGTACTATGCCCCACCATGTGCCAGAAGTCAGCTGGAAGAGGTTCCGGCTCATCCATGAGCCATCGTAAGGATAAATGGTCGAGAAAATGGATGGATGGATCATGGATGGATTATGTCATTTTATGTCGCTCACCTCTTACCAGACGAATCCCACCGAGGAAAAACCTTGGGTAACATTCGACACCAGAGACTCTAAGATAAAATCTTCATGCCTTTTTATGCCTTGTATTTTGGAGGATCAATTATATTTTATTATGGACAGTTCTGCACAAACTTTTATGATTATTGTTGTTATTATGATTATTATCCTTATTTCCGTATATACAATACATATGGTGACTGAAGAATTCTCCTGACTTGCCCAAATTTCAACATTCATAATCTCATAATGATTTTTCACTGGAAAACAAATGAATTCGACAGTAATGTTGCTTAAAGAAAATATCCTTTATTGATATTTTGTAAGCAAGAAACTCCCACTAAGCCACAAAAGGCTGTGATCTTGAGAGCAAAACAATTCTAATTTGAAAGAAATGAAATACATTTTCCTGTATATTTTTCCCATCTTTGCCTTACAGCAGCAGTCATTTTCTTCACCATAAACACATTGAATACAGTTGAACAGGAGGAGTGGCAACTACTCTATTGACAAACACCGATCACTGTAATAAATACAAAGAAAACAAAACAAAATGGGCAAGTTAAATGTCATAAATAATATGTGAGTTGGTATACAGGTTGTAAAATGAACTCGATGAAGAGTTATTATCTACATTGACATTTTTGATTGATTGTATTTTGTACAGATAATTACGGTAGCTTGCATCTCCATAAGTGAACACGCTTTTAAATACAAAGATGTTTTGGGTTTTTTTTTAGTCAAAAACAAGAAAATAAAGTCGCTGCTCGTTTAGGAAAAAGAAATGTTCCATACAAACACATAATGCAGCAGAAGAACATTTACATACTGTAGGAGGTGGGTGCTGTTTCGGCACCACATTCTGCCATTTTGTCTTGACTGAACACCATTTAATTTGCTTGTTTGTTTTTTTTCTTCTACAACTTTAGTACTTGAAATGAGATTCGGATGGCTTTTAAACTCTTCTGTTCTCAACAAACATGCTCAGTGTATAAAGTCACACTTTCACATGTCAGCGGTGTATTACACACGATGCACCTCTTTGAATGGATTTCCTATGCGCGCACGTGTCTGTTGTGAGCATCAGGATTCAGTAGCGATGCTCCCCTCGTGTTATGTGCGAAGAGAACTCATATCGGTCTTGACTGCGATGGCCACAGAGATTGCATTCAAAGGGGTCTCTGAAGCCGTGGCAGCCCATGTGTATGGTGTACATGACGTGGTCCAGGAAGAGGACGCGACAATGTTCACACCTGTACGCCCGCACCTGCTCACCGTCTGCCGTCATCACCTTGAAGCCCTCCGACGCCATCTCCATGCTTGCCCGGATGGCCTCGTACTGTCGCTGCTGCTCCTCCTTCACGTGGGGCAGCGTGCCGTTCCGCACCCCCGAGGTGATGTGGTTGGTCAGATAGATGAGGCCGGAGGCCGCCCCGCCTGCCCGATCGCCACTGTTGCTCTCCGTGTCAGTGGAGTCTTGGCCGCTGTGGCTCGGAGAGCCATCCTTCTCGCTGGAGGCAGACTTGGACTTGGAGAGCAGAAGCAGGTTCTCAGCCGCACTGTCCTTGGCTGACAGGTTGTGGCCCATTCCCGATTGGGGATCCGGGGCCACTTTGTGCAGGGGGTAGACGGAGCCCATGCCCACGTCAGAAGACGACGCTGGGGAGGGCTGGACCAAGGGCCGGAGCGACTCTGCCCCCAAGTAGCTGATGGCACTGTTGATGGCCTGGTCGATGACGTGGGGCTGAATCAGCTCACCAGGTGCTCCATCGTAGGAAAGGTCTGACAGGCGCTTTTCACCTGAGGAAACACATCCATGTTGGTTGTCACAGATGCAAAAAATGATCACTTACATCCTGAGACAACAAATCTTGAGCTAAGTGCTGTTTTAGTTATTCTCTCAAATGACCATTCCAGACCACATTGCTAATTTTAGATAAAAGCACAGCAAACTTAAAAGTACTGAAATGGACACACCTTAAACAAGTAACAGGCCGATTTCTCATTGTGAAAATCAACCTTTTTCCACAAGAAGCGTAAGATCAGTATTTGTCAAGTTCAAACTCCTGTGAGACTCAGTCTGAGTCTGTTCTGTTCAATGTCTAAGCAAGCCGCCGGTCAGGAAAATAATTCTGAAATGATTGCTACCTTTTACAGCAAGCAACAGTTGAGCTTGATATAAGCTCCTTATCTGTAGGTTACTTCTAATCATCAAGCACATGAATTTATTCGAAAAAAAAAAGAATAGCAATTGCTAAACAATTTATTGACCTATCATGAGGCTACCTTTACTGCAAATGTATTGACATAAAGGAAGCAGATTTCAGCCCTTACCCACAAACTTCTGTGGCATAGTGCTCTTACGCTTAGCTACATTATTAGCTAGCCTGTCTAGCACCAAGGCTCTGTCAGATCCCGTCTGGTTTAAGTCTTCCCTCTGTTCATTCTGGCTGCTTTCTTCCTTTACTACTGGAAAGCAAGACAGAGAAGGAGGTTTTAGAGTCAAAATAGGTGCCGTTGGTTGAAAAGTGAGTACTAGTGTAGGAGGGCCTCTTTGTTTGTACAGTTTTTGTTTTCCGCTGACAAGAGCGCTATTTTGATGAATGTCCTTTTACATCTAGAACACAGGAAATCTATAGAGGTCTTAGTTTCAGCTCACGTTTACACATAGTCTGTGATGGGGATGGATGGATGCACAGGTTCAAGGTTCATCAGATGTCAAATACTCTTGCGTATAACCTATATGTATTAGTACAACCTGAACTATTGCTGCTTCTCAACTGTGGTGTGCTGATTAAATTAAGTAAAATAGGTCATGGATATTTGGGTGAAAGGGAACGCACACACGAGGCACCGACCTGTGTAGATGCTGTTCTGCAAGCCTATGCACTGAAGGTAGTTGTGACATCGCTCCTTGTGCTCCTCCAAAGAGCTGCGCTGCTTGTAACTCCGTCCACAGTAAGCACACTTGTGGGGTTTTCCAACTGCAAAACAACAACAAACAATCAACAACCACTGCAATAAAAATAAAGTGATTTTGAATCGACTTTCTAATTTTCTTGAGACAGTAGTATTGAGTTAAAAAGTCGAATTTTACTCATTGGGTGATTTTTATGAAGGGTCATTTTAAACCATTTATTGGAATATGTGTTTTATTCATGGGATGTTATGTCTACTGTCTTTTTCAGGTATCAAATGCTCAATCTTATTTCCATTCCAGGAAACCTTCAGTAGTCTAAATGGTGCACATTTTAAATTGTTTGCTTTAGTTTTTTGTTTGATTCGACAAGTCAAGTCAAAAATCATTTTAAATGCATGTAGACCATTAAACACATTTTATTTTCTTCATCTGTTCTTCTCTCTTTGGTACAATGTTGACCCAACACAGGTGTATTTTTCTATATTGCTTTTATGTTAAGCATAAATCACAGATTCAAATTTGTGGTGAGTGACAATAAATACACCCAAAATAATTTTTTAAAAAAATCAATCGGTCACATTCCATGTTTTATATTACAATGTCCCCTCACAACACACTTATTATGAAATTTACCCCAATAGGCTCAAATGTAAATGCATTACAGTACTGTCTCATGCTTGAGTAGTCTACCTGCTGAGCCATTGTGGTATTTGAGAACATTTTGAAGACATAGAAAGAAAGAAAGAAAGAAAGAAAGAAAGAAAGGTTACACTAGCATTTAATGAAAACTAAATATAGTTTGGCAGATTTTTGGGAAAAGTTTCAGTACTGCCTTATAAGGCTGAATATTGCATCTAAATGCGTTGACTCCTCTAAATGAGAATATTGGAATTTGGAAGCTGTATGATGTCAATGGTTTATAAAATTAAACAAAAACGTTCCCTTGACTCAAACAGAAACAAACAAAAAAAGCAAAATCAGATAAACGGATCATTTCGCAGTGATTTCTTAATTCTTTTACCAGCTCAATTCCTGCATTTCTTAAAGTAGCACCCATCCAGTATCGTCTGACGGAATTTTACGTAACTGACCAGAATGGGTCCGCAGGTGTCCGGTGAGAGCATCCCTCCTGCGACAGGCGTAGCTGCAAAGGTGACACTTGAAGGGTTTCTCTCCAGAGTGGAGCTTGATGTGACGCAGCAGGTTGCCTTTCTGGGTGAAAGAAGCACCGCACTGGCTGCACTGGAAAGGACGTTCTCCTGAGAGCAACGAAACAACACGCAAAATCATGTAAAGTGGCTGCTAAAACAACAAACACCAAAGTATTGACATGTATGTTTTTTATGACGTTTGCCCTGATCGCGAACCAAAAGTGTATGCCGCAGGAGCGGGAATCTGGGGTCATTTTGTGACATGCATCCGAGGAAAGAGAACAAGTGAGATAATGAAGCAGCTCAGGGGCAGTGTGTGTGTGTGTGTGGGGGGGGGGGGGGGGGGGGGGGGCGCACAGTGATGCTCCATCTCTCCATGCTCCCCCTGCCCCATCAACTCCTAGTGCTCTGATCGAACAAGAGCCTCTCAGACTCAGCCTGGCAGTTCCGTAATGCACCATTGCCTGGGTCAATTTGATCTGAAAATCTCATTTTTTCCTCTTCTTCGTCTCTAAAATAAGAGCAGCACATCACAATGCAAATTCAGCCTCATTTGAATAAAGTGAAGGAAACACTTTGTGTTGAGAGCCAGTCTTCCTGATCAGCGCTCCTGGAATAAACCAATATCCAGCCTCCTCGAGTGTTGTGGCATTCTATGAGAACCTTTTAATGTGGCTTTTTTTTTTTCGTAGCCTCCACCTCAATAAAATACGAGTCACCAGTGAAGCAGCAAAAATATAGAAAAGAGGAAATTCATTAAAAATGCATTTCAGGAGCAAAGACTCAACCACAGAATATTTTCTATTCAAATTGGCAGCACTTCATTATATCCTTTATTGTACTTTCATTTACATTAGTCAACTGTTCCGTTATTCCATTTTGAGTGTCATTAGTTTCTACAGCATGACAGTTAAGTGCCTTTTTCAAAAATGTTCCCCACCACTGGTTTGGGTTCGTTCTGTCAGAATATCAATTCACAATTTTTGAAAAACTTTTAATAGCTAGTTATATTTGTGACTGCACGGAGATCCTATTTAATTGCTCTCGGGAAACTTTTTTCTCAACTGGCAAGGTTTTTTTCTTTTTTTAGATAATCTTTGCTGCTTGATTGCTCAACAATGTGATAAGTTACTGTTTACTTGTCACGTGATGATACTCAGTTCTTTTTTTTTTTTTTTGAGCATGCTAATGGTGATTTTATACATGATAGGACAGATCTGCATGCACACACACAGCCAAACACAAGTATTACCGCAATAATGATTGTTGGTACAGAATGCACAAAGAGACTCAAGCCAAATTCTAGAGTGACTTTTATGCCAAAAAATAAGAAGACACCCGTTTTTGATGTCGCCATTTGTAAATCTAAGGAAGACTTGGAACTTGGAATCAGGGGACGGAGCCACTTTGCCGCCCCTCATCCATCCTCTCATGCTAACATTGAACATGGGTGCATATGGAGGGCATGATTTATTGCGGGTGGCTTACCAGTGTGGCTTCGCTTGTGCACCATCAACACATTGGGGCCAATACAAATTATCCCGCAGATATCGCACTTGAGCTTCCCGTTGGACAGCCGGATGCCGCCAGCCGAGGAGAAGACCTTGGCTTCGGGACTCGGCTGTGAGCCGTTCACCTTGGCCCCCGAGGCATCGATCATGCGCAAGTCTTCCGCGCACTCCTCCTCCTCCGTGCCATTCATGTCACAGGACAGCCCATTCTCCTCATCACTGCGAGCCTCAACTTTAATGTTGCAGGCTGGAAAAGAGGGCAGGGGGAGGGGAAGGGCCACGGTTTAGAAGAAGAGCAAGGTTCGGTCATGATGTTGTAGAGAACGAGATATGGGCAGACTATTAGTGTGATGTGTCATTAGTTCATGATACATTTGAAAAGCTAAAACTAACTTTTGTGACAATTTCACCTGGTCTGTGACCGTTCACTTTTTTTTTCTCTCTCTGTTATAAAGTCTGAATTCCGAAACAGTATCGATAGATGGAACAGTCACTCAAGTTGTGGACCACAGCATTGTCCAATGTAAGTGGGACTCCATTCCATTTTATTCTGCCAGGCCCCATATGGAATCAGATGTTCTCAGATCCCAATCAGGCCAAATGTGGATATGTGGTTAAAAGTGAATACGAATCAAATGTCAGTCTATGTAATTACATTATGAGTGGACATTTTGGATTTGTTTTGTCATTTCAAGCCAGCCATTATCTAATTACCGGTACATTGATTCATGTTGTACACAAAAACATGCCCCTCTACCCAAAAAAGACACCAGTAGTAAATCAGAACTATGACATAAATTTGGAGGTACAAATGTGATGCTCTTGAGCGCGGCGCCAAAGACACTGGAACTATGTCGTTCCTTATACCGGCAATGTATTGGAAGCATACAATTTGGAATGTATCAATGACAATAAATTACAAATTTCACTTAGTTTGTAGATTTGTCCTTACTAACTCTGGCAAAAAAAAATAATAATAATAATAAAAATATGATAGTAATGTATCAGAAGCTATTCTCACCCTAAAGCGCCTTGACCATTGAATTGGGAGGGCCAGTGATGCTATCAATTCCTCCCCACTTACTCTATGAGCTTAGTGGAGTCTGTCAGGCCAGACAGAACCGCACATTATTTTTAGTATGATGTTTCTTCCAAGTTGTCACCAATTCGGATCAAATCAAATCAAATGAAACTTTATTCGTATAGCACCTTTCATACCTAAAAATACAACCCAAAGTGCTTCACAAACGAACGAACAAACAAACCCTATCATCATCATCATCATCATCATCATCACAACAATTATAGTAAAACAACACAGCAAGCGAACAGATGTGAAAAAGACTTGTCCCTTCCGCCCCTATACTAAGACCTTCATATGCATTCGTATTACTGCACAAACATACACAAATGTATAAATACTAACTGCATGGTTCAGAAGTGAGGAACTCGGTGTGGCAAGGCCAGCGAACACTAGAGGTGCCACATCCCACAAGTGCAGCGAGCGCTGACCCAGAGACTCTGTCGACCCTGGTATACCGGGGTGGACTCCACATATTGTGCGGGCCCCCCTCCCCATGTGCACCTGCCTGTGTATCTCTCTCTCTCTCTCTCTCTCTCTCTCTCTCTCTCTCTCTCTCTCTCTCTCTCTTTAGATAGATAGATAGATAGATAGATAGATAGATAGATAGATAGATAGATAGATAGATAGATAGAAACATAGATAGATAGATAGATAGATAGATAGATAGATAGATAGATAGAAAATGTAAAGATGTAGAAATTAAGAAGACAAATGGATGTGGGCACTGATGATGTAAATGTAGCATAATGAAAAGATGCTAATCAGTGTATTTTGGGGGGAATAAATAGTTTCACCAGCAAAATGTGGCTCTTCACGTGTACAAAAAGAGTGCTGAGACAATGTGTCCTGCCTCAACACACAACGTAAACATGGTAAAAATGCAAAACAAACAAACAAACAAAAAAAAACCCAAAAAAGTTAGCTTATTTGGACATTTTAATTCAACATTTCGGAAGAGGCTTGCCTTGGGTCAGCTTCTAATTTGCCTGACGATGACCCTTATAACTGCTCTCCATTGACTTTCTTGAAAGTCCTATTTGTGTTTTGGTCTTGCTCTTAAATATTTATTCATTTAAGTGTGTGCTGCGCATAATCTTATACCTACTTAAAAAAGCTTTGTAATCAATTTCTTTTGCGACAAATAGTGTATTCAATATGTATTAGGCACCAAAATTGCTTTCTGACTGAAGTCTTTCTGTTGTTTTTGATTGTGTGAGTTTGTCTGAAGTTTGTCTGTTAATGACCCTTGTGATTGCTCTACATCAGGGGTGTCAAAGTCATTTTTGTCACGGGCCACATTGTAGTTATGGTTTCCCTTGGAGGGTCGTTATGAATTTTAGGAAACCATATAAATGTTTCATCACCTCCACATATTACATACACAGCGCACAACAAATTGATGGATAACCAGTTTCAAAATCAGAAGTCAAGAACAATGACTGTTATTGTGGATTACATATGACAATTTGAAATTTTGGTTCAGACTTTAGCAAGCATCATGGAACTTGACATGCTTGATTTGCTTTCGCGGGCCACGTAAAATGATGCGGCGGGCCAGATCTGGCCCCCGGGCCTTGACTTTGACACCTGTGCTCTACATTGACTGTTTTTTGTTATGTTTTTCTTGCTTTAAAATCTAGTTTATTTGTCTTAAACTGAAATTGCTACCTGCTTAGAACAAAAATTGTTTAAGACAAACAGTGTACAGTACTATCTTCATTTGGTATAGATAAGATTGCTTTACGAAGTTGTAAAAAGTTTGCATTGCACAGTCCAAACTTCTTTCATGACCAAAATACAGCATACACATTAAGACATTTTCCTCACTTAACACTCGTGATTTGGGCAATTCAACATTTGATTATGATCGTTCTTCACTGCGGCACGAAAGTAAAATGGTGATCTGCAGGTGGAAAAGACACACGCTGCGCGTTTGAGTATGTCAACGATGAGATCATCGCACACCATCATAGTTTGGTGAAACAAATGACAGCGAGATAAACAGGAAACAGAGACACAGGAAGTAGTGTGAAACGAAGGAGTACAGCGGTGACAGCGTATGATAAACGCCCGGGCACGTTCTTGTTGATTTTCATCCTTGTTTCAATCGGTCAGAATCTACAAATTAGTACATGGTGCGCGCGCGGTGATAACGAATTCTGAGAGCCATCCTTTTTATTTGACTTGTTGTGCTCCCAGAAAAGAGAGGTGCCTGCCCTTTTGCATATGAGCAACCTTCTCCTTCTTTCCCACCACAGGACTTTGTTAAGAGAATTGACAGACTGATCATGCAAGTGGCCCCGCGCTGCGGTTTGCGTGTCATGTTCACAGCCTGATTTCCCCACGCTTTCAAACCCTGTGCTTTTACAACCGAAGAGGAAGAAGTGGAAATCGTGAAACATTTTGGAATCCATGGAAAAGGGGAAGCTTCAGAAAGAGGGCCTGTCTAACTGAAATACCAAGAATTATGGAGAAGTGACAGAAAGGGAAGCATGGGAAAGGAATTGTCAAACATGTAACTGAAATAGGTTGACTTTTCTTTTTTTTCTCTCTCGCTCTCTCTCTCCCGTTTGCTTGATCCCCACATTTACAAAGAGAACGTGCATCGATATATCCAAATATTTTGTTGTCTGCATGGAAGGTTTTCTCATTGTATTTTGTCTTTTTTTTTTTTTTTTTTGAGTCAATAAGAAAAGACGAAAGTCACACAAAAGAAAAGGGGACGACTTCACACAATTACAAAAATGAAAACAAACATAAGGTTGTCCGGTAGCCATTACGTTTGGTCCTTTAAATAGCCTCCTGGTGTTGTTTTTACTTCTTGCAAAGGCAGTCGTGTTTTCTTTTGGTTTTCTTTTTTTTGTTTTTTTTGTGAGGGATTAAAACAAACCAAAAGCAGGCAAAATTAGCAGACACATTTAGACAGTGATATCCTGTTTTAGTCATAGCCCAAATGAAGCATTTCGACTCAGAGATTTAATTTTCACTTTCTCAAATAATTCAAGCAACAAGTGTCAGAATGTAAACGGATCCTTTCACAATCCCATCTGATTAATTAAAACCTCTATTAATGTTATTTTTCCGCACTGCTAATGTACTTCTATGGTCATTAACTAGATCATGAAATTAAATGGTTTCAAGGTTGCCGATGAGATTATCCTTTTATTGTCGATCCAACTGACTGCACACTGTATGATAATATTCCTTTCTTTCTTTCGCTTTCTTTTTTCTTTCTTTTTATTTCTTCAATGATAACACATTTTGAAAGTGCTGCATAAGCATGCATATGCAGACGTGACAGTGCTTCCGCGTTTGTCTGTAGCTGTCTGTTTTGCACAACTTGTTGAAATTGTAACACGATATACATTTAGTAACGTAATGCATTTTTTGGTTTCGTGTTCCACGCGGGTCTCCTGTAAATGTCCTTTAACACGTCCAATCATGTTTTCTTCATCTACTTGATGGGCAGCAATTAAAATCTTTGAACCATAAAAACACTTTTTCCAACAAAATTTCTTTCATGTTTTTGTGTTTGTCACAGTCCCGCGAGCCTCTCGTGTGACCATCCGGTTGAGCTCATTGGGACAGACAGAAGGGAACCGTGAACGTCAGACTGCACCCAACTGCTCAAGGACATGGGGAAGTTGCAAACGAAGTGGGAATAGGAAGCAGGCTTTTGACTTTACATCGAGGTTTGTCTCAGCCACATACTCTATCCTGATTTGCGTGTGTTGGGAAGCGAGCCCTTCGTAGACAAATAAACCACGCGGCAATAAAACGGTCGTGGGTCGGTGTGGATAAATGTTATCCTTGATTTGCAAACAAAGGAGAAGCAAGTCCTGTGGCAGAAGTAATTGGCACATTTTGGTGTTGATAGATAGCAGATATGGGAAGTTAGATAGCAAGTGTTCTTGTCTGCTGTGTGGAAACACACGCCGAGCCTGCCGGTGGTTCCTGTTACAAGGTTGAAACGTGTGTGCAAGGTTGTGGAACCATGTGTTCAACGACAGCACTAACACATCCAAAACACAAGCAGCCCACTTTTACCTTTCAACTTTTGTGCTTCCATGAAAATATTTCAACCACTCACTTAAACAACCCCAAGTGAGATCAATTCAAGAACCAACATTTAAAAGCAGCTTTTCAGTGTGACACAGTACAGTTGCAACGACAACAACAAAAAAGACACACCGAGAATGTCAATAAAAATTGAGCTCTCATAATTATCAAAACTATTAATATCACAAAGAAATTGGACTGTACTGCATAATAAAGGCCAACTTCTCTGATGATGCTTTCCCATTATGCTTCAGAGATTGATTTAACTTTTTTGGGCCACAAATTGAGATTGCTGTCAACAATCATGAAGCGCACAGTGGCCAGTTGCTTCTGAACCTGTATTACAATGATCATGTTTGCCTGCGTGACATCGACACAAAGATATAGGAGAAATGTATTTCCCCCCTGCCCCCACCCCTTCCGCTCTTGTATTTTGTCTGTAACGTTGTCGACACACAAACAAACGCATCCTTACATCGCTTTATAGAAACTTTTTAGGGAAGCAAGGGACATATAACAACCCCACATTCATATTCATTTGTGTCTTATTTGACATTGAGTCAAGCAGCCACCCGAGACTAGTTGTGCAGTAAAAATTGTGTGTGTGTGTGTGTGTGTGTGTGTGTGTGTGTGTGTGTGTGTGTGTGTGTGTGTGTGTGTGTGCGTGCGCGTGTGTGGGTGAGTGTGTGGGTGTGTGTGCGTGCGTGTCTGCAGGTGTGCAATGATTCTCTCAAACTTGTTGGCCTTGCTCCTGAACTCTTTATCTCCCAAAGTGTTGAAACTGCCTGACGGCAACTTGTTTCTGAGGAAACTCTCACACATCCTATTTCAGTTTCCTCTCGCTTTTCATGTCTGACTGCGTGGTGCTAATCTTTGCCGTTATCTGGATGAATGGAAAAAACACAGATAGGATCGAAGTTTGCTTTTTTTTTTTTTGCATGGCAACGACAACAAACTGCAGTTTTTGATTGAATGTACATCCTTTTCTACCGCTTATCCTGTCACGGGTGAGCTGGAGTGGAGACCCTGGACTGGCCAGTAATTACAAGTCAATCTACACTCACCCATGGGCAATATGTGTGACGGATTGCATAAATTCAATAAAGTCAATAATGTGCATTGTTAAAAGCTCCCCCCCAAAAAATCAATTTGAAACATTTGCTTAATATTGCAATTACATTTCAGGAGACTTGAGGTAAATATACGGCACAGATGGGAACTCCCTAGCATCCTTCGCTTCACCGTGATATTCCCTGGTTTGATGTCGACAGATTCAAATCAAGGCCACATTAGCTATTCCTTAAGATTTGGCTTATTAATTACATGCCATGGATCAGAAGATTTTTTTTTTTTTTGGAGACCTTTTTTCCAGTGACCTAAATGCATCCATTACGCTCTTTTTAGAGACTGTAAATGATCCAGGGTATCATAAGCTGCAAATATTTCTCACTTAATGTGCAAAAGGGTCATGTTGGAGGGGAAATTTTTTTTAAAGCTGACGTGAGTTTCACTTAACTGCTGCTTTGGGAGTCGTTATATTATGTTTGAATCTTCGGCACTCGTTGAAATATATGGACATTTTAATGAAGATATTTAAAATAATAAAAATGGACTATAAATCAATACGATATCCGGTACAATGAATTTACATGAGAAGACTTTGTCTTCACTAAACCTCGTTGCTTTTACTCAATAGGGTCACTGGTGAGTTGGATGTCATTTGCCTCTGGGTGGGTACACCCAAGGACTGGTCGCCAGCCAATCGTCGGACACATGGACAAATTACATTCTTGAATGACCCAAATCATGTTTTGGGGCCATAAGAGGAAGACGGAGCACCGGAAGAAATCCCACGTAAGCGCGGGGAGAGCATACGACCGCCAAACAGGAAGATGGGAGCTGAGATTTGGACCCTAACCTCGGACTGTTAGGCAGACATGCTAACCACTCGATCACCATGCTGCCAGAACTTCAATTAAGAAAACTGGACAAATCCTACGTACGCACGGTGAGAATGTGCAAACTGATGTCTCAGTAATACCTTTGTCCCCTCTGTTGTGCTGCTGGTGGGCAGAACCTGCTGACAGGTCCTCCGGGACAGCCATGGGCTCCTCTGCGTCCTCGGCCGTTTCGTTGGCAGGGGGGCTGTCTCGGCCTTCTGCGACACACATCAGAAAGCTCCCGTCACTCACCACGGAAGGAGCCCAAGCGCCTCTCTCAGAGGACGAAAATTACCTCCTGGTGGTTTAAAAGCTGTTGGTCGCACGTTAAAGCTCAATCACGCGGCAGTCTCTTACCTGGCATCGGGGCCATTTCCTGGGCCTCCTCCGTCTCCATGCGGTGCAAGTACTCTAACGGGGGACAGATTGCGATGTGAAAGTATGTACATTTAATCAAGAGTAGGCAGAGGAAACATTACACAAAGCCAGAGCGGGTTAAAGGGTGCAGTCTCGCTATGTCACCTCGGTGAGATCAATCTTGTCGCCGCACAGTCACACCGCTGTCGCCCACATTAGTTTGCAAAGAATTACAGACAATTTCATTACAAGTCTGAGATCAGAACATGGCCCGGCTTCAGCTGATGGGCCCGCCGACATAACGCGGGCTTGCCGGGGACAGCCTTTCAGACCACATTTGTTATTTATTGTTAATTTCCTGCCACGTAATCATCTAAAAAATGCGAAGTGACCGCGGCAAAATTAAGCAGAAAATTAACTGGCCTCAGGTCACTGAGGATGTGGTTGCTCGCCGTGCTCAGCTGATCAACGCTCATGTTCTCTCTAATTTACTGAGCATGCATGGCTGAGTCCGCAGCCTCGGTCGGCGCAGACTCAGTCACATTCGGAACCCGAAAGAGGAGCAAAAAGACGAGGCGAGGCGAGGCAAGGGTGTCAGCAATACTGACATCGCGGGAGTGGAATAGATTGCAATTGAGGGGAAGAAGTCAAGAGAGCAAATGTGACTGGAAGGTGGAGAACAAAGCCTTGAAATGCAAAGACGAACAGGATGGCGGATGGAGAAGTTCTCTTTCTCGCTTCTTTCGCAGCAAGAGAAGGCAACCGAGTCCAGAAGGCGCTCCTTCGGCCAGGGCTGAATATCTGAGGAGTCACCAGTGCTCGTGGCCCCATGAATAATGGATGGCCGTCAAGCCTGAAGCAGATGGGGCCGACAGCCTCGGCCTGGGCTCCGCCACTTCAAGAAGCCCTCGCTGGGGCCGCCGCCTGGTCCAAGCAGCCACACAGGGAGAAGTGAAGCTCCTGAAAATAGCGAAACAAGCCCAAGGGAGAAGGGGAACCTAGGCCTTCCTGTTTCACTAACAGATGGCTCCACACATTTGGAACAAATAGTGGGAAGCGACCAGGCTTGTGTGTCGCAACACAACAGTATTTTGCGGAGTCAAGTCAGGAGCTTGTGCAGACACCCGAGTTTTAAGAGAGGAAGGGGGGCAAAGGTCGCTGGTGCAGATGATTTACTGGGCATCGCGCAGGGTGTTGCGTGCGCCACCATTCTTCTGCATCTGGAGTTTGGAGGACGGGGAAAAGCCAGGGTATGTATTCTCTGGTGCCCTTTTTCTGGGCAGATGGTGCGAGGGGAATCACGGCTGTGTTGGTGGGGGCACGTTGACACTTTCAGCCAAAACCTACTTGCAAAGACGTCTGGAAAGTATGGTGCACGTTCAGTAGTCAGGAAGTCTGCGTGTGTGCGTGTGTGTGGGTGCGTGTGTGCATAGAGAGGCACTGGAAAAGTTTTGGTCTGAGTATCAGTGAGGAGAGGCAGGAAGAGGCTTGTGGGTTGACAGAGGGTTGCATGCGCCTATACGTGTTTATGCGCTGGTGGGGTTGGGGAGGGCGGGGGGGGGGCATCTTCTCATAGAGAGGTGCAAACAGCTACACCAGCAACAAGGGTGGAGATGAGAAAGAACGAAACCGTTAACAGATACTGAGGGCCACACCAGTGAATTCTGGATACCCGAAAAGAAGCTCACAAACAGGCGTGCGTGAGTGTGTGTGTGTGTGTGTGTGTGTGTGTGTGTGTGTGTGTGTGTGTGTGCGTGTGCGTGTGTGTGTGTGTGTGTGTGTGTGTGTTTCTATGATAGCAAATAAATTGCAAGCATTATTCTGTATCTACTCACCGGCAACAACATTAAAGGCACATCTGCACAATGTGTTGAAATTCAATACAAGAGCTGTATACAATAATTTCAGCTGATGTTCAAGTTCAACTTCTCCTGCATTTAATTATTTATTTATTTATCTATTTATTTATTTATTACAGTGGTGTGGAACTGCACTTTAGCATATCGAGAGGTATGCCGTAAATTGGGTAACTAGAATTTGAAACACCACTTTGCTCTTTTAAAGTACTGCAATCTACAACACCGTAATTACCGCACACATAGACACCTCTGTATGGTATATTTAAAAGTAAATATTAATTTTAAAAGTCACAATTCTTGGTACAGTTCTTATAATTTATCTTATTGAATTAAATCGGATGTACCAAACGATGCGTCGGAGACCCGGATCGTTGTATAAGTATCACTAGTAGAAATGATGAATGAAATTAAACAATAAGTAAAAATACACACACAAGCACACGCCCACTCAGTCGCATACACACACAGTCACCAATGCAATACTGTCAGCGCAGTAGATGAAATGAAACCATATTTCAATATTTAGACGTTTGAAGCATAAATAAAAATCAAGCAAAAAGACAAGTCATTTTAAAAAAATCAATTATAAAATTTGGAAAACAAATGAAAGGTTAGAATTTTTATATGATGAATCCATATTCTAATTATGTCATCGGTTAAACGAAAAGGCGATATTCATTTTTGAATTCATGCCGACACCATTTTTTTTTATTTCACAAAAGACAGACTTTATGTGATTTACAAAACACAGACTCAAATTTTAAATCATCCTAAAAATTGATCCTCTCCTAATGAAGCGCTCGCTTCTCTTAAAAAGTCGGGGAGTTGTATGTTACTAGCCCGTGTGCGAATGTGTTTCTGTAGAGCGTCACTACAGTAATTCATGAAATGTATGGATGATATCAGCGGGTAGACAGAGTTAGCAGATGTGTTCTTATGGGGCCCAGTGCGGGGGTGACAGGGGAGCAGAGGTGCACTCAAGAGAAGTTTCCTTCATTTGCATGTGACACACTTCACTAGTCTGCTATTCAGACAGTACAATCATTTTAATAACTGCCTGTCTTGTGTTGCCCGCTCCCCTCCTACTTCTCTTTCTTCTGACAGCACACACGACGCACACACTTGCGGCACTTCTGCTTCTATCGATCAAAAAAAAAGTCTTTTGTGCAGGTGTGTTTTCAAGTTTTAAATAGACGGAAAACTGAAATTATTTTTTGGGAAGTGTTGTTTTTTTTTTGTTTTGTTTTTCTTTTGTAAAATGTCAGATTTTTGCCAGAGTAATTTATAGGATTATTAACTTCCTTTTTGTGACTTGCTTTCACATCACCTAAAGAGAGTGCTCTTTAAAATAGGAATTAAAATGAAAGATATTGTCAAATTGATCCATAAAGTCATTATGAGTAAATTGCCATTGACCAGATATTTTTCAACACAGACTTCATCAGCTTCTAAAGTAAAAAAAGCAGAACGTGAAGTGTTCTTTCTTCATTGAAAAGAATTTAAAAACTTTGAACATTCTATAAATAATTCAAGTAATCCGACAAAAAGTACAATTGTGCACCAGTGTCTTCAACTTACAGCATTTCAACATTCTAATGAGAAGGTGAAACAAATTTAGACGTGCGGGAAGCCATCATATATGGATCATCTTTCAGAGTCACGGGAAGCCATACTGTTAGATTCTTACATTCGCACCTTCATAATGTACAAAAAGTTGCAAAGATAAGTATTGAACCGAACGCTCTGCGGTGGTACGGCACATCCATTGCAACAGGTGTTACAACACAAGGCGAAAAGCAGATGAAGATGTCTGAAAAAGCAATCAAATTTGGGAAAGATTAATGAAAATACAATTTCGCTTATTTTATTTTAATTTTTTTTAATGAGACATTTTGAAAACATGGATCCATATTTTTTTCCCGAAAACAAAAAGCCACATGGAAAATGGGAAATGCCCCAAACATTCCTCTAATGTCAATGTCTCTTGTGTAAGAAAAGTGTGTCACAAAAAAAAGGTTGTAATTTGCAGCGTTTAGTAAAATATCGCAAGTCGGCGCAACGTGGCGGCAGAGAAAAGCCCGCGGATGAGACGGGATGAAGACAAAGCACCTGCAGCCAAACTCTGCAGGAGGTTTTTCCAGCAGGTGCGCGCCCTCCCCAAAAAACCCTTTAAAAGGATCTGACCGTGCCCGTCTCAAGCTCTTGCCCCCGTGTCTTAGAGCCGCCAAGACTCTCACTGAGCTAAAGGTTAGTGGAAGCCACTTTACCTGCTATTCCTTGAGTTTGCAGTATGAAGTTCTTCCAACTGTCCCCGGCTCCATGTGTAGAAGGTCGCAGCGCTGCGGCCCCATGGAGCTGCGCCCTCAGTCCCTCCCCTCTCCACTGCACTTCCTCGTTCCAGCCCAACATGACTACACTGTCCTCGACTGAGGCATTTTGCTTGCTTTTATCCACAGGCCCGGCGTGTGGCGGGGCGTCTTGGCACTTGCTTTGTGCCGTGCCAATAAAAGCTGACACCCAGTAGACCATTACTGGCAGCCATGCATGAGATGGGATGAGGCGCGCGCAAGAAGAGTGGACCATTCATTGTTTATTTATTTCATTCTCACTGAGGATGCTGATGGAGGAGGGAGGGGAGCGAGCGGAGGGGCACCCCTCACTCGTATATTGGACGGCTCCCCTTCTGTCACCTATGGCACGCCGAGGCAGCCCATGAAATTAACACAACTTAGTTTCTTATCCGCGCCATGACTCGTCCTCTCCAATCTTTTTTATTTTTATTTTTTTCTTCCTCTTCTGTAGCAAGTCTCCTTCGTGGCAAAGCGACTTTTTCGACATCATCAAGTGCGCATATATCGGGACATGTATCAAAGGCTATTTAAGCATTTATTCAACATATCCAGTTTACCCTCCCGAATGACCCGAACTGACTAGTAGAAGAATGTCAGTTACTTCCAAGTAACTCTATGATATTTCTGCATACTAATAGGACAACTATGAGTTCATTTTGAGGCAAAAACTGTACGGGAAATGGCATCTATGCGCTATATGTTCACTGGTACAATTTCATGATGTCACGAGCAGTAGCGTAGCACATAGTTGCCAACTAGCACACAGCTTTGAGTAACTGGTAACATAGCTGTCCGAGTGTGACAAAGTCGTCCGAGAGTGTACAGAAATGTCGTACAGTAATTGGACATCCAGTGGTGGAAAAAAAAAACATTCCTGGTAAAACGCAACCATTCTACTTGTGCACTGAAATGTCCAACTGGTGTGGACATAGAGCGCACTTCTACATGGATCTTAAGATCGATATAAAGTATGTTGATTGCATTTTAAATTGGCTTTCCATAGACTTGTCGGCGATAAGATGCATGATTTTTTTTAATTTTTTTAATTACTTTTCTTTTGATGGCGGCGCGGGCACCCGCAGCGGCTCCTCTTGTTGTATGTTGTGAGAGAGAAGACATTTCATCTGTGCTGTATGCAGCACATTTGACAATAAAGTTGTACTTGACTTGACTTGACTTGATTTTGAAGATACATGATGTGTGTCTACCGCAAAACATACTGGAGGTAGTGTATGGCATAACTTAAACCACTGCTCAAACTGCGTATATGAGTTGCAAAGCCCACCAATCTTAACCCTTCGTAATCATTTTTATAATGTTAGCAGAACATAACATGCCACAAAACATGCTACCACTAAAAATGTCTAATTATGAGTCAATTATTAATGTACACTGACTGGCTACAATATACTCTTGTAAAACTTATCATATCAGACAAGCCATATTATATAATGAGCTATATTATGGAAAATTGACTTCTTATTAGTGTACAAATTGTCGAATTATTGGAGTGTCTGCACTACCCATCAAGTGTGAAATTAAACAAATGAGGAAGTTAAATCGATGTTGCCTTTTTCTTGAAAATGGGTGTAGAAGTGAGCCGATATGAATTGTGCCCAATTGTGAAGCGACAGTCTGGTTAATTTCTCATCATAATCACTCCTCCCTCACCAAGTTTCTCCACCCCATGACCTGGAAGCTCGGCCAGGGGAATATCTGCTGTGTTAAAATCCAAACGGGAGGAAGCAGCGCTGCATTGAGTTTGGTTGGATGCAAAGATTAGCATTCACTACGGTGTTTGCTTTTGATAAGCAGCGCAGACTTGGTTGTTTGGTAAATTGTCGACAGTGTGTGTGTGTGTATGCACCACATACACGAGGTGAGCAGAGTAATCGTCCAAGTGTAATTCTGCAAATTGTCGATAAAGTGCTTCTGCCACCTGTAAAAATTACTCCAAATGAATTAATGCGGGCTCGCATTTGGCACCTCAAGTTCACTTCTTTAGACTCTTGGCTCAACTCGAATCCACCATATATCACTCCGACTCTTTGTCATGCTAATGAAAGCGTGCCGTAATGAGCAGTGGCATGTTTGTATGAGACAAGACTGCCCCCTCAAAACCAACAATCTTTAAGAAGGGACAAATAGCAGGTGTAAAACCTGATCCTTGGGGAACTTGAACGAAAGCATGTAACAGACATTTTATTGAGACACTCGAGAACCGTATTCACTTGTGAAGAAAAAAATGTCACACACAGACAAAATTGTTGACACGTTTTCGGTAAGGGGAAGAAAATCCACAATGATCATTGAAATAAGTTTTAACTGTCCACAAATTAAATTTGATATTTATATGTACAGTGTATATATATATATATATATATATATATATATCAACGTTCAATTAAATGTAGAGGAAAAATGATTGAGTAATTAACAATGGTGTTTCAAACATTAAAAAATGCCTACTCAATTTAGAGTGTTCAATCAGCTTGCCATGCATGTTTTTGGAATGTGGGAGGAAACTGGAGTACCCGGAGAAAACCCACGCAGGCCTGGGGAGAACTTTAAGCTGGAGCTGGAATCGAACCCAGTACCTCTGTACTGCGAGGTCGACGTGTTAACCACTGGAACACCGCCCAAAATAATTGTTATTGGACACATTTTTTTTTTTTATCTCTTCCAGTTATTTTAGTGACCATTGTGGAATTTTCCTTCTTTAACACAAGGTTGTCGACCATTTATTTTATTTCCAGTGAATACATTTGAGAGGTAAAAATTCCACTCTTTGTTCTGTTAAAAAAAAAAAAAAAACTTATCAGATTTATCTCCCTAAACAGTATTTCATTCAAGGCTTATCATATTACTCAGACTGTGTATGACTCACAAGCTAATGCTTGACATTGGCATTGTCATACCTACTGTTCACTGTTAATATTATGTTGGATATGATAGAAATATATATGATTTGAAGATTAATATTGATGTATTCTTTTAAATAAATAATGACGTACGGCATGGCCAAATTGAATCAGGCCTTATTTGCAGTTCTCCAATAATAATAACAATCTCATTTCAATGTCTATCAGGATCTTTTCGCTCATTTTGCGCCTGGGCCACATGATTCACTTAAAAGTATATTTTTGAGCATTTATATTGTTGTAATTTTTGCTTTAGTAAATATTATAATAATTTTTATAAATTCCCTTTGCGTTATTTTCTCTCAGTGTAAGTGTGTTTTTCCCAGTACAGTATTCCACGACCTTTCGGCCCCACCGAGTCTTATCTCAGGAGCGGTCGTGTGCTGGATTGCTGAGTCACCTTTGGTGGGAGGTTGCTCTTATCTCCTGAGAAGCACAACGTTCAGGCAGTTGCTTGCAAAAGGAGGAACTTTGGGCAGGAGCGCTGTGGCCTGCTGCGTCTTCTTGGCTAAAATGAGGATTGCAGCAACACTCGCCGACTTCCTCAATTCTTTGAGTTGGGTCAGAAGCGTTTTCCTTTTTCTTAATGTTTGACATGCAGGTATGAAAAAGCAAGTCGGCTAGGTGGTCCCCGTTGTTTTGCTGAGGGAATGTTGAGACTTATGACCCAGCATGATCTGAGACGTGTGGTCATGACTGCATAAGTCGGAGGTGTGGTCTCGCAACACTTCACAGCACTTTCTCATACTTTCGGATTTGCCTTTTTAATTGCAATTTTGGATCTTCTCTCATGTTATGAAGGGCGAGGATTCAACAAATCATCCGTGTGGAACTAGAATAGCACTCAAGGCCGCAAAACTACCTTGAAACGTCATCATCTTCTGTTAGATCTCAGTCCAATAGAAGTGGACAGAAATGGCAGAAAGTGAAAACAATTTCTTCAATCCAATCTTAATTCAGATCCTTCCCAAAATGTGATACAGTAGTATATGCAGTATCAACAGCATATACATGACATGAAATTCTATGTTGACACGTTTTATGTTGTAAACACAGAAAAGTGCCATGCATCAAAATCACTGACATTATTGGACCGGTAAAGAAACACAGAGACCAGTGAACTGAAATAGAAAAGGACTTCTTGTCATTCTTTTCATTATTTTTATTATTATTATTATTTTTATTCTTCATAAGCAGGAGAGGGCACAGGGAACTCTGCCTCTCCCCAGACTGCCCTGACCGCAGGTCCCCGATATGAAACTAATCCAGATGAATCACATTGTTCTACTTCTACTATTTTATATGAAGCTTGTGAAAAATATCCATCCATTTCTGATCCGCTTTATCCTCACAAGGGTCAGCCTAAGGTCAACCTATCCCAGCCGTCTTCGGGCAGTAGGCGGGGGACAGCCTGAACCGGCAGAAACAAGCAACCATTCGCGTTCACACTCACACCGAGGGACAATTTTGAGTGTTCAATCAGCATGCCATGCATGATTTTGGAATGTGGGAAGAAACCGGAGTGCCCGAAGAAAACCCACACAGGCCCGGGGAGACCATTCAAACTCCACACAGGGAGGCCGGAGCTAGAATTGAATCCGGTACCTCTGCACTGTGAGGTCGACGCGCGAACCACTGGAACACCGGGCCGCCTGTAAGGAATATCAACGTCATTAAAATTTAACGTATTATCATCAAAAAGAAAGCGTATTTAGAGTGAAAGACTGTTCTCGTCGCTTTCTTTGATCCTGGAATGCAACTTTTCTCCTGTAAAATACAACTGTTGGGGAAAAAAAAAGACTAGATTCGGTTTTGTTCCCTCGTGTCCTTTTTGTCTTCACCTGTTCTCATCATTAGGGTCCCTTGTGTTAACTCATAGGTGTCAAACTCAGGTCCTGGAAGGCCGCTGTCCTGCATGTTTTCCAAGTCTCCCTCCCTGTTGCAACACACCTGATTCAAATGAACAGGATCAATGTCAGGCACCCACAGAGCTTGCTAATGATCTGATCATTTGAGTTTGACACCAATGTGTTAACCAATCAGCTCGCGCCACCCTTTTTGTCTTTTCCAGGTGTTTCTCGTTGTATCGTCACTTTGCTTGTATTGAGTTCCTTGGGTTCTGCCAGTCTTTGTTGAATCATTGTGAGTATGTGAACGTCTGTGTGCTCCTGTCGTGTTTTGTTTCTGTCCTAGGTTTCAACGTCTGTGTGCTGTGCTCCTGTCGTGTTTTGTTTCTGTCCTAGGTTTTTGCTACATTGGTTCCTTGTTGGTTTCAGGACTTTGTTGGAGTACTTCAGTTAGTTTTTTGTTCATATAATCTGCTCAGTCATCCGTGTACCTCCAGTCTCCCTGCTTTTTGGGGTCCTCCACCTACCACCTCAATTAGTTTTTTTGTTCATATAATCTGCTCAGTTCCCCGTGTACCTCCTGCCTCCCTGCTTTTTGGGGTCCTCCACCTACCACCTCAAACGTGACACAAAATTAGCTTTACAGACATCTTTCTTTTAATCTTCACGTAGAAGCAACTCTCAAATCTTCTCGATTTACAAGTTTAATTCCGCCCATGAGCACCACAATCCAGCAAAGCTGATTTTGCGAAGCCCTGTGGAACCAACTTGGGCAGAGTATTTGGCTCTGAGATGATACATCAAGGACATACGACTAATATGCTGTACTCTTAATGAATGTACCAACACAAGTCTTGATGAGATTATTGATTTTGACATGAATCTACATTTCATTTTTGAACTGGGCCATTACAAGTTATGGTAAACAGAAAACCTTGAGGTTGATCCACAACCTGAAGCAAGTCGTGTTGCTGCTATTAAAATATCACTCGGCGAGTCTGGGGAGGGGGAGGGGAAAAAAAAAAAAATGTTGCTGTAATTAATATCACTCGGCGAGTCTGGGGAGGGGGAAAAAAAAAAAAAAGCACCCGACTACCAAACAATACGATCTGGCTTCCTATTTCATGGATCCTTAAGCAGTATTCAATGTTTCACATGTGGAAGCATGAGCAGCATGTAGCACTTAATTGCTTAGAGCACCTTAATAAGTCAAATGCGTTCAAGGCTGATAATCACATTAAATAGTCCCATTTCTCTAAAAAGTCAACTGCAAAGTGAAAAATTCTCTTTCTGTAGGAAAGCATTATGCTGTGAGGTTGTCAGGGTAAATTAAATTCCCCCGTGCACACTAAAGCATCAATTTCCTTATGGTAATTATCTGCTGGAATAGACGTGTCACTAGAAGGAGTCAGGCATGCTTGACATTTAGCCTTTTTATGGAGAGGCGATGAGTAAAAATTAAGATGAGGAAATGAAATTAATCTCCAGCCCAGGCAGGCATTGAAAGATCCTGCAGGATAGTGGCTGAATCAATCATGATGTTTGTGAGGCTGTTTTGAAAAGAAACCAGTGATGAGATGGAGGCCACAGGGTGGAACATCAGAGTGTGGTGGGCGGGGGAGGAGCTGTTTCTTTGCTTTTTTTTTTTTTTTTTTTGGGAGCAAATAGAGTTCTCATTATGAGGAGAGTGTTTATGCTGTTTTATTGGGCATGAAAGTTGGCTACGTTTTAGGTTTTGCAAATGAATCGGTTTTTCTTGAATGAATGAATGAATGAATACTTTATTGTCATTGCACACTTGTTACAACGAAATTCTGCAGGAGCCTCAAATAGAGTTCTCATTATGAGCAGAGTGCTTATGCCGTTTTATTGGGCATGAAAGTTGGCTACGTTTTAGGTTTTGCAAATGAATCGGTTTTAAACATTGTTAAAAGGGTTAAGGTAAGGGGTTCGGGTCACTATATTTATTGACTACTTTTCATTGTGAGAGCGACCTTACGGCACGAGCCTGATACACATCATAAGTATTTCAGCGGTTTGGCACCTGGGCCTTCGGTGGACACTATCACACTGCAATTAACTACCACCACCACCACCACAAAACAACACAAAACGAAGAACATGACAAAAACTTGCATCCATGCTCTGTACCATTTATCCTCACTAAAGTCGCAGGTGTGCTGGAACCGATCCCAGCTGATTTTTGGTGAGAGACAGAGTACACCCTGTATGGGTTGCCAGCTAATCACAGTGACAAAACCAAAAAACATTTTAATAACATTTATGATATTCACAAGGTATGCTGAAGTTGGCTCGAACAAGTTCTGCTCTGACCAACGAATCAGAGGACGGAAAAGTGCCCATCATTAGCCTTTGCTGGCCACTGATAAAACACATGCATGTATTATGAATTTAATTTACACACATAATCAGGGAACAACAGAGTAAATGACAATATGCTATTATTGCGATCATGCCATTGCTAATATCATAAGTCAAAAATCGGCTGAAACTTCACCTTCGATATATCTATACTTAAGCAAATTATTACTACCGGTAAAACTCTTCAAGTCAATACAAAAAGAGGATTAAAATGAAATTAATGAACCTGTTTTGTGGGGAATCTGTTGGCAACTACCCATGAACATGGAACAGCTAACATTGTTTGAAATTTAAAGCAATGCCACATTAATATTAATACAAATGGTGGTACAAGCAACGAAGAAGACGCTGGTGGATTTACATTTAGTATGGGCATTGATGCATGCATTAAAATTATTCCAGGTTGGTCAAAAAATCTAATGTGGCAACGGCAAGTCACTCTCATGATTTCTTTGACAATAATGGAAAAAGTTATGAAATGAAGGAAATCTTCCATTTCATCATGAGTGACGTTATGGAATAAAACCAATGTTAACAATTCATATAAAATCTCACCGAGGGTGCCACATTGGCTAGGCTACGGCTCAATCGACTGATCAAATCCAGTGACAGCGGTGTCATTTTTACGAATTGTTTAGCTACACAGTGTTGACAAAATAAGAAGAAATATCAAAATACTAAGTCAGACGTCTGACAGATACAAAATTCGATACTACATGTTTTCACCCTTATAGCAGTATTTTTTTCTTAATGTATTTATTTTTGTAACAAGACATCACTTTAAAGTGTTTCAAAAGTCAATTCAAAACTGTGGTTGAATATCGTAGGGGAATGTGGCTTGCGACGTTTTCTTCAGGAAAAATAAAAGCTTTTTATTCTCAAGAAAAATTCTTTCTAACGCCACGATGCAGAACAACATTTAATACGACATATTGCATGCCAGTCCTATCTAGGCAACAAATACCGCATTCGAGATTGCACTGGCTGCAGATGTATTAGTTTGTGTTGACATCAAAACTTTACTCATTTCTGAATCAATGACTTTCAAGTAGCATCTGGTGCGGGACAGCACATACACACAAATACACTACTCCACAAATGTGCTATTATTACACACGCACAGTACACACACACACACACACACACACACACACACACACACACGTTTGTTTTGTAGGAAGAAAGTGCGTAAAACCATTCATGTAAATCAGTGAAATAATGATGAGGCACCTCATTATTCTCCAACTCAGTCTGAATCAGTAACTGACATTATTATTGTCTTTTTTTTTTCTTGTCGAAACAGATTGAAGACTCACAAAAAGAAGTTGAAACCTTTGGACTTTTATATGTTTTTCCTAATGTCTCTTTGTGAGACGTCTGCACGAGACGTGAAGTGTGGGTGACAGCAGGGAGGTGTTGTGAGGGGTGACTCTGGTCACCATGCGGGACAGGGGTGCTAGGTGTCCGAAAACGGGGCACCCTTTTGTTTCCAAAGTCTTGTGAATTCTTTTTTTTTCTGTTTAAAAAGAAAGTCATCCCAATGCAAACATTCCAAGAAGCCAACAGCTAATCGTAACCTGACCACTTGTTGTGCATGAGCTCTGCCGAAATAAGATGTGGAAGTCATCTGACCGTTGCGGACGACCGTTAATCATTCCAACCAGTTGCATTTTTGCTCTTTTGGGGGGAAAGCTCTGGGGGAGGCCAGTGTAATCAGGAGAGGAAACAGATCTCGGGGGCTTTCGGGCACCAGGAAAATGGATCTGGGTTGTCAAAACCACGATTACCACGAGCTGCTCTGGATTCAGCCATCTGGAGCAGCCTGCTCCAAAAGCCGGTAAAGTTCCCTCTGCTGGGGCCCCTGTAGGAAACAGGTTTACACCCCCCCTGACAGGCAGCGGGTACTCCCAGAGCACATGTATGGGATGTACAAGATAAGATAAGATAAGATAACTTTTATTTGTCTCACAATGGAGAACAATGGAGAAATTTACGGCAGCAAAATTATGACATGTACGTAAGGCTGGTCCCTTTAGTGCATTTACATAACAATCTAGTTAAAAAAAAAACAAAACAAAAAAAAACACCCCAATGTCTTACACATAAAGCAACTTTCCAAAAACTCACATGCACTAAAGAAAATCAAATTACTGTATGAAATTTATTGTAATGCTTATTCCAAAATATGGGACCCGTGTCAAATGCAATGTCTCCAGAAAGCTTTGAGCAGTGAACTTCAATGGATGTCCTATTGGCATGTGTTTCTTTGCCAATTTTAATTTGTGACGCACAAAGGGATGTTTCCACAATTTCCAAATATATTTAAATAACTTTACCATAGCACGTTTCAGTCATCTTCAAGTAAAAAAATTGTGATGAATAAATAGTGATGTGATGGATTCAATTTGGGTCATTGATAGTTTGGTGCAATTGTACTCAATAGGTGGCTGCCTATTTGTTGCACCTCTAAATGCTACGGTCCTTACCCAGATCAGACATAATCCGGTGTTCACAGAGCAGGACAGTCAAACTCTGCATATTTGCGGTTTGGCAATCGCAGTTTCAGTCATTCTGTCAGGATATCAGGAAGGTTCCGGACAGAATCAGACTCTCCAAACGTAGACTCAGAGGTTTTGAGCCAAAAAAACAACGTAGACTCAAAGGTTTTGACAAAAATATTTATTCACAGAAGTATGAATAGTGACACTGGTACAATAAACCAGGATCAATGGAGATGAACAAAACGCACTTGCTAAAGGCAAGGAGAATATAAACGGAAGTACGTTGTCTCAAAAGGACAAGAGGACCCAAAATGCGTATGGTACCAACCACTCTCGAAAATTGCACTTGGAACAATGGCTTGAGTAAGGCAAATTATCTGTCTTCAGTAGCTTGTGATTGCCTGGCCACCAGTTAGGTGTAATTTGCTTTTCACCCAAAAGTAAGGTGGGAGGGGCTCAACCTCAACCAAGACCCTCATGAAAATGGGAAAAACCGATGAGGATTATTGAGCTAAAATGACAAATCTTCAATCTGCATTTATTTTCTCCAGTTTTATTGAATGTCTTCATTTGAAGAACTGCGAGTGAATAGACTTTGTTGCACTGTCCACTTTCTACACATCAAAACCCATTCAACACGCGTTAAGGAAATACTACTTTGAATTGTTGTAGCTATGTTTGCATTTGTGATTGACACTGACATTTGTCCTCAGAAGTGTCACACCTGCATTCCTAGTCAATGCTATTACTAATTTAAATTGATGAAATCATGATAAGTCGCTGATGGTGTAGGGGTCGGGTTCCCACTCGGTGAGGGTGTGAATGTGGGTGTGTATGGCTGTTTGTCTCCATATGTGCCCTGCAGCAATTCCCGCGACCCTCTTCAGTATAAGCGTTGTTGAAAATGGATGGACGGATGAGTTCATGATAAGCATCGTAAGTGACACATTATGTTTGTTTGATGAGAATTTGATTTCATCTTTTTTATCCAATTACTTGAAATCACCAGATAAGTTGGTAAAAAAAATGATTTAACGATTTGCCAAGGAGTCATGGACATAAATATCAGCACCATGTTGTACTATAGTAGATTGTGTGAATTATATTGCCCTCTAGTGAACACTTGTGGTAATTACTGCTCATTGCGGCATGCAGTTTCAATGACGAAGTAGTTATGTTGAAAACAAATGCGTCCAACCGTGGATGAGGAACATTTTTCCGTTTAGCTACAAGTTGAGTAGTTCAGCATTATGCATGGCCGTACTGTGAGTTAAAGAGGGATTTTGTTTTAAGAACGCAGAAAAAGAAAAGATGTGTTCAGAAAAAAATTTGACATTATGAAAATTATTCATTCCCTTTTTAAAAGGTCCCGATAACTTCTAGCATTGTATTAAACTCCGTGTATAGAATATAGATAAGCTCCTACTGAAATTCTCAAATCTCTTTAGGTAATGAATAATGTTGAGCCTAACTGCTAAGATGCATTTCTAAAGATATTTATATCGATCTATTGTACTGCATATGGATACACTGCAAAACATGACATAACATCAAATATAAAAGCGTTTCATTCAATTTACTCAATGAGATACTGTGATGACTGACCAACTGGAGATATATCAAGAGCAGAGTTAATAGTTGCGTTAGCATGTGCAGCCTTGCCTATATTGCCTGGGATGGTAGTCCGGCTGGAATGCAAACATTTGATTAATATTATTCATTCAATGTTGACAGATTCATTTCTTGAAACAGAAACAGAGTGCACACGTTTGATTTCACATACCGTGGTGTAAGCGTGTATGAGGGAACAATGTTCCTTGTCACGATCAGTAGTTGGAAGTCTTCATCCATGTTATCCATGTTATCCATGTTTTCTGGGCCTATTGTACCATGACATATGAATGTAAACACACACACACACACACACACACACACACACACACACACACACACACACACACACACACACACACACACACATCCATGTTTAGACATCTCAAACCACATGCCTTGTTGACTCTTCATTGGTGTTATGCTCACATGTACAGTAGAATCTGGCCTGATCGGGCACACCCAATGCAGCTGTACCACAGGAAGTGATTATTTTATAATGATTCGGTTTTTTTTTGTTTTTTTTTTAAAGTGGGCACAACAATCGGAGTTGTACACTGACAATGATGTTTCTTGACTTCGTGCCACGATCAAAGCTACTGCCTCCAGCACTCCAGAAGGAAGGTAAAGAATCTAAAATCCTTTCAAGTCTCTTTAAAGTGTGTAAAAAAAAATAATAATAAAAAAAACATGACTCACTTTTAAAGCTCTGCTTCCACAAGGTTGAACTAAGATTGAATAACTTAATATATACGTTAATACAAACAAATGAATACAAACAAACAAGCCAGCATTCTGAACAACCTTATCATTCAGGGAATGCAAGAAGGAAAAAAAACAAGAACAGAATGAAAAGAAAATATGCGATAGTGGTGAGTGGGAATGTACTGTATATGTTACATGAGAAAAACACGATGCCATTTTGTAGCAGTCTCACGAAGCATCAGAAAAGTTTACTAACATTAGTTACAGCAGCTCAGCTTATAAACTAATTGAGATACATGAATATCTATTTTTGAATTTGAAATTTGAATTTGAAGCATTGAAGTTGTTCCTTCAGTGAGTTCCATGGTGCTTGCCTGCATGGGGCCTCCAGGGGGTTTAGAAACAACTTCATTATAATGCAGTGCATCTCTACACCACTTCAAACTACAGCTACAACCAAAAGAACATGTTTCAATGAATAACTCGCTGACGTCGTCAATTGAAAGTCAACATCATTACTTTGTATTTGAATAGGGAACAGATGAGCACATAAAACTCAAGGATCATGCAGCTAAAATAGGTTGGTCTTCGTCATTTTTTCCCGTCTTAAATCTCATTTACCTGCCTCAGCTAAGGTTTACGATGCTAATGTTTTGATGAGAGGCATCCAGTGTCTGGGTCGAAGTTTTCTCCAAGGTTGGTGGTGCCTTTAGGCATCGAGGCAGTTTTGAATCCCAATCAACATACCGGTACTTATAACTCCTGCAAATGGACAGTGAGACTTGAGCATTTCACTTTTCTTTGGGGGAATTCCTGAAAGGTATTTAGATCATTTGATAGTTAAATGTAACAGAACAGACATGTTAAGCTTGAAAACATCGAACTGAATTTACAATATGACAAAAATTAGCACATTTAAGATTCAATTATTACTGTTTCAGCCTGCATTGACAAAAGACAAAATGGTTGAAGTAACATCACAAAAAAACATCGGAAGCTTTCTTAAAGGAGCCGAAACCCCATGATGACAGGGTGGACATCGGTTTTAGGGACACATGTGAAATGATTATGAAAACAGAATACGTACAACGTCAAAATGAGTCCTTTTCATCAATACCTTGATTAACTATAATTTAACCCCTTATTACACACAGTGTGGTTTGCAGAATCACATACTGTACGTCCGACGGGCTATTGTCTAGTTGATCAAACGCAAATAAAGACAAAAGCTTTCTTGTGCAAATACAAACAAGGAGTCGCCTTCTCATTCAAAATACAGGCTGGTGAAATGTGCCAAGAAGCTTGCATTCTTTCATGGTATGGATGACAATTATACAAATGTAAGCATTCCACGTTCGCCCTCCTGAGATCTATTGTGTTCAACAGGGAGACTGCTTTCCACCACTGCATCATACACATTCCTCAGTGAGGGTAACTGAATCCCAACAGGCATATAAGAAGCTTGAAAAGAAACAAACAATATGTCAACAGTGTCAGGGATCTCTTTTTTTTTTTGTAAGTAAAAGTACTGACATTTTGGCCAGGCGCTGCACAAAAAGTAGCTTTGACTGTCGTCATTGCTCAAACTTGTGTCTGGTGTTCAATATGAGATATGAAGAAAACAATAGACTGTTGCTTCATTAGTCAGTATTTCGTCCAAACAGTCTCTAAATACCAGCCAACCTTGAGCCCTCGACACCTACATTCCTTTTGCCAGTTTATTGTGATTACGAAATGAAAAAAAAAAATAGCGACAGAAAAAAAAATACATCTTAGACCATGTTAGCACTCTTGGAATTACGGTAGCTATTTTTTATCCGTACTTGGAGCTGACTTCAGAAACACAAAATGATGAGAAATATTGACTGCAAATGTTTCGGGGCAGTTCTTTGTTTGATGGTTGACATGAATCCGATAATCTTAGCATTGTGCACTTCCAAATGTTTCACAATTTGCCGCATCCTTGGTCGCTTACATATTGCAACAGATGGCATTTAAACACCTCAGCCAAAAGGGTAGCAAAACACTGTTTGCTCTTAGGATGTTAGTGTCGCACTGCAGCTATTGAATTTACATTGCACAATATTACAAAAAGATAAACTCCAAATAAATTCTGCAATAGAGTTCATCGTAATTTGGACTGCATTTCCGTAAATAGTTTGGTTGCTTACCAGTGAATCCTTGCTCTTATTGCTGCATCTGGGACTCTTCTCGATTTCCAAGCTTCATCCTCTCTATAGCAAACAGCCTTGAGGCTGTTTTCAACCTTTCCTTGTCATGGAGGGAATACCCACAGAGTAGGGGCCACATGCTGGAAGTCAATAAAGTTGTGACGACCTTCTGCTCCATCACTCAACTGCCAGCTGCATGGATCCAAAAAGAGGGACGTCATCTCGCTCGGGAGCCAGAGGGGCATGCTGAGCTTGGGGATAAGATCCACAAGTTGAGTTAAGGTGTCCTGGTGCTGGTCTGTCTCCACCAGCAGGCCGGCACACGCAAGAGTTCAGCCGTCTGATGGCACGCAACCCTGCAGAGAATGGCTGGGAGCCTTCCAAATCTGAGGCCATTATTGACACAAGTGTGTGTGTGTGTGTGTGTGTGTGTGTGTGTGTGTGTGTGTGTGTGTGTGTGTGTGTGTGCGCGCGCCACCATAGGTCATGGATCTTCTCCGGCAAAGTTATGCAGTGAGCAGTAGTTGCCGGGAAACTGGCTTTGCTGGCTGTTTGGATCAAATTGCTGACATGCACGGAGGTCACATGACCCTCACTGCTGTGGACATAGTGTATGCAACCAGCAGAGTTTGATTAAGGATGCAAAGTCGCATTCTGTTAGTTTCATCATACTTGTGATTTTGCCTCAGGTGAGCCCTCGGCACATTCTGAGCCGTTTCAATTTGTCAACCTGCAACGATGAATTCATCTGTGTAGACGAGGTAAATAAAATTAGATTTCAAATGTCCCAGTCGTCCTATATATATTTTTAAGGACAGAAGTATCACTGAAGAGCAAAACTGTTCATTATTGTGGTTGTATTTCGCAGTGTCGTAGAACAGTGCAACATAAAATTCAGAACTATTCCCAATACACTCTCACATATAGTTGAGAAAGGCAAAATAGAGAGTGAGATCTCAAGTATGTTTTACTTTTGTTTGTCTGTTTTTTTTCTTTAATGCCATTTTTTTTAAAGCTTTCATAAAAGTTCCTTCTAGGAGAACAGCTGCCATCCACTGAAATGACCACTAGATAGAGTGCTTGCACTAGCAGACAGTGGAGAAACCTGTTTAATTGAATTTACCTGGCCCTGATAAATTAATAGAGAGTAAATAAAGAAAGAGGAGACCCTATTGGGTTATTATGAGGATCTATTATGAGTTTAAAATACCACAATCCTCTAACAAGGTCACCAATAAACTATTCATTTAAAAACCTCACTCACACTTTCTCCCTAAGGAAACATTGAGGTGTTTTCTTTCTCTTTGCTGGCAGGCCAGTGGACAGAATAAAAACAAGTGCATTTGTTGCTTTGTTTCTAACAGTAAATGTAAGGAAGGATTACCGTTGTGTGAATGACACTGGATGTAAAAACAAACATGTTTTTACAAAGGGCATAATCTGGTGATTGGAAGAGCTGTCTTCTATTCACTAGAGCAAAAATATATACTGTATATATATATTACACAATATGTGCTTGGGTGCTTATTAATTAGTTTGTGTGGGATGCCAAAAGTGTAATGCGCAAATGTCCATTCAGCAGATGTAAACCCACAGGTATGTGTGCCGCAGTTTCACCGACTAGAGACTGAAGCTTTGGGGCGTGTGGGGCACGGTATTTTGTTGGGCGAATGTATTCACGTTAACGTGTCAGTGATGATGCTGATGCCTGCTGACGGATGAGTTTTGCCCATGCTGTCATTTGAAAACATAAACACCCACGAGCTGTTGAAAGTGATGTGTTCAAAATAGCCTAATTATGAGTTATTGCAAGAGTGGTGAACGCGTCGGCCATGCGGTGCTCCCTTGAAAAAAAAAAAAAAAAAGGAGGGCAGGCATGACACTTGATGTGAGATGTGATGGCTTCAGTCTTCAAATGGTCCCGTTGACAAGAAGACGCCATTTGTTGCATCCGTTACGCGCCTCATGAGACACGCGTTGAGTGTATATTCATGCATGTGTAATGACTGCAGTGATGTTGAGATATCAACATGATTTATTGCATGTGAAGCCGCCATCCCCCTAAATCTTTGTTTTCCAATTAATTCAGTTTTCTGCATGCTGTTGCTGGAATTTAAATACCAAACCTCGCCCGCGATGGTAGAATGCTTATCAGGGAGTTAGATATTTCTGGAGGGAGGTGCCATTCCCATCGGCGCTGTCTCTGTTTCTGAATCGTGAGTTATTGGTTGGCTTGTGAGTCCTTTTCAAGCATCCTCCACTATCTCTGAAAATATTTACTGGCCATCTCAGTAGACCTGATGCTGCAGTGCGGTGTTCATTTGCACAGGCTCGATCTGTCTGATAGGATCAGAGACTCTGGATTGAGCATCAGTGTTGTCGCCGCTGCAGAGGGTCGTTAAAGCAAAATAATTTGAGGGTGGTGATTTGAAGGCAACATGGGCAGCCGCTGCTTTGGGCAAAGTCCCCTATTTTGGTTAGGAGAGTGAAGCGACACCTCTGAGTCAGAGAGGGTGGGCCTTGATGTCAGACAGTTACCCAATGGTGTTTTCAGTTGGAAGAAAATAATGGGGGTGTCATGCCTTTATCCAGTTTTTTTTTTAATTGTTGACAAACAACAATTATTCTGATCTGTTCGAATACTTCATAAATTACATTTGAGACAAGGTCGATGAACAGAATTTCTCAGATGAGTTTTCCTACTCCTATTTCATTTGTTGCCAGACAGAGTTCATCAGGCTTACGCGCAATCATTTCAAACTGCATACACTCAGTCCGATATAAGACTGTTCAGTAATGTCAAACTACCGGTACACATTTTGAACACTTTTTGTTGGCAGCGTGCAGGAATTTTGCGGTGTTCTCCCGTTCTGTTTGAAAAGGCCACAGCTGTTCACACACTCACGACTGTATTGATTTGAAACTTTTGCTTGTGCCAAAATGAATAGCAAGGTGCTTTTTCCGAAGGCGACATTTCAGAGGGAACTGAAAACAGAATGCTTACAGCAAGATAAGCGCTGAGTTCCCCAAGATTGGAATGAATCCCACAACAGCTCAGACGGCGTGATACAAATGATCAAATTAAAAGTCAACTTGGAGAGATAACATTTTAACCACTCGGCAGTATTTTGGTTGCATGGTTACAGATTTCGGGAGTAACGCATTCTAGCACTTTCGCATCCTTGACAGCAAGCGTGTTCAATATCAAAGGAGTTTTAACTGAATTTGGCCGAGGAACATCTCCCCCAATGACCCATTCCAAACACACATGGGATTCAGGTGTAGCACAAAACACACTGAAGCAGGGATTGGATTGAAACTGAATTGCTACTTGTGCACTTGTTAATGGTTTGAAACTTTTTTAAATGAATGAAAATTATTTTTAAATGTTAAATGCTGGAGGGTCTTTACCTGGGCTACATGAATTGTGAGGGGGCTATACCACCGCCAAGCCCCGGTGCAGCACCATGCACGATTATCATGATGCCTCTCGGTCTTGCTATTACAACAAATATCTGGTTTGGGGCAGGAGACTGAGCAATAGTTACCCTACCTGTGGGGTGTGCTGTGTTGGTTATCTTGAGTTACACCACACGCACAGTGCAGCGCGCACACACTTGCAGATATTTCCTGAGTCATGTGTGGGGTCACTCATGAGAAAAATTGGTTATGTAATCAGTGCTGTCACTGCTGTCACAAAAACCGGGCAGCTTGTAATTTTCAGCCTCAAATGTGAGGGAAGGGGCATGTTTACACTACGTGTGCACAATTTTTAACAGATAATAGCGAAATATCTTCATTGAGCTTGACAAAACACTTTTTTTTTTCAAAGTGGCAGTTTGATGGTTGACACTGAAAACGAAGTCGCTCATGGTGGAGTGGTTCACTCGCCAGATTTGTGTGCGTGCAGGGTGGGATCGGTTCCCACTCAGTAACGGTGTGCATATGGGTGTGAATAGTCGTCTGTCTCTATATGTGCCCTGCGATTGACTGGCAACCAGTTTAGGGTGTCGTCTGCCTTCTACACGAGGTCAGCTGGGATAGGCTCCAGGATAAACAGTGTTCCATATGGATGGGTGGATGGACACTGAAAATGGAGGAGAGTGTGTGCAAATACAGTGCGACTGTGCGAAATGACCAAAACAGCAAGTGTTTCTGTTTATGCCACATCACTGCAGTGTAAAAACACCCTTAGGGTAAAAGATATGTGCCCTGGACTGCAGGCAGAAGTCACGCAGACAAAAAAAACAAAAAAAACAAATTAGTCCCCCCCCCCCCAAAAAAATGTTAAAGATTATGAGATGCGTTTATATACAGTAATCATTTTCACTTCCTAATAAATGTTTTGTATAGTTATAAAATAATTATGTATGCATGAGACAAAAGCAGCTACCAGGACAGATGGGCACTTGTAAACATACAGTCATGTTCTCGTCTATAGCCGTGCATTCAGGAATCACCACTCCCACGTAAATTATTTATTCATTATTACTGCATGCTACCTCTTTTATGCCAGCTGTTTCTTCTCAGGTGGGATTTCTCTTCTTTTTTCCAGAACAGGTGGAAACTCTTTCCAAATGATATGCCTCAATATGAAAAGGACTACATCACAGTTATCAGTCATGTTCGGTGTTTCCGACCTTATGTCTTGTAAGATGATGAAAACGATGATTCTGCTTAGGGCTTGAGGCTTTAGGTCACTGTTCCTGGCTCATATTCATCACACTGTCAAGGAAGTGACCTCGGAGCACCCAGCGAGCATGCTAGAATATTAGGGAGCTATATTTTACGGTGTGTGCGTCTTCCTCGACCACTTGGAAAGATCTCCAGTACAGAGATGACGCTCCTGTGAGCGATGTGGGCAACCATGTCCTAAGAGAGGGCCCAAGGCTTCAGTGTAGTGCGACTTCCCTGCCCTCTCTATGCCGCCGCTCTGCACTTGTCATCCTCAGTTAGCTCAGCAAAATAATGAATATGCCGCTGTAGATTTTTTTTCATAACGGGGATGGGAGTGAAAAATGGGCTCCTTATAAAGCTTTTAATATGGAAGTTTTCCAACACACGTGTCACCCCATCCCCCGCCGAGCACCCTCCAGGCTCCTACGATGCTGCATGAGCATGTTTCATGGTAACATTCCCCTGCGGGAGAGTCAGCATAATGCAATGTCACTCTCAGTGATGAATATGTTGACTGCAGCAGATACACAAGCAGCTGTAAATCATGAGTAAATTAGATCATCGCGCCCGTCCTCCTTTGCTAAGGAGACATTGGAGAAAAATTTGAGTATAGTGAGGTCTCACGTGAACAGAAGAATGAAGAAGGGTAATGGACCTCAATTGTCATTATACCACAGAGCAATGAAATATGAATATGATAAGATTTTAGGAGTAATCCTAGAACAGTGTGCGATGAAATACACATGAGCTGACACGAATTAACAATTGATATAAAAAGGAGACTTCATCTTTGAGGGAAGAATCCTCCAACATTACTAACATCCATATATTTCAATGAGATCCAATAAATGAGGTTGTATCTAAAATTCTGACTTTCTGACATTTAGGCGGCAACCACAATAAACATTTCATGAATGACTTAAAACAATTTTTATATTAGTGCCAATGCTAGTGCGAACACACAATGCACAAAAAAAATTGAACGATTTACTTGAAATAGCCTAGTTAGCCAGCCCGGTGGTCCAATGGTTATAGCACGTCGACCTCACAGCGCAGAGGTACCGGGTTCAATTCCACTTCCGGCCTCCCTGTGTGAAGTTTGTATGTTCTCCCGGGGCCTGCGTGGGTTTTCTCCAGGTACTCTGGTTTCCTCCCACATTCCAAAAAAATGCATGACAGACTGATTGAACACTCTAAATTGTCCCTAGGTGTGAGTGTGAGCGTGGATGGTTGTTCGTCTGTGTGTGCCCTGCGATTGGCTGCCAACCGGTTCAGGGTGTCCCCTGCCTACTGCCTGAAGACAGCTGGGATAGACTCCAGCACCCCCCGCGACCCTTGTGAGGATAAGCGGATCGGAAAATGAATGAATGAATCAATAACCTAGTTACCGGTACTTTTTTTAGTATATTTTATAGAGAGTTGTTGCGTTAATTTGACTTTGTATTCGGTTTTTTTTTTTTTTTTCTCAAACGTCACTCAAGGTTTGAGAATTGAACCCTTATCTTCAGGTTGGGAGACAGCCACTGTACCGCCGAAGCCAGGTCCCTCTTAATATGCATCAGTAAATTGACTGGTGTCTCCAAAAGGGGACCCCAAAACCGGTCTTGGAGGTGCAAGTGTTCCCCCGGACAACAACGATATACGAACACACAATATATCGCAGCGGCATGGTTCAGTGGTAGAGTGGATGTCTCCCAACCCCCGGCCTTTGTGTGACCATGTTGAAGTGTCCTTCAACAAAGATACCGACCCCCCCCCAAGATTCCGCTTTATAAGTGAATGAGGGTTTCTCAAAGGTCAAAAGGCACTACACAAGTGAAAGCCCATTTATTGTTCACCAAGACCGGTAGGAGCTGAACAATTAGAGTGGCTGTCGCCCAAATTGAAGGTTCCTGGTTTGTCCCTCAACTCTTGCATGACTTTTTTTCCCCCCCAAATAAACTAATACTATGCAAGTCAAATTCAGTCAAAAACTCTCCTTGTAAAATTGACTTTACTCATTAAAAAAAGTCCAAATTTTTTTCAGCGCGCAAGACCTAGTTGCTTCACCAGTTTCATACTGTAAGCCACAAATTTCAGTGATGGCCTTTGCTCTGACAGAGACACTGTTCCACTTATTATGAGCCAGGCAACTGTGCACATAAATGATTCTAGCAATATTTTTTTTTACATTTTTGATTTGGCCGTCCTTCAACGATAATGCAGTTATTGCGCGTGTATCACATTGGCCTGATGGCTGGTACTGCACCCCCGTGTCCCAGTGTGGCACAGCCCCAAGAGGTAGCGAGGATGGGCTGTACTGGAAGCAAAGCCCCTAGTGTCAGTAAGCTGGAATTGTTTTCACTGAAGGTTGAACTCTTTTGCTGCCCTTTGGCATGAATACTATGGTCAGAATTTCATCCAGGGGTTTGAGTAGGTTTGGTTTGCTGACCACAGCATTGGATGTTATATTGTTCCTGATGATGTGGTTCTGTTGGCTCCATCAGGCGGTTGGTTATCTTCAACACTCACTCGAGCAATTCACAGCTGAGTATAAAATGGCTGACTTGAGAATAAGCACCTCCAAATGTGTGACCATGGAAAAGCTTGGGGTTCGAGATGAGATCCTGCCCCAAGTGGAGGAGCTCAAGTATCTTGGCGTCTTGTTTAAAAGTTGGGGAATGATGAATTGGGAAAAGGACGGGTGGATGAAAAATCACCGAAGATGCAGTGTTGGTATGTTGTGGTGGAGGTCTTGATTTACTGGTCAATCTATGTTCACACCCTCAACTGAGGTCATGAGCTGTTGAGTATGAGAAATAAAAAGATCAAATGAATTTCTTGCGCAAGGTGTGTGGGCTTCCTCTTAGAGATAGAATTAGAAGCTTTTTTTTTCTGTCCTTTTTCCTCTCTCACTCAAAGTTGTTTCCCTCGCGCATTTCTATTTTTTCTAATATTTCGTGTTTTCTCTATGGATAATAATGTCAGTCTTACAATTGAAGCTATTTTTCTGTTCAAATTGCTCATGTTCATTATGACTGTACTCTGATGAAGTATATATTTGTTATATATATTCTCCTCTGTCTTATTTTGCTGTCGAAAGAAGTTTTTTTTTCTCTGCGCAGAATCTGAGAACGTTGTTAGTGGCTTGTTGCTGGAAATATTGCTGCCGTAAAGGATTATTGGTAACATCCTTTCGTAGAGGTTGGTCAAGATGAGTTAAAGGTTGTGTCGAGGCACCTTTCTTAAACGTTTTTGGAATTGGAGCAGCTTTTCCATGCTTGGGCTGATGCCCTTGCGATGCGATCCCACATGGATGGATGGCTAGATGTGTGTGAATCTTGGAGTTGATTTAGGAACCCACCAGCTCTAGGACAGTGATAATGATGTAAAAGCACTGCAATAGACCATTTGTGAAGAAAATGAAAACAGGCTGACCTACACCATTTCTCTTGACAGCGTGTCATCATTTTTTCTGAAAATCTAGGCCGCTGTGCTGCGTCTCAGAATGAACTGGACCGTTCATGCAGCCTCCCGAAAAGGACAAATGATGATTGATGACAGATCCAATGACTGTTGCCACAATTTCATTTGAAACCAGAGCTGTATTTACTCTTGCGACCAGGCGTGCAAAATTGTCATCCTCTTCGATCATGCTTTTTAGCCACTTTGATCCATGTTTTCAAATATGAATAGGGACATCATAAATTTGTTCGGCAATTTCACAAAGGTGTTCTGATCATTAATAACACATTTTAATCAGAGATGGTTTGATGTTTACCTAAATGTATTTTTGACGTTGATTTAAAAAATACAGTATATCTTGACCTGTAAAATTATGTGCAGTATGGATTTTATCATGTGTTGTAATTTATATGTTTCAAAAAATAAATCCACTTGTTCCTGACCTTAACACTTTATTAATAAATGTTACTAAATATGTGATGATAATGATGATGATGATGATGATGATGACTATTGTTATTATTAGGTTTTATCCGGGTACTCCGGTTTCCTCTCACATAACAAAAACACGTGTGGTAGCTCGGCAAATGGATCATTCTAAATTGTCCCCAGGTGTGAGTGTGCGCCCGGGTGGTTGTTTGTCTATGTGTGCCCTGCAATTGGCTGGCAACCAGTTCAGGGTGTCCCCTGCCTACTGCCCGAAGACAACTGGTATAGGCTCCAGCACGCCCGTGACCCTTGTGAGGATAATTGGATCAGAAAATGGATGGATGTATTATTGATTATTGTTATTTGTATTATTATTAAAATTATATGTGCTAGAGAAAAACATTGGGACAGTTTGGGAATTAGAGCCCAAGCAATAATCAAGCAGTTTCCTTGCATCTCTGAAAATGTTTGTTAACCGATGTAATTGTAGCCATCAAGAAAAACTAGACCTGTGCTGGCACGGTGGTCAACTAATTAGCACATGTGCCTCACAGTGCAGAGGTCGTGGGTTTGATTTAAAAAATTGATGATGATTATTATTATGAGCGTAACGGTGGTCGACTGGTTCGCACATTTGTCTCACAGTGCAGACGTGCAGGGTTCGATTCCGACTCCAGCCTTCCTGTGTGGAGTTTGCATGTTCACCCCGTGCCTGCGTGGCTTTTCTTTGGGTACTCCAGTTGTTTGTTTGTCTATGTGTACCCTGCGATTGGCTGGCAACCAGTCCAGGGGGTCCCCCACCTGCTGCCCAAAGACAGCTGGCACTGCCTCCGGCATGCCCGCGACCTTCATGGGGAGAACCAGATTAGAAAATGGATGGATGGATGGATAAAATAACATGGACCAGATAACAGTCCATCAATCAATCAATCAAATAAACTTTCCACCTACTGTGCTAAATACAGTAGAGTCCACTTTTCCTCCAGTGGTTGTTAGTAGTTTCCCTTTAGTCGATGCTTTCAATGATGCATGGTTTTCACGATGACTACTGTACTATTTTAAATCATGTCATTTGATTTTTAATTTGTAGTTTCACAAATATGGGCTCTTTCCATTCTGCGTACTGTTTCCATGTTGCATGGGTTTTCTGCAGGTACTGCGACTTCTCTCTACATTCCCAAAACTTGGGAATGTATGTTGGACTAATTGAAGACTCTTAGTTACCCATTACTGTAAATTGTTGTTTGTCTTCGTGTATCCTGTGATTGAGTGACAGCCAGTAGAGTGTGCACCCTGCCTGTCACTCAAAGTCAGTTGGGATGAGTTTTTGCTCATCTGTAACCCTGAACAGGATAAACGGCATAAGATAAATTAATGGATATTGGACAGGTGGGAAAAAGACTCACTAATGGATTTTTTGTGACTCTGCCACCGTGGCACAGCGAAAAACTATGGCATCTAAAAGTGGCATGCATGAGACTTTTTTTTTTGCACCCTGACACAGATTTCCTTTCAATAACAGATGTTGCATTCAGCAAAGTAGCAGCAACGGTAATGGACTTTTTCTGTTACCTTGGAATATCGACTTGTCCCACTCCTTTGTTATTATGCTGCCACCAAAAGTCTCTTCTTTTGAACCTTATAAAGACAGGAGACACCCGCAGAATGGACACCCGCAGCCTTATGATATACGTTTTATCCTGCCTGTGATTTCAAGTTATTAGGAAACAAAATGGGGAAAAACTAATTCAAGAGCATTTTCTGCATTCAGAAGCTTTTCATGCGCACAATATCTCAAGGGTGTCCGCATTGGCATGCGAGCTAGCAGCATATGTGCAGTCTCACGCTATGGATTACTATGGGACGTGGATGATGTATTACAGGAGAAGAAAAAAAACAACAGGCTGAAGGTTTTCTGCAAATACAAACTCTTAGGATTAAAATTCATCACAGCTCAAACGATCGCTGTTTCTTTGTTGACAACCCCACAAACCACAATGAGAGCAATTACCTGCCAGCGTCATGTGCAGACGTGTGGCATTAATGCAGCAGCGCTGATCTGAATTAACCACCAAAATAAGTCTTCATCAAGCAGGTCGTGCTGGCTCAGTGAGCTGCCTGTTGTGGATGAAATTTTGCCATCCTGGGCAATCTAAGCACTGTCACTCACTTTCCTTAAGAACCTGCGAAGGACTGGATAGCCGGCATCAACTTGCTCTAGCCTATTCAGCCTGTGTGTGTAATCCGAAGAAAATAAAGGACCCTTGAGGCAGGTAACTTGCCGACATTATAAAATAGATATTTTTTGTCGTGCTGGTGTGTGCCACAGGAACACTTGTATGCACAGAGGGGCAATTCAACACCTCTAGGAGATGAAAAGTATAATGTAAAATTTGAACGTCTAGTTAATGGCCTGCGAGCAGAGCTGCAGTAACAAAGCTAAATCTATAAAAGGCAATTTGAGGCTCCAGATGCTCATTGGTGAAACGATTCGCTCGGATTGATCAAGGAGCAACCCGATCGCAAGGGAACATCACGCATGTCTTCACGGTTTGAGCAGGTGGAGCTGTCAGGGGGATTCAAAGTTGGATTGAATGGATTTGTGGAGATGTGCTTCGAAATAAATCCAGAAGGCGCAAATAGAATTCTCAAAGCATCAACCACATTTGGCTGGCGTGCAGAGAATTTTTAGTTCATCATAATATCAGTGCAATTTGAATGAACCAAGGTGGGCATGAGAAAAGTACATCTCAGAGCAGAAACTCAAAGGTCTGGATCAGGGAAAGTGAACAACACTTTTTACTGTAAATCACACCCAGAACAGAAAACCATTCACTGGCAGATGACAAGTCTTTGTTTATTTTAAATGATTCTCGTTAAAAACTCATTTCCCTCTCTCCAACTGAAATAAATGCAGATCGTCTACCATTAAAAATGTAGAAGCTGTGGCTCTTCGTCGCTGACGATAAATGTGCGGAGTTGAAAAACAACAAAACCACCCCCACACCAAAATCCTATGTTAGCATTCATTCCATTCATCATTCATTTCCAGATCAATGAAGATGGATCACTGCAGCAGCATGGGTCATGTACAGTAGCAGTGTTCCACCACTACAGAAGACACAAAAGTAAAATGATAATGATAATAATAATAATAATAATAATAAAACCACAAAGAAAAGAAAGGAACCAGCAGCTTCATGTCTCAAATCACTGGTTCATGAATTTGGCCTTTGATTTTAGAGCACGGTCACGAGAGCAGGCTGGTGATCTTCGTCTTGAAGATGCGAATATAATGGATTGAAAGTTTCATTCAAAGCTTTGTACAGTTTCATAAGAGAAACCTGCATGTTTTTTTTTTTATTACATATTGTTTGTCCATGGTCTCATTTTCCTGCCGTGTGACATGATCCTTAATTAGACCTTGGGTCTCTGGAGGCCACGTATTTGCAGCCGCGGTTTCCTTGGCATAGGTTTCTTTACGCTCCTGGGTTGCTAAGCACATGTCCAACCCAGCTTCTCCCCTCTCCATAGGGGCATTGCATAATGCATATGATAGTATTATTGATTTTGAGAAAAGAAGAACGCATCCTGTGTTCAAATCTCTATCGTCCCTCATCCGTGTGATTTTCTGACAATTGGTTGAATATAAAGAAGACGGAAAAAAAAGATACCGAAGCTAGTTTGGGGAAAATTAGAGTTCATGTTTTTCTCCAAATGTTATCAAGTTACACAGTCTCATGTAAACCACTGAATGAAGTCATCTATATTTAGATGTGTTGTTATCGAATGTAAATGACAATGCATTGGGGGGGGGTTTCGGCATTCAACTGCGTAAAAAATATTTTGACTGACTCAAATTGAGCAATAAAATAATTCTGTATGACTGGTAGCATTCAGAAATGTTTCTGTAATAAATGTAATGCTTTTAAAATTGAATGTCATGGCATATTGTGCCATGTGTTACTGCTAGGGGAAGATGTAGAGATCACAAAGATTTCTCTTTCAAAGTATCATCCCTCATTTCAGTGTAAGACAAACATTTGAATTTATGGCACTCACATTTTTACTGCAATACCAACAACTGGTAAGGGTTGAAATATATGTAAATTAACCTCACTTTATGTCAATTTTTTTATGAGTGGTTGACATGTTTTCAGTCATTTTCAGTGACATATTTCTTTTTTTTTTTTTTAAGGACATTTATTTGTGAGTGATGTGAAACTTGTGGCACTTTAATTACAAATGAGAGAGTTGGCTGGTTGCAATAAATATGTAATGAATTTCATCAGCCCCAGTAATATGATCAGCAGTGGTGCAAGCACAGGAGCGTATAGTGGCCAGAACAGGGCAGGAGTCTAATTACGGAGTTGCGGTGTTGGGAAGTGCAGAGGCTAATCCTTTATGAGTGGCTCTGACAGATGTCTCCAATTAATAGTCTGTCTGGAGGAAGACTAGTTTAGATGCATACCATCTAGGGATTTTTATTTCAAAGTAAAAGACCCAAGACTCACTTTTGACGAGGATTTATGGTGAGATTTATTCAGACTATCCTTTTTTAGTCATATGCTGAGACTACAGTTCATAAAGTGCTGGAATGAATAATAAGTCCTTTAACTTAAGGAATAGGTCATGTTAAAATGTTAACGTAACAGTAAGGAGAGAGTGATTTTTGACCTGTTGAGCTGTTGACCTCCACAATGAGAGGAGCTTAAATTACAAAAAATTATAAATTTTCTTGTACAAATAAAAATAAAGAGGTAAACATGTTTTGGTTCCCCATCAGCACACGATAAGAAACTAGAGATGACTGCATCTGTATATTTTGACGGTCCGTCATTCGCAAGCAGCCGGCCCACCAGTAGATCAGTCGTCAGTTTCTCATCATTATTTTAACTATGCTTCCATCATTGTTAAATTGCAATTCGTCAGCAGCTATTTGTGCTCCTTCTCTCATTTTGACATGATAGGATGAAGTGAACTTTTGACGGCGTCACATCGGCGACGGCCAATCGGCATCAAAATCAAATTTACAATGCCCCACACAGACACAGCACAAGCAGACACATAGCCAAATAAAGTTTAAAAAAAAAGACTCACAGACATCATGGTGAGCTAAAAAGAATACAGCCAGCTTCCTTTACTGGCCGGACGACCAACAACACTCGCTCTGCTGCAGTGGTATGAGATGCTTGGCAAAGACCCATCTGCCAAATTGGCAAAAACATGAAGGGAGCCTTTGCACTCGAATGAAAATCCAAATGTGCTGGTACCTGCATATGCAGCCCGCCACACATGTGGTGTCTACGAAAATAAGGCCCCATGAATAACATAAGCACCAACCGCTCAAGTAGGTGAGCTGTTGTGGCCTTTGCATTCACAGTGACAGTATTCCTCAGGTGACAAACCAGAGTACCATCCAAATGATTTTAAAGATGTTATTTTTGGGGCAAGGGTTTCCTGCTTGTGGTGCTTGTACAATATTGCGTCAGGGTTTTGTGAAAATGTGGGTGCAATAACAAGACAAAAGTTTTATATGTGACCTGAATAATGTTCAAAAGCTCGTTTTGAAACCAGACGTAGGTTGTACAATGATCAAAGAGGACGCCGGACTGAGCAGTGGAAAAATATTCCACTATCATTTACTACTCCTATGCATGAGCACATTTCCATTCTTTCTTAAATGAATGAATTTGGTTTAAGAGGACAGTCAAAGAATCTCACCTGTTAGCTCTGATAAGGAACCTTAATGGAGCTGAGCCACCTCACTGCGGCTGCTCAGAAAAAAAAGCCTGTCAGCTTGCATGTACATGCATTGAGGCTGATTTGCCTCAGATCCCGCTGGTAGGCTCACAGGCACGTTTCACTGCTGGAGATGTTACGCCGTTGTCTGGCAACCCCCTGGATCAGAGTTGTGCTGCATGACCGGCGCATTGTAAAGCGTGAGTGCACCGTGCTGCTCATGCAAAAGACAGCTAGTAAACATAGAAACGTAGCATCTGCTTCCATTGATCTGTTGCTTGCCCTTCAGTGCTCATTACCTGGACTTATGAGGCATCATTTTGATCTGCTGGCTGAGGGACCGCTTGGCTTGGCCAGATACATGCACTAATCACTACCCGTTTTAAACTGGAGGAAGCAAATATTAACGGCATGTTCAATGTGTCAGATTTAATTTGAAGGCTGAGTTTACACTGCGGGTCCAGATTGAATTCTTGTTATCAAGTCTGTTTACGTGTAGGGTTTACCTTCAAGGGATATTTCACATATGTATAACAAATTCAGCCAGTAAAAAGTAATCTATCATTTGACAACTTCATGATTGAAGTCAAAACAATTTTAGAATAATATAGCTAGCCGCCATGTTCCTTAAACATGTCACTTGGGAACCGCCACGTGTGGAAATGTTGGACTACACCAGGGGTCTCAAACTCAGGTCCTGGAGGGCCGCTGTCCTGCATGTTTTCCAAGTCTCCCTGTTGCAACCCACCTGATTCAAATGATCACATCATCAGCAAGCTCTGCGGAAGCCTGACATTGAACCTGTTCATTTGAATCAGGTGTGTTGCAACAGGGAGACTTGGAAAACATGCAGGACAGCGGCGAGCCAGGACCTGAGTTTGAGACCTATGGACTACAATGATATACAAAATGAAGCCATATAATTCCCGGCCAATACTATGAAATAAGCCTACTGAGTGAGATTCCACTTTTATTTGAAAGATGCAGTGTCAGATGGTCTTTTGATGGCGAAAATGCACTTTCGAAAACGAGTAGACAAGGAAGAGTTGCAGACAGGACCAGGTCTGCCATGTCTTCGCTCACGACACACACATGGAGAATGCTGCAATTAATACATCTTACTACCTTACCTGCACGAAGGTCATATTGCTGCTTTGGTCCAGTGTCGCAGGGCCTTAATTTACGAGCGCGGACTGCCCTCGTCTTATGGACATAACGGCCACAGCGCGCCATGCCCACGGAAATCACAAAAGGTTGAGAGAAAGCAGATCCTTCTTTGTACGGCTAGCTTATCTCCCACTTCTTGCTTGTTAAAAATACTCAGTCTGCCGTTTGATTTTAGTGTCATCTGCGTGGCATGTGTTAAGTGTCCGCAATAATCCGGATAGGAGTGGATCCCTCAAACGTAGACAACTCAGGACGCTGGTAACAAAGAACCAAGACAATGTGGAACAAAAGGCAAGGAACTAGAAAACAAATTGTGCACCTGGATGCTACAATATTATCAGATGTGCCATAACATTAACTTATATCACTTAAACGGCCTGGAAAATTTTATGTGTCTATTCCAATTAATGTGTCTTATTCTTCTATACACCGGCCACACATTTAAAGGGAAAACAATTCAATGCTCTTTGACTTAATTGCAGGAGGCACAATTAACCTGTATCCGTGATTATTTAAGCAATTAAACTTTATGTCATATTTTCGTTTGGTGGTGCGCTGTGACAGTTTCCGATGTAAAATAATGTGCCTTGTCTCAATAAAGTTTGGGAAACACCGCTATATGCTATCAGGCCTCTTCAGATCAGCGCCCACACAAGCAAATGTCAGATCATTTCCTTGTCTGCTGTTTGCTGTACAGCATTCTTTCTGGTTCACCATATCTCCGGGTTTGTTACCTACTGCTTTTCGCTTGGATATTTTCTCCGTGTTAGATAACAATACCGTCAAACGTCTTGTTTCTACATAATGATTGCTTTGGTGCCTTCTGGATGCACTTCACTCACTGGAAGCTCCAGAACAGACTTTGCAAGCACCATTTACATTTAAGGGAGCTATGTCTGAAATCAATATGCTTCCAAACACCCAAACAACCCAAAGCATGCGAACTTGCTGAAATGGAGGTATGATTTGGATCTGATGATATACTATTACGACGGCCCAGTGGTCGAGTGGTTAGCGCAGCGTTCGATCCCGGCTCTGGCCTTCCTGTGTGGAGTTTGCATGTTCTCCCCGTGCCAGCGTGGGTTTTCTCCGGGTACTCCGGTTTCCTCCCATATTCCAAAAACATGCATGACGGGCTGATTGAACGCTCAAAATTGCCCTAAGGTGTGAGTGTGAGCGTGGATGGTTGTTGGTCTCTGTGTGCATTGCAATTGGCTGGCAACCGGTTCAGGGTGTCCCCCGCCGACTGCCCGAAGGCAGCTGGGATAGGCTCCAGCATGCCCCGTGACCCTTGTGAGGCTAAAGCGGATCAGAAAATGGATGGATATCTGATTACATGCACTATTTATTTATTTATTTTTTTGCTCATATCATCATAATCCGTCCATATCTGGAGTGGACCACATGGAGGAAAACAAAACAACAAAACAAGCAAGTAGTGTAACGCCAACATTATTTCTCACAACCAATTAAATAAGCATCAGACTGATGCCAATTAACCCGTGATGACATACCACTGTTATATCATTAAAAAGACACAAATGACAGACACGTTTTTTTTCAATGTACTGAAATCATTTTGAAATTTTAATTGGAGCTTTATAAAGAGTTACTATCATGCTGACAAGAATCCGATGAAATACATCTCATATTTTTTTTAGCCTGAAATGAAACACAATTACTTTCAACAGTTTTTGTTTTGGGTGACATTCAGGGATCTCCAAAATGCCACCTAGTTTATTCATATCTGAGGTCCATGTCACGACGACACCGAAATCAAACATTTTACTCATTTGGTCGTCAGTAAACAAGCACTGGGTTTCATACAGGCTGATCAGAAGCATCATGCCAACACCCGCAGAGCCACAGACTGCTGTTTATTTGAAATAGGAACATAGAGCACCAAGATAAAAAAGGGGAAAAAAAAAAAAAACACCTACAAAATCAAAGCACATTTGAAACACCCAAAGAGACTAAAGAACATATCGTAGTACAAGTCAGAAACAGTCAAGTCATCTTTAATTTCACTTTTAGCTTGATCACCTTGAACAGTAGCGCCCGGCAGGTTACCTCAGATGGAGCTGGCTGCTCATACGAATGGCAGTTAAGGAGGAGGTGTCAGAATTCTGAAGACTTTCAGCCTCCAAAGACAGCCGTGTGTGTTCTATACATTCGCTTGTGTTTGTGTTTCTTTGTAGTCAATGAGAATTATTAAAGTACAGAGCCTATATAAAAATATGAGTACCTAGTTCAGCATCATGACATTTAGACCGTATTTTTATATATTCATAAATAATTCAAGACATATATAAATAAATATTCTATGTGCATTTTATAAATCTCCATAAAAGCCTTTGCTTAGAACAGACTCCAAATGCTGAGCCGGCTGACCCTGATATCCGGAAGTCTGGGTGAAAGGCCAAGTGTTCGCTGGTGTCGCATGCCAACGTTCCTCTCACCGTGCCAGTCTCTAACCGTGCTGGCATTCGTTCTTACTGCAGGAGGCCTGGCGTTCGATCTGCCATGTGCCCTCTTCATATGTGCAGTAGCAGATTGTACACTCATCGATCTTCACCTCTCGTCCGGCCGGTATCACCGTTGTGTCTGCAAAGCAATTGGGTCCTGTTGACAAGAAGAAAAATGGAAAATGGGAACTGCAAAGCAATAATCAGAATCAGACCAATAACGGCGGCCACATCTAAATAATCTGTATCGAAACGTTGTTTGTGTCTTATTGCTTTTCACCCATTCTGACTGACTGATTCCTCCTCTTTTCTTCATTTGCGACAAATTAATTTTTCCATTTCCACATTTTCAGTATTCAGCTTTTCAATATTGAGACTCGCTAGTAGGACTCATAGTTGTATTTTTCGAGGAAAGTAAATTTTCAAGTGGGAAGATGTGATTTGATTCAAGGACGGTACGTTTTAAAGTATAATGCTTGGATTTAGTTTGGTTAAATCAAAACTAACTTTCTGATTCAAACCGCTTTTCGGCCTCTCATTGCATCATCATTGTGCGTTGTCAAAAATCACCTCTCAAGCAGGAGTGAAAATAGATTTATGGAGAAAAGTTTTTAATATAGAGTGACATTGAAATGTTTGCAATTTATGTGCATGTTCACAGAGACACCAATAAACTTCTTGTTTTACCAGAACTCTGTTTTCATTTTTTTTGTTTCGGGGCATACGTTGACGCAATCTCCGTCATATGTTGAAAGAAATACTTCAATGGTATTATTGATGAATTGTGTTTGATAACTAAAATGCTAGAGAATATTACCAAAACTTTTATACAAGGATGTGGAAAAAGTGTTTCTACCTTCCTGATTTTTTTTTAGGGCGGGGGGGGGCACATTTGTTCAACTTAAATGTTTCAGATCATCAAATTAATTAATAGACAAAGACAACAAAACAAAACAAAACAATACAGCTTTTAAATGAAGGTTTTTATTATTAAGGGAGAAAATAAATCCTAGCCGACGGCCCTGTGTGAAAAGTGATTGCCCCCGAAATCTAATAACTAGTTGGCCCACCCTCAGCAGCAACAACTGAAATCAAGTGTTTTCTATCACTGCCAATGAGTCTTTCTCATCTCTGTGGAGATATTTTAGCCCACTCATCCCCACACAATTGCTTTGATTCCGCAACACCGCAGGGTTTTTGAGCAGGAACAGCCTTTTAACGGATACGACACAGCATTTCAATCAGATTCAAGTCTGGACTTCGACAAGGCCGGTCCAAAACCTTCATTTTATTTTTGTAAGCCATTCAGAAGTTGACTTGCTGATATGTTGATGCAGAACCTAAATGTGCTTCAGCTTGAAGTCACAAACTGATGGCCAAACGATATCTCTCATGATTTTTTCAGTAGCGGCGCGGTGGGTGGCTGGTGAGCGCGTCGGCCTCACAGTGCAGAGTTGCATTCATGGTTCGATTCCTGCTCTGGCCTTCCTGTGTGGAGTTTGCATGTTCTCCCCGTGCCAGCGTGGGTTTTCCCTGGGTATTCCAGTTTCCACCCACATTCCAAAAACATGCATGGCATGCTGATTGAACACTCAAAATTGTCCATAGGTGTGAGTGTGAGCGCGGATGGTTGTTCGTCTATGTGTGCCCTGCGATTGGCTGGCAACCGGTTCAGGGTGTCCCCCGCCTACTGCCCGAGCACGGCTGGGGTGGGCTTGAGCAAGCTCGCGACCCTTATGAGGATAAAGTGGTTCCCGAAAATGGATGGGTGGATGGCTTTTCAAGTAAAGTGCAGAATTCATGGTTCCATCAATTCCAACAAGTCCAAGTCTTTTGCATATTGACATTTTTCCATTTTCTCCCTTGTTAAGTCATTCTTGAGCATTATCAATAGAAATAACTAAATTGGCTAGTGTATTCTCATAGATGAAGTCATTTGAACAAATTTGTTTTTTCAGAAGTGTGCATCAAACCTTTAACCGTGCACTGTTACCAAAGAAGCAGATTTCTCATGTTGTAAAAGATTGTTGACTACCTGGCTCTCTGGCCAAGTTCTTCTTTGATTAAAATTTGATAAGATTACAATGAAAGACAAGACCACAAGCAACCACAGCACCAACTGTCACAGTGAAAAATATATTCCCTAACTGGGCTGTCCCGAAATCACGTTATGAGGATGAAAAGGGCAAGAAAACAAATATGATATCTTGCGATAAGGTTTGTAATACTGTCGGTGCCATGTGGTGCCCTTTTCTGACCGACGGTAATCAGAAGCAAACAACACCGAAGACATTTTACAGGATGCATGAAAGTTTTCACTAGGGCCATTTAAAAGGTGGAATTTACACTCTGACATTTTCCCCAAACTGCCAGGAATCATCCAAAGGACTCTGATCCGCTTCTACTTTAGCTTTTCACTGCCATTAACAGGCTCTTGAGACCAATGAGTGGCCGCCCTTGTTTTATGCAGAGAAGCATTTTCCTTTTAGCATCAGACGAGGGATTCACATTTTTTTTTTAATTACAGTAATTGAAAACGTTGCAAATGTATCTGTTGGTGTAATAGGAAGGAGCAAAAGCCAAATCTCACAAAATAATGTGAGCCTTCCCAAAGTCTTATTTTTACAGTCCTGGGTCACTATGCCCATTGATCGGAAGCGTCTGTCGCTTTCGTAGTCATATGAAATAAAGTGACATATGGCATTTAGCCATTTGTGAAGCAAAAAGGGGCCTTAACATTTTCTTTTTTATTATTATTTTAAATGAAGGCAATGGTGCTCTCTGTTCAGACAAGTCTTTCCTTATTAGTGCAATTTGAATGGGTTTGCTGAAATGACATTTTTGTTCAAATGACAATATTTGCTCTTGCTTTGTTTGTTTGCTGTTGCTTTTGTAATTATATTTTTAGATTTTGCAGATTCGTCAGTAACAATTTACAAATGTGCTTCCAGTCAAAAAAATAATAAATTTTAAAAAAAGCCAATGAGGCTGCTTTTTAGGGTACAAATTGTACCAGTCGTGTTACACAACAGCAATTCAGTCTCTCTCTTTTTTTAAGCATCATCAAACCATTTCAGATCTGGAATATTTGGTCTCCAATTTTTTTTCCTACAGATTTAATCGAAGCAGAGCATTATGTGTCATTGTACAACAACCATAAACAAGGAAAAGGGAAATCTTTGTAATTCATACAATTTCTTTGAGTAGGGTCATTAAATTTAGTGGATTTCAATTAGACAAATCAAATGATCAGGGATTTTTTTTTGTCATGGTTTTGTTTGTGACCAACAGGTGGCACTGTATGGCTCCGCCTGCAGCTGCACATCTGTTGGTCATTGTGTCATTAGTTTGTTTGTTTAAAAGGACTCCCGGCACGACCACTCAGTGTCGGGTCATTGTTGTGTGTTGCTGTTTGTTTGTTGCTGTGCGCACGTGTCATTCATGGTTTGTTTTCAGTCTTAAGCTTTTGTTTGCTACTTTGTTTTCTGTGATTTCTGGACTTTATTTGAGTGAGTTTTTGGACTTTGTTTCTCCTGTGTACTCCGGTTTGTGTTTTTGTTAAATATATTTTGGTCACTCCTCCCGGCCTCCCTGCTCTTTGGGGTCCTCTGCACTACAAAACACAACATTTTTATTTTTATTTTTACTCGGTTGGCATTGCAGTCCATTCAAATGTATCATGATCTTTGCAACTGAAAGCAAAGAATCATCGTTTGCCTCTTCTGTTTCAGTTTCATGTCTGCTAGTTTGAGGAGTACCACTTGCCATACAACAAAATTTGATTTGCGTGATGCAGTACGCAAAAAAAAGACGGTCGCCCTCCATGTCTTGAAACAACCATTTCTGACACTGACAGACAATAAATATCTTATTTAATGAGAGATTCGCCTTTTGTTTTCTGATCCTCTACTAAGCACATTGGCGTGGATGGCTGGCGACTAGTTCAGGGTGTACTCCACCTCTCGAATCGCAGATGTGCTAACGTTGCTGCCAAGCTCTTTGGTGGTACTTGGAAAAGCACCACAATGCCTCAAGCACCAATCTGCTTGTACCAGAGTCAGTCACAACAATGTGTACGCACCTCAGTAAAAGGGTAAAGATTTTAATGCCAAATTTATTCAGACATCACAAACCCCAACAAGAGATGCTCAAAGTGGTGGACATTAACTTCCGCACATCTTGTCATGATTCTATTTTTATTTAGATGAGACATTTGGTTTTGTTTCATAGTTTTTTTCTTTCCGCATGTGCTTTTCTCTTCCTCGTTTTGGTTTTTTTTCCACCCGTTTCTGTCATCCGGGTCCCTTGTGTTCACCAATCAGTTTCCTCAACCCTTTGTGTTTTGTTCAGGTGTTCCTTGTTGTCATGTCTCGTCAGTTTGATTGTACAGGTATTTAGTTCCCTGGTTTCTGTCAGTCAGATTGTTGTTGCTGTCATTTTGTTTTGTGTTACCGTCATCGCTTTTATTTGTTTGTAGCTTTGGTTTATTGTTTTTTTTTTTCAAGAATTTGTTCGTGTTTTGGATTTAGTGTTTTGAGTGTACCCCAGGAAGTGTTTTTTTTTTTTTCTTTGTGAATACATTGGGTTCAGTACACCCGACTTCTCCTAGCTCACTGCTTTTTGGATTCTCTACCATCACGCTCAACATGACACATTTATGTGTATGTCAAACTACTGCTTGAGTGACATTGGTTTTAGTGTCCAATGGGACTGTAGCACATGCATTTTCAATTTTTTGTCGAAGGACAAAATATGGACTTGGTTTCCTGTGATACAAAATATTCTTTAGGATACCTATGGAGGAGTTGAACACATGAAAATGTCTGTGCAGCAATTCCATTTGGACCTTTTGGCCAATGTTCCCAAAGTAGAAGTATAATCACACAAAACTCATTTGAATGGTAGATTCTCATTGCTACATTTATGGAAATTATATTGATAGATTATTCTACCAAATTTTTGTTTGTGGTCGATGTTTTGAGATGGTTGTTGTCTCCTGAAGGTGCTTTTGTCTTCAGCCACCAGGAAGAAAAACAGAGCCCTTAAAGCATCCATTATCTCCCCAGCTGCACCACACTAAATATCAACTTGACAGGAATTGTTTCTCGCAGCATCAGGTATAGCATAACAATGGCCATTTCTTGCACTAACAAGCTCTCAGGCTGCTGTGTTATACATTACTATGTAATTAGGAGACTGAAAAATGAGGAGTCTTTCCGCTGCAGCCGCCGCGTTTCATTGGGTGTCAGCACCCAGAGGAAGTGTGCTGCTAGCACATCAATCAATGCGAACAGCCTGTCAAAATGTCAGCTTTAACACATTCATGAGTCCGTTAGATGCCGGCATACACCCTTGCTGGGGAACAGCTCATCCTGTGGCCGCGAACCGCTGTCGTTCCTGATTCATCATCATTAGGGGTCTTTACAACGGCTTCTCAAGTATAATGTATCAAAGACTTGCAAGGACAATAGTATTAGAAAGCAAACGTTCAACTTCATCTTGATTATAGTCGATGGAACACTTTATACAGTTGCATTGGCACATGTATAGCACATTCATTTATATCACCCTTTTATTCATTTGTCATGGATTCATGAATACGCAGGCTTCATCTGCAACACTCTGTGCCTTTTCTTTGCAGCACACTCCGTACCACAAGAGCTTTTCAACACCACTCAACAGAGACAAATGGACTGTGCACGTGGACCCGGACATTCGCAACAGTCTGTTAAGAGGTGACAAAGGCAGCATGTGGAAATGAAATGCCATTAGCACCTGTAGCTTCAAAGCAGCACCACATCATGGAACGGAAGAGAAGACAAGTTCAAACCATCACATCCCATCATTCCAAAAAAATGAAATAAAAGTAAACCAAACGATCTCAATTATCCAGAGAGCAAAGTAGCTGAAATCACTCATCTTAATGGACTTCTTGGGTGTATTTGCATTATAAATGCAGAGTAAAAGTGTCAGTGATATGGAAAGATATAAAACATGAGGGACCAACTGAACAAAACTATGAATAAATGAATTCAGGATATTCATAGCTTAGAGTGCCTGTGTTACGTCCACCATAATCTTTTCTTTTTCTTGTTAAACAACCGAGAATCTTTATTGATGAATCCATCTGGACACTGGCAGCCTGTCTATTGTAATCATGAGCCTATACTAGCTGTCTTCGGACAGCAGGCAGAGTACAGTACACCCTGAAGTGGGACAATGGACTGAGAAACAACCTTCATAGTGTTATTTTTTTATTTTTTTTTTCACCCACATTTAAAGAGGCTTTTTATTCTTGCCTTAATTCAAATTAGCCTTTATCCCTCTTGGCAGCAGTGCCTCCATGTCTCTATTTGAAGTGATACTGGCTCCGGTTCAGACCGTTTATCACATCCCCACAGATTAGTGCTGACCCTAATGACTGGGTCTCGAAGATCACCATTTGTTTCCTTGTACGTCACCCGCAACAGTCAAAGACACCAAGAATTGGTTGGCGCCATGGCCAAGCTGATGAGGATAGAAGCCTCTCAAGTGTTAATTTCTTTATTTTAACATCCTTCCAAAGCAGGTAATGCAAAATATTGATTTTACATGGAAAATAGGAGATGGGTGAAATAATCGATTAGCTTGTCTTTATGAGCAAAGATAGTGTGGCATGAGTAAATGCAGCCAACCGTCACTTTTCAAGATGCAGCGGCTCTACGAGTAGTTTTAGCAGTGTTTCAATTTGTTTGTTTGTTTTTAACTCGGTTCTCATGAGTGGAATGGCCAGGGCATGTTTGCTGTAATTCACAGACCCGATTTCTGTGATTCATTTAATGACAGCAACTGGGATTGCTGACAGAGATCTGCAGATCATTTGACTTCTCCTTCACCATCCTTCCAAAGTGGCGGATACAGTGACCACACAGGAAAGAAAAGGCTAACAGCCAAACCAAACGCTAACCCCTTCAAAACGGCAATTCCAAGCCTCTTTCTTGCCAACTTCCAACTCAACAATAAAATGGATGACGTACGACTGCAGTACTTGGTGATGGTTACAATGGAGACATGGCTTGGACTCTTACCTTATATCCTGGACTCTGCGAACAGGCCACGCTTGCTTCAGCGCTAATAGAACCAATCAGTCTGCTAAGAAACGTGGAGTAGGTCTGGGTGTGTGTGTGTTTGTGGGTGTGTGTGTGTGTATATGTGTGTGTATATATGTGAACACCATTTGGTGCCCTAACGCCAAAATTAAGGACATTTGATGCTGTCCAAACATCGATTATGTTGCAGTGTAGAGCCCCTCTAGCTGCAAAGAGAACCCACATTGATTATCATAATTTACTTGGTTTATGTGCCACCCCAAGCTAATGCAAATGTTGCTATGGAAACACTACAGCGTGCACTAGACAAACAGATGGCTGCGTACGTCTCTATTATAATAGCAATAGAAGACTTTTATCATGCAAGCAATAAGTCTTTGGTGTGAGGCCATTCTCAAATTGCGACACACAGCCATTGTATGATGTTAACTTCCTGGACTGTCCTCCCATTGCACTCAAATTCTTTGTAAGAGTTTTGACATTGCTTAGCCACTCCAACTACATACACTTAGCACTTCCTGGTTCACTACTCCTGTCCTGTTCTCATTGCATTTCTTCATCACAGAGTGTACTACAGTGCACATATAATGTAGATCAGAGGTGCCAAACATATGGCCCGCAGGCCGGAACCGGCCCCCAAGGCGGTTCCATCAGGCCCGCAGGATAATTTAAAAGTGAAAAAATGCACAAAAGACAGGGAATTA
>NW_017805695.1:4862597-4951086 GCF_001891065.2 Hippocampus comes
TGTGTGTGTGTGTGTGTGTGTGTGTGTGTGTGTGTGTGTGTGTGTGTGTGTGTGTGTGTGTGTTCTAACGTTCATGTATCTGACTCAGTCAACAATATTGTAGCAACAGCTAGGGGTTGACTACCTGAAGGTGACGATAAATTGATGAAGGTCCAGTCCAAGTCGATTCATTGGTGATGTCGTTGTTATTTTACCAATGATGTTTTCTTGTTTTCAACACAGTACGGTGGTATCCAACCCTTTTTTTCGCGCTACGGACCGGTTTCACATGAACCCTTTCATGCACCCTGTAACCTGATAACACGATTAGCTGTCCACTGTAGTAACCGCTATCCCTGAAAGTGTTGAGACATATTTTGACTGACTGGCGTAGAAAGAAATAAAAACAAAGGATTAAAATTACAATTCACTATCACAACTGTCGTTGTGATAGTGAATTAATGAGAGTGCTGCACGTTTTTTTTTTTTTTCAAGGAGCCGGCCAGTTGCATCTTGCGGTCCATATCATATCGTGTTGTCAGATGGGACATGCTCCTCAAAAAATAATGAAGCTTTCTCCGTTTCACAGCTTTTATTTCACTTGTGCTTTTATTGGATTTGAAGATGGACATTTTTGCAAGCCACTGTGTTGTCAGTCTCCTTTTTGGTTAAACATTTCCACACACTCGTAGCCCAGTGGAACTCTACGCCATAAAGTGACAAGCGTTTCTAGTGCGTTTTGTGATATGTTATAAAGTTATTGTTATCACAAAGATGTTGCCCACGCACTATTGAACATAACATTTTGGCACCTATAACTGAGATTTTTGTGATTCTTCCCTACATCCTTGCTGCCAGTCCCGTGATCCTGCCGGTGTAAATATTTTAAGAAGAGCGTCAATCGGAATCACCTAATATAGTGAGGCGAACCACTATTCTCAACCGTCATAGTTTTGTACCATCGCTCCACGGAGTTGTTATAGTTTGTTATCTCTTGCGGAGTCAACTTTTTAAAATTGCAACCCTATATCCTTATTGCTTGAAAAAAGTTTATATTTTGACCAGAGAATGGCACAGTTTCTCATTCAGAAACAGCAGAGGGACAGCAGCGCTCCCTTCGATATATTGAACTCAAGCTTATGATAATAAGGATGCAATCCGGTGCAACACAGCATATCCTTCTCGGCTGAAAGAGCATGCGGGCTTGGTGGCAGTTGTGAATATTATTTTACACCCAGGGCCACATCTGTCTCGAAACAGATGTGCATACAGCTAAAGCTCAGCAAATCTACTGTGGAATCCAAAGGAGAAAAGATGGAGCAGAGCCCAAACGCAACACATAGCAGTGTCAGCATGTGAAAATTCACAACTGAACAGACGATCATCGGGGGTGTCTGCCAAAATACAGCAGGTAAATATGACTGTCTACTCCCGGTGTATGCTGAGTGGGAAAGAAACAGGATTTTTTTTTTTTTTTTTTTTGCTTTTCATTTGTGGTATGATGATGGACCATCACCAACAGTCATGATTTTATTTGTCTTCTTTTATTTATTCACTTGGTTGCAATGTAATCTACCTTTCTTTGTATCTCTTCTCAAAGCCATTCGGTGAAGGATTTTCAAAATTTCACTTGTGAAGATGAAGCTCTGTGCCAACATGATAACGCCATAATCTCTTTTCTACTTTGAAGGGATTCAAGCAGGGCTGTTGCACTATAACTGGCTTTTTGTGTGCAACATATTCGATGTCGTCTTCCTCTGGCAGATTTGCTCGTAGCATTGCGCACCGCAATACTTAATAATCTGACTTGAGGGGTATATACTATATCAGCTTTGTCATTCTTTTTGCTGAAGGAAGCAATGTTGATGACATATCTACATTGAATGGTATTAGAGTCGCACAGACATACAAAACGAGAAACAGATAAATAGGACACGAGGACATGCCGGCATTAATCATTTGAAACAGAATTGACTTGAATCGACTGCGCTGCATGATTTCAAACGGGCCAATGCAGAGTTTTACCACCACCTACAAGACATGAGCATGCAGTACCTCCACTCATGATGACACACCCCACCGAGACATCCGTGTACCACAGAGCATACGCTGCAGCCTGTCTTTGAAATGAGCTGGCAATGAAGAATCATTTGTCAAACTGCGGAAAGACACATGGCTGATAAGCCGCGTGCAAGACATGACCTTTGAAAAGCAGCGACTAAGGTACGACACAAAAGCGTGCACACACACAGAGCTCATTGTACGATCAATATTTGTCACCGTTTTCATTTTAAAAGAGAACACGCAAGATTCAAGTTAGAAATGTAATATTAAAGGAATAGGGTAATGTCCTTTAAAAAAAAAACTGCATTGTGGGTTGAGTGAAATCAACTCAACTTGGTTTATGTAGCGCAACAGATTGTATCTTTCGGCACTTCTTTAAAATTGGAAAATGTCTAGGTTCTTAACCTTGTTAGAGGTACCGAACCCAACCAGTTCATGTGCACGTTCACCGAACCCTTCATTCGTAAAAAATAAAAATGTGATTTTTTTTTACAAATTCAAGACATAAAAAAACCCCACATTTATTAAAAACAGAAAAAAAGTTAATAAAATTACATGGACTAAGTATAGTTTTTAAAAATTGTATGACGTACTATCACGACAGTCACACGGTGACTACTGAGCGAACTAAATTTCCCGCAGCACTGATTGGACAAGCGGTGTAAAGTGATCATCTGCAGCCAGCGATGGCCAAGCGGGCGTGTCATAACTAATTGACATGTTGAGTCGGGTGTGTCCTAACTTCCATGGCAGAGGCTCCGTCAAAGCCCTGAGACCGATTCACTGAACCCCTGGTGTTCGATCGAACCCACTTAGGAACCACAGGTCTAGGAAGACACTCCTCGCACATTCAAGTGAAACAACACAACACCACATTAATAGGGACGCTTTGATACAAGTATCGTTATCGCTGCTGATATTGTAACTTTGTACTCCTACTCGTACTCATAAAACTGCTTGGAAACTATGACACCAATACTATACCGCTTTCCCAGCCTCTTATACACTACACCTCTCTGAGTGCGCAGTGTGAAGCTCGGCAGATGGCCGACAGTTCTTGAAAAACAACTCAACGGGCATTTATTGACATTCCGACATCAAGTTTACAGTAACTGAACAAAATAAAGACGACCGCACATTAGCTTTGTCTTGCAAAGTTCCACGAGCTTAGCTTTATCTCAACACATACCGCGGAAGCCTACAGACAGGCTCACAAATAGCACGGAACTCGCCGAAAAAACCTTTAAATCATACATTTTCAAACATTTTAGCAACAAATACAGAAAGACGACACAACAATACTCAGCAGTCAAATATTATTTCTACTCTGGGAAAAGCGAGTTATATTACTGCAGCTTTGCACCGGCGTTCATATTTATATCTTTTCATCAACTCCTCTTTATTTCGTCTGCATGTGCTCCCGCTTTGGAGGCGTGCACGTTAAATCAAAGTTGTTGTTTTTTTCATCGTGCATTGTGGCCACATGTGCACGTGGGCTGTTATTCAGTGACACACACTGACATCAATCACTTGAATGCACATGTGACTAGACAAATCAAAATTTGAACTGGGCACTTAGACCTGCAGTGTAAATCTCGCAATGCAACCCGTACGCACTGGAAGACCGAGGATGGTGAAGCCAGTCCTTTGTTGATGTGGATAGATTGACTGAATCTGTGGGCTGCAGATTCATTTCAAAATAACTCTTGCTCCTCCACTTACCGCTCTTGCAGATTGGACAGCACTGGTCCGGCTCATATTCCGGGTCCACACATTCTGTCTGAGGGCAGGCCGAAACAGAACACAGCACCTCTCCGCTTGGCTCACATCGACATTTCTCACACGGAGACACCTGGAAAACCAAATGAGCACATTGAGAAGGAGATCACAAATACACACAGTGGAAGCATCCTTTTCTAATTAATTCCTTGACATCCTTCTCTCACAATAGCAGCATGACAAAATTACTAAAAAAATAAATAAAATTATAAAAATGTCTATGTTGTAACAGAATCGCCTTTTGAGGGAATGGATTTTGTGTGATATGGCCTGTAGAAAATCCGGTCAAAAAAAACAGCTTTGGGTAAAACAGTACAACTTTATGGCGGCACGGTGCGCTGGTTAGTATGTCCGCATTACAATACACAGGTGCAGGGTTCAATCCTGGGTCCGAACTTCCTGTGTGGAATGTGCATGTTCTCCCCGTGTCTGCGTGGGTTTTCTCCGGGTGCTCGGGTTTCCTCCCACATGCTAAAAATATGCATGGCAGGTTAATGAAGCACTATAAATTGTGCCTAGGTGTGAGGGTGAGTCTGAATGGTTGTTTGTCCAATGTGTGCCCTGCGATTGGCTAGTTCAGGGTGTACCCCGACTACTGCTCAAAGACACCTGGGATAAGCTCTAGCATCCGCGCAATCCCCGTGAGGATAAAGTGGCTAAGAAAATGGATGGATGATACAACTCCATTATTTCTCAAAGTCCTCCTCAACCCTTTCGTGTCATCTTCTACTCGGGGAACTCCCTTCTCTTATTGGCTGATAAGTTTCTATTAAAAATATCCACCAGTTGCTCATCCAGGCAAAAATTTCAAGACGGTCAACAGGTCGAAATTATTGTGATTCACTATATGAAACGACGACTCTTGTCCTAAGAACTTGACTTAACTAGCGCAAATGGAAGTTTATTTTGGAGAAAAGCAAGTCATATATTCAGTGGTCAATAGTTTGTTTTGTTTTGATTTTTTGTGAATGTATTTGTTTTGAATAATTTTAGAGGCATTGGAAATGCTCATTCCATATTTTGAAGAAAATCGCACAAGGACGTCAGCCACTCACATGGTCTACTCTTGTATTTACATTAAAATTAAATGCAACATTTAAAAGTGTCTTAAGTTTGTCTTTTTGGGGTTTTTTTAGGGGCATACAAACCAAAAAAGTGTTTAATGTGACGCACAAGTAACACTACATAGAACATAATGAGAGGAGTCCTTTACACAAGTACAACAATTCAATCCAAATGGAACAAAGTAAGGTGTCTTACATTTCAGGTTTCACACAGAATATCCTTAACACTTAAACTCATTCACTCCCAAAGACGTTTTTATGTCTTTTCAGACTTGCTTTAGTATTGGCTGGTACTGAATGAGTTAAATGTCATTTTGAGCCATCTGTAACTTCTTGTTTGTATTTACGGTTAATCAAGTGACAATAAAGTCATGAGTCAGTATGACATTATGATTACGGGTTTATAAAAATAAATACATTTTAAAAAACACACCTTTTACGAGGGTATTTTGACAAATCAACTCTAAAATCACTTTCAAGGCTGTACTTTTTATTTTGTTTTTCATTTTAAGTTAGGTCAACCTATCTGAAAATGCAGCCTGTGTCATGTTCTGCTTGTTTTGTTTTGTTTGTGTTTCAGCACCAGCTGGAGACTTGGGCGTGACCCTTCAGAGGTCTCTCGTCATGCAATCAAGCGCCTGTATATTGAAGGACTGCCACGATCGAGCCTCCTTGTCGGATTATTGCTCTTGATCAGCTGTTATTGCCCAAGTGCTGTTTTCTAGACTCCTTGCTCTTGTTCATAGCCGATTTTCTCATCATAGCTTTGCTTTTCTGCACGTGTTCATCTTGTCGGAGTATCGCATCTCTCTTGGTTTTCTTGCTTGTGAGACTGAACTCTTTTCATTCTATTTGGTGTGTGTAGTCTTAACTTGCCTTTTGCAAGCGGCTTTTGCTCTGTGTTTCGTTTTTCCTGTTTTTTGTTCGCCAGCGACTTAAGTCGTTTACTGTGTTGGTATCTCGCTTGTCTGTAAATAGATTTTTTGTTAAGTCATTTAAGTGAGTCTTTTGTGATATCCCACTTCCTACTGGTCTGTGTTCGGACCGTATCACCTTGTTTCTCGCCCCATTAGAGTTCCAAACAACAACATGCACTCATGCATGTGAAAGATACTGAATAGATTCAGAAAAATCGGATTATTGATTACTAAATCACATAATGCTAGCAGAATGAATACAGTGCAAAGCAGAAGTGGGGCACCTGCCAGAAAATCATTGCGGCACACAAAGTGAATCTAAGCGATAAGGTTGCGCCATATCATACCGTCCGAGATAATACTGATATTCTTTTTTTCCCACAACGCCAAAATGCCGCAGTTTTGATGGCATTGCGAGTGACAAGTCCTGTACATCCATGCAGAAACAACAAACGATCAAGTTACAACATGAGAGCAGAGCAGCAGGATGTCAACATCAGCGGTTGATTTTTTTTTTTTTAACTATTCTGAAAATGATTTCATTTCCATTGTTGCGTCTCGATACTCCCAAGGCTAAGCAAAGTAATTTACAACACATTAATACTGGGGCGAATGATTACAGAAATCATAACTTTGAAGACGCCACTGAGCCAACATTGCGAGCCACCTGAGTGAATCATGCTCACTGATATTGACGTTGAGGAATATAAAAACTCCTGTGCTTCAGGCATGTTATGTAAATCACTTGCTCTCGTCTTGTATGCTTGAAGGCCCTGCTCGTACCTCCTCTGGCTAGCATGTACAGTACATGGCTGGCTGTTCATGTACAGCAAGTCCGTCCGTTGCATCATCTTATGCAAAACTCAAAGCAGTTAAACTGCAATACATTCCAACATTTACCTTCATAAATAAATTTGACTTGACCTTTTGGTTTGTTTGGTCTGTCTGTGGCTGTGGCTCAGAGGAATATGACCACCTCACTGTTCTGTGACATCAGAACACGAAGTGAGCGCTTCAGTAACCAAAACAATCCCATTAGATTTTTTTTTGTTGTTGTTGGAAAATGTTTTTATTTTAGTTTATGTGGCACAGTGGATATAAAAAGGATGTACATCCTTGTTCAAATGGCAATCAATCACATTCAAACTCTTGTTAAACGCAAGTGAGCACACACCATTGAAAGTGCCTCTGATTAATCCCCAAATAAAGTTTAGATGTTGTATTTAGCATTTCCTTCCTTCCCCGCCGCCTTGCATTTTTAAAAATGTTCATAATTCCCTTCACCTGGACTAAATCCCCCGTTCCAGTTGAAGAAAAACAGCCCCAAAACATGATGCTGCCAACGCAATTTTTCACTGTACGTACAGTAGCGACTTCTTTATGGCATTCAATGAGCAGTGTTGTGTTTGCGCCAGACACACATTTTTGAATAATGGCCAACAACTTCAAACATTAATTTCCGAACACAATTTCTAACATGCCTTGGATGTTTTTCTTTGTCGATAGGGCTTCCGTCTTGCCAACCTACGCTACAGCCCAGACATATGAAGTGGACAGGAGAGTGTTTTTAAACATACCAGTACTTGCCAGAAATTCCTGCAACTATTCACCTATCTTGTGGTAGCCTCCCAGACCAGTTTACCCCATCGTCTTTTCAACAATGTTGAAGGAAAATGTCACAGAAATATGTGGACTGTGACTTCAGGCTGGTGGGGCCACTTTGGAGCAACTTATTGTATTCCATGAGTACACGTAAAGGCTGCGAGGACCGCTCACAGACTGTGAACAGGTCGGATGTGGCCCACAGCCTTTCATTTCTTCTATGAGGTCAGCAGGTCGGGAAAAATACGAGCACCAAACAACTCTGGGGCTCCTTTCAACTGATATTATTTTTTTATGTGCACCCCTGTGAATCGAGCCATAATGTTAGCCCATTACCGCTTTTGTACCATTTAACAACGAGCACGCCTGAGTTGAAAGAAGATTCATCGCCCCCTAGTGCTGCTGAGGCAGACAGTCTTTGCTCAAAGATCAAATTACAAACTAGAGAACAAATCGATTCATGTGTGCATGTAAACATACTGTCCATTCACACACTTCAAATTTCATCCCTGGCTGCCACCATAATGAAGGACATCTTGCAGTTGTGAATAGACTGCACATCATGCAACCGCCAAGTCTGATGACATTTTATGTCAAGTGAAGTTTCAGGATCTAATCAGAATGTACTTCATTTTATGTCAAGTGAAGTTTCAGGATCTAATCAGATGTCACCGTGGAAATGAATAGAAGTAGGAAATAAAACAGCATCCGAATTTCATACACGTGTCTTTGAGACTAAGTTTCAACCAAACGAGATAAAATGTCTTTGCTCCTCATTGTTCCCATGCGTCTCATAGCCCAGAAAAGGCTGGAGCTGATTGTGTACAGATTGAATGGCACGCCCCCTGTGAAAGGCTTGTTTGGCAGTTCCCTGTGCATAGCAGCACACCTTTGGTCCTATCAAGAGCGAGAAGGTTAATTCTGACAGCATTGTTGCTGATTGCAGAGGCTTTCGCCTACACATGCCACTTCACTGTGGAAAATGGAGCGAGGCAGCACTTTCCCAAAGAAGTCAACAATCACGCAGAACAACCTGCCTGTTGCAAATCCCGCGGCACAGCACAAAGGCTAATAATGTATGAGGCATGTGAGATTTGTTTTTTTTTTTTTTTGCAGGTTTAGCTCAGCACACATTTGACATTCAACCGCTTTTAACATCTGTGAGTAACCTCAAGCTTCATTTCCAGTTTTTGCAATCGCCAGCATAAAACGGGTAAATGTCACATTGTGTTCGCTAAATAATTGCACCACACACGATCCATGATTATTATAATTGTTGAGAGACGCTTCTAATTCGCACTCGTAAGACTACTACAAGGGTACAGTTAACAATCGGAAAAGACTTTGCTGAAGTTGCACGTCGAGATTGAGCCTACAGAATAGCGAGAGCAAAGACAAGTGTTAACCTTTGCCATTATAAATCTGCCTTCATGCCTTCTTCCCCGCCTGTTTGCTGCGGGGCAACTACTTTTTATGTAGTGCTTGCCATAGACTCGCTTGAACGTCAAAGGAGGTTCTGTCAGCGTTTCGCTCCACTTGAAGAATGTCAAACAAAGAAGTGAATGCAGTTCATGAACTCACCTTAAACTCCTCCAGTGAAGAGTAGATCTTTCCACGAAATTCGCAGTAGTTCTTTTTCTCCTTGCACTGAGGGCAGCATTGACTCGTGTCCACTTTAATGCAGCGAGGGTGCACCCTGGGACAATCAGGCTTGCTGCACAGAGGACCTTCATCTGTACAGAGGCAAGGGCATGTGGACGGGCCTGGGGTGAATTGCTCACCGATTGCGAATACAAAACCGCTCTCGTCCATGCAGCCTTTACCCCTGTAGTCCGGGTAGGCGTACTCGTCAATGGCTTCCAAGGACAGGGCGACGTCACTTGTGGGGCCCACGTCTATTTGGTTGAAGGTATCTTGCTCACTCCACAGCTCTTGGGACTTCCCACCCTTAGATCTGAGGTTCGAACTGGCACGGCTTGTGCCGGTTCTGTTCAGACCCAAAGTATCGTTGTCCTCGGGCTGCAGCTGCTTGGGGACCGCTTTGTCCTCCCTAGCCTGGGTCAACACTCTTTCCAGACGTTCACGGCTAACTGGTAGGGTCGTTATAGGATTACTCTCAGCACCACTCATCAGGAACCAGAGAACAAAGAGAACCTCTGCTGTCATGGCAACGGAGTGCAGCATCTCTCCCCACCACCAGTGAGGTGGGAAAACACCTTGGATCACATAACACACTTCACATCTCAGGTGTGAGCCAGTCCATCTGGAAAGAGAAAATTAAACTGGGGTTATGCGCTCAGTATTTTGTCACTTTTTATCCCAGGTGTGGGCTTTGGTACAGGGCAACAAATTCACATGGCTTTGTTCCATCACGTCGAGCAAACACCCTAGTGAGTCTAAGATCAGTGAATTGGATTGTCAAGATGGGGAACATTCATAGGCCTGTGTTAGGAAATCAATACTGCCTGATACTGTAACCGTTCTCCGCATCAATCGGTCTTGTCGTTGACAAAAAGGAAGGACTTGAATCAAGCATTCTTAAGCCTCCGCTCCTCTTAACGGAACAAAGGGTTTGGATCAATTTACTTCTTGCATTGCATTTTGAATGAATTGCAGTCAACTGAAGGGATTTGAAAAAGAACATCATTTCTGTCAGACTGTAACCGTGTGAAGTCATTCAGTGAAGAGTGGCTTTACTTTTCACAGTACAATACGGTAAATTCAAAACCCTCCTTGGAGCCGTCTTTTGTGTTGTAATCACATGTAATTGCACATCACTTGAACGTAACCTTTGCACAGCACGTTAATACACAACACCTCAGGAGGACCGAAAGCCTGGAGTAAACTGCAAACGCAGCATATTTTATGAAAAGCTGTGCTGGATATTTTTATTTTTGCCTCTCGCTAAACTTGATTTACTCTGGCACTTTGAAATTCAAATGCCTGATATGACGCTTTGCTGCGCACAGTGGCCTACTTCCATTTATTTCCGTGCCATTGCTGAGGCAAAGCAAATGCTGCAGTTGTATTGATGTTAACAATTTTATACAATGATATAATTATTCCGTGTTGCCTGACTAAATTTAAAATCATCCTGCGGAATCCTTTGAATTCATTCCAGCGTAGTTTTAATTGAATGGATTCATTGTGTACTTCAAGACTCTTTCCTAATAGAATGAAGACAAGTTAGCGTGAGCGCACAACAAGTACTGTAAGTTTGTGACAAGATATATATGTTACGTTCAGACAACCTGACACAAAATTCACACTGACTGAAGCTATGGCGCCGAAGTCTTCATAAATTCTGAGCCACTCAGAGGAAAAAGCTGAAATTGACTGCTGGCAGCTAACAGTATTTGAGCAATGTTTCAGGCAGAAGCTTTGGTGTTGTCGTGGAAGTGAAAGGCAGCAGAGGGAGAGAGAGGAAGAGAGATGAAGAGATGAGCCCATTAGTAAAGAAACCTCACCCCTCACCACCTTAACAGCTGTTACAAGCTGTCACATGGATACTGGCGTCCTTGCCTTGTGCTCCTGAAGGAGTGATCACCGACTGTGTGACTTTCGGGTGGCTTGTCAAATGAGCACAAACTACCTCACGTCAGCAAGCAAATAACGTTTTGTATTTTCTCTGGTATTTTAAGCTTTCTTTGTACCAGTCATGGCAAAGAGGAAAAATATAAAAACAACCATCGAAGCAGATCTTAATGCGATATATGAAAGTGGTACACAGATCTCTGTCATGGGTGCTCAGCACACCAGAGACTCGCTTAACAGGCAAACAAACTTTGATTTGAAGCTTCTAGATACTGTTGGCATGAATTTGAGTCCATCTGTTGGTGATGTTCAACAAGGAAGAGTACTGAGTGACAACAAAGACTGCTAAGTTAGCTTCTCATCATAGCCACCAGCATTTACTGTTACTTCTGACTCGATTTTCTTCTTTTGTGTTCTTCAGTTGTTTACAAAAACTAACATTATGTATTACCTCCACTTCAAATGTCATCAAACATCAGACAAAAATCATGTTTGACTGGTTTTTAATTTCTTTTCTTTGTGTTAATAATGTTGAAATGTAACTTACAGTAAATCATGGCCCTGTACAGTTAATAAATGTTTTCTGATGGTGTCAGTTCGGGCTCTGTAAATAATTACACATTTGCAGTTCGGCATTTAAGAATTCACATATTTGCTATCCTCCATTGTTCACCCCCGCCCCTCCCCCCGAAAAAAAACCCCAACTCACAGTATATAGACTTTTCACAATACAGTATATGTTATGATCAAATTTTCTCAAACATATAACACAAATAAAGGTTGTCTTATCTTATCTTATAATAGAGTGACACATTTATAATGCTGAATTGAATTTATATCTGGATAGGAATTTAGAAATGAAAATATGTATGTTCAAGTGGTTGACAAAAATACAACAAGAACTTTTGTTATTAAATGTGGATAACTATAGAAAAGCTTTCGTGCAGTTTGAAATGCTGACACATGATAGTGGAGCAGCCAAGAGCATGCACGTGCTTGCGTCAAACGAATTGGATCACACTAATAAAACTACACTTAGAACAGTGTTGCTTGTATTGCAGTGAAACAGCGACTGTGTTGACTGGATAGTTTGATGCACCGCAACAGAACAGAGAAGCAAAGCAAGATCGGGCCGTGAGCTGAGGGTGGCCCTAGGGTCTAGCTGACATTGACCCATATCAATTACAAAGCACAGCTTAACAGTGAAACATGTACATGTCGAGAACCGTGCATTGAGAGATGGCTGATATTGGTCCATATCAATGACACAACTGTAAACCGGACACTGCAATTAGGGCTGAACGATTCATTGCATTTCTCCCCATGCCTGCGTGGTGTTTCTCCGGGTACTCCGGTGGTTTCCACATTCCAAAACCCTACATGGCATGACATCAATTTCAGGGTGTACCCCACATATTGCCCGAAGACAGCTGGTATAGGCTCCAGCACACCCGCGATACACACACACACATACACACACGCACGCACGCACGCACGCACGCACGCACACGCACACGCGCACACACACACACGCACACACACACACACACACACACACACACACACACACACACACACACACACGTGCGCCTAATTGTAGTAGGTAAATACTGTTTCATTTCTTCTAAATGCTCTTTTTGCATTTATTCTGAGATACTATAATGTACAACAAAGCTGATATTTTTGGTAATAAATACAATTAATTAATTGCCTTGGTTTGTCGAAAAATACTTTAGAAAAAGAGCTTGAAAAAATAACACATCACAATTACATGATCTTCCAAAATCATCCAACTCGAACTGCAGTGACATATTGGGAGTCGGAAAATTCTCTATTGGGGCATCTAATAGCAGGCTTGTTGGAAATACACCTACAGGCACACAATAACATTTCTAATTGAACGACAGAAAGGACTTTATTTATAAGCAAACATGTGTGTATACATCAACATTGTTATTTCTCTTTGAACTGTTTTAATGCTATTTATATAGTTTTTGTTGTGTTGCATATCACAAGAAAACCTGTGTGATTGCACTTCATCGCTCTGGTACTGTTTTTGAAATTACTTAGAGGCGATAGACCTATCTTATTTTTTTATTTATTTATTTTTTTGGGTATTTATTATTTGTTCAGGGTTAAAACGGTTTACAGGCAACCTCATTTCAAAAGTTCTTGGGCTGTTATTTATTTTGTTGTTGGGAAGACTACAAAACAGACATTACGTGGCTTTAAACACTTGGAGAAATAACGATTTATATTGTGTATCGCCTTTCTGTCAAAAAATCCTAAAATATGACTTCTTTTTGGAAACAACAATTCTACAGAGGGCTACAAGAAAATAAAGGGAAAAATAAACCAAGTGAACTTATTCTAGGTAGAGCAGTTTACTACCTCTGGGCGCTATTGTCTCAAAACTGAAATACATAAATATGCATTGAAAATCGTGTCCTTTTATCGTTTAAAGAGATACAAAATGAGCATTAGGAATTGAGGTCGTACAAGAAGAACAAATCCATTGTAATGGTGGACAAAAAGGAAAATTGACTGTCGGACAAGCTTCTTTCATTCTGAACTGAATTGTACTTATTGTAGCTTTTCCAAGGTTAGTCTATTGTCGAAACCTTAATCCCGCTGTATTATTGCAAATCACATATTTTCCTTGGATTCCTACTTTGCAAGCATTGAATACGCTCTATTGAAATACAAATCAGCCCTTTGGTACAGGTGTGTCATTATTTCCTGTTTTTTTTTTTTTAATAAATTCAAGGTCAGCCTATGAGAAAAGACAGAGCAATAGTGCTATGAAAAAAGTCACCTTATGAAATTGGGTTATGCTTCAATATTCTGGTAGGATACTTGAAAACACATTTCTTAATTGCTGGTTTGCATTTAATTAATCCGGATTTAAAATCTATTTTTCCCACAGGAATAAAAGGAAAAAGAAAAATGAATTCAAGGGTCAATCTATCACAATCATTAAAGCTGTATTCAGTGTACGGGCAATGTGCCTGTCTTTTTCATTATTCTTAAAAGGGCCCTTCCATCATAAAAATAATATTTTTTCACTGTTTTATGCAGGAGTCAAAATGAATCTGTGAGACATGGAGTGAAGTTGACAAGTCTGTTATTTACATGCAATAGCATGTAATAGGTTGGGGAAAAAAATCAACTAATTTGGTTAATTCAACCACAAAATTTGGTCAACATAAAAAAAAAATTCTGCCTCCTAACTTTAAATATTAATTTAAAAACCATATATGCACCTCCCGGAACCATATACCTGTTTACCACACAGACATTTATTCAGATGCACGCACTCAGACAGTCTCATATATTTGCCAAGGAGCAATACACAAATAGAAACAAAAGATGCCCAAGATTCACGGTTGCTTTATTATAAAAAAAGGACAAAAATAGTTTTATTTCATTACTGCAAAACAGCTAGCTTAGCCTAAAGTGAAAACATCCCCACGGGAATTCAAGCACTATGTAATTGCACATATTCAGCCAGCACATATTCCTAAAGGTAACATATATATTTTTTCCCTCATTATTTTATGTAATCTTGTAATCTGTATTTTAGGTATCATTGCTAGAGTTAGAACACACATTATGGCGTTTGTGGACGACACTGTTCATGTTGCAAATCGAGCTTTGTGTGAATGCCCATTTCACGCCTTTCAACAAAGTGCATCTCACGGCGTTTTAATTTTTAAGTAAACTAGCACTGAACAAGCTAAATAATTGTCACAGTATGTCCCATCACTACTTTACCAAGCAAAACGTCTTCCAGTAAATCACGGTGTCCAGCTAATGTTGTCTCAGTGCAAGTTGAAGCTTGGCCACCTAACTTAGTTTAGCGTAGCATGTTCCTTGCACCTCTGATCAACACATCACTAAGCAGTGATCGAGTGCAAGTGACAAGATTATTTTGGGAAATGTGTGCGAAAAATAAATGAAGAGCACGCGAGTGTGACAGTCGTGGTTTGATCTTTTTTTTTTTTTGTACAAGTGCTCCTCATGTTTGCTGCCAGCGCGCATTTGGAACAGCCATTTCGCGGCCACGTGGCACACTTATGCCGGCAAGAGTGAGACGCCGGACCATTTCTTCTCTGAAAGTGAATATAAAAATGTTTAAACAGACTACAATGTTAATATACATCAACTTTAGCAAACTAAAATTATGTTATTTGCAGTGGTGTGTTTATCACTGTCGGGAAAAATAAAACCATTTGTCAACGGGGGAGAATGTGCAGAAGGGCAAGATAATCAATTCTAAAAAGATTCGTTCGTGACAGACTTAATCGTGACGCATTATTCAAGTACTTGGTTGTTCCACGCCCACTCAACTCAAGAAAAATGACTGACGGCGACAACACCGAAAATGTTGAGTCATCTGCTAATCGCGGAGGTGTTTCACTTTGTTGTTGGAGGAACTCTGTCACCAGAATTATGCTGTGTATGGCAAATTTCGTGGAGGATGGCTTCGTCAAGTCAATCGTCGTAGGCACTAAAAATACATTTCCAAATTTTTAGCGACACAGCCACACATGCACACACAGCGCTTTTCAGCTTCATCTCTGCTTTGAGCCGACACAGCATCCAACGCGACACTACCAACCAATCAGATTCGAACAGTTCTGCTGTCCAGCATTTCCATGACTTTGTTGCTAGATTTACCCACTTTTCCGACCCAAGTCAGGATTTGTTTTTAAGAAGTGCAAAACTGGAGACTTTAAGTTCAACAGCGCTGCACTGTATATCGAGTGTGAGGTTTTTCACCCTCTGTTGAGTGACAGAGCCCTGTAGTGGGCGTGCCAATACTTTTGGCTGTGCGCTTTGTGATGAAATCCATTCCCGGTTTCAGTAAAGCTGCAGCGATCATGACGACAGCTTGGAGGGAGCGACGGATAACAGGTCATTTTACTGGGCCACATTTCACGATTTCAGTATTTTAGCCTTGCTCCATTGTGCGACAACAGAAACAGAAAATATGTGAATGAGAAAATTGTCTTTTGGAATTCAGTTCTATTAAAATACTGATTTTGTGCACAAAGAGGAGAGCACAAACTTTTCATGCAAATTTTAGCTAGTGTTTTGCCCTTGGGCTAGTCAACCTGGATGTGGCAGTGCCATCGGTGCTCGGATGGGCTTTGGCCTCTCGACAAACCATTAGCAGCTCATTAGTCAGTCAGCTCTATTCCATCATCTTGATTTATTTTGCAATGAAAGTAATTTAGATGTCAACATTCAACTCAGGTCTTATATTAAAGTTGTGACGTTCGCAAACAAGTCGTTCTTTTGAACGGCTCTCTTGGCGTGAATGATGGGGTTTCAGTTTCAGTTTTGTGAGCCAATATTGCGACATTGAAGCAACAAAAAAAATGTAGAAAATAACAATTCTCCAAAGCTTGGAGTGGAATTTATTGGTGTATGTTGTGATAACTTGACTCGTACTGGAACAGATTAAATAGTTCCTGGAAAAAAATCTGGAAATGTTCTGGAAAATAATCCCAAGAAACGAGTGTGAACCCTGGAATAATGCAATGTAATTACCACTGGATGGAAGCAAAGCACTTAAAACAGAGAGCATAGCTAAAAAAGTGTGTGTGTGGGGGGGGGGGGGGGCTATTGTACACACTAAGAATCACCTTTATTGGCCAAGTGTGTAGAACACACAAGGAATTTGTCTCCGGTACTACAGGCTACCCTAGTACTGCAATAACAAGGAACTACGATAAACAAGGACATGACATCAGCAAAACATCAACACCACGCATTCTAGAATGTACACAATCATGAACCAATGTTACATAAACGACTCTCTTCTGTAGTTAATGTATTCAACATCTTTTTTTTTTTTTTTAACACATATTTGGTAGTATTACCGATAGCACACTCGCCTAAATAACTCGCTAGCGCAAACTGACAGGACATCATACATGGAAGATCAAAAATGAGTACTATCACTTTACACATAAGGTTTAAGTTGTTGAACTCATCTTTTGTCATGTATACACAATTGTAAATCAATGAATAAACTGCGAATAGACTCATTTGCAAATACTGACATTGCACTGGATATATTGTGGGCTTTGTTTCACTTACCCGCCGAAAACATCATTTGCAGTGCTAGTCACTTGCGATTTGGCATTGGGAATCGCAGCCAAACTAGTTGCAGATGGCCGGGAAGTAATAAAATCCTGTTGTAGAACCCTGCAACACAATTTAATTGTTCTGTTGTGTTCAGTTGCGTTGCTCGGGGTGCAGCTTGCTTTTAAAGGCTCATATTCAATGCTGCAACTCTCTACTTGTAGTGAGAGTCAAAATGAAGCTTTTTTAAACTGAGCACGGATGTGGCCCTGTGGACTGAGTAAAGCCTTTGTACTTACTGTCATCATCAGAGTTCATGTACTGTAAGCTCATATGTATTGGAAATGTCTGACAGCGTCTTTAAAATGAAGCTAAATCATCTCTGCAGGTGGGGGTGGAAATCATTTGAAATTCTTTTAATTTGCATGTAATTATCCCAGGGAAATCTGCAACAAAAAATTTTAAAGAAGACCAGTCCAGTACAATATAATTTGGCGGAACCTTTTCTATTTTCTTTTTCAAGCTGCACAGTAAGTGGTGACGTGATTTACACATTGGGTGGTCTCTGATCACGGTGACCTTTCGTCATGTGTCTGAATCCTTCCAAATATTAGACAGCTCTGAACCAACTCCAATGTTGCGAATACAGAAATTCCAAAACTGTCAATTAACAAAGACACTTGCACTGCGTGTGGCTGATATAATGTGTCAATCATAATTTGTATTGCTCAGTAATGAACCACAATAGTTTTAGGGAACCAGACTAAATGTCTGCTCTTTTCATTTTTTTAATATCGGTAAATAAAAATGCTCCCTAAATCTGTGAAGGTGTGAAAATAAACCTCAAATCTGCAAGGGTATGTACATGTACAGTATATACAGTATATTAATGAGCGCTATCAAGTACAGTAGTATGACATATTTTAGTGGTCTGTTGAAGCATTTCAAATAATTTTGCTTTCAAATGTTCTACTTTCCAGTTGTGATGTCCTTGTTATGTACTGTAGAGCAGGTAACCCTTCCCTGGGGACTTCTGAACAAAGAGATGTTGGTCTTGCCTGTCATCATGTTGTTCTTTGGACCACAAACTGTATCAACAGCACCTCTGCTGGTTGCAGCCAAGATGTGCATTCTATTTTAGTTCAATTGCTTTAATCGGATTTTATTCAATGATCAATTCCACATATCAGAATTCTGAGGTGATTTGTGTGTGATTAGACTAGACCAGTGGTTCTTAACCTTTTTAGAGGTACCGAACCCTTCATGAGTGAAAATAAATAAATATATATTTTTTTTTTATAAATTCAAGATATAAACAAACCGCATTTATTAAAAACAGAAAAAAGTAAATAACACCTCAAGAGATAAGTACACTTTTTTTTTTTTTAATTGTACGACGTACTATCACGACAGTCACACGTTGACCATTAAGCGAACTAAATTTCCCACAGCACTGATTGGACAAGCACTGTAATGTGATCATCTGCAGCCAGTGATGGCCAAGCGGGCGTGTCATAACTAATTACCATGTGTTGAGTCGTCGCGTGTGTCTTACCCTCCATGGAAGAGGCTCCGTCGAACTCCTGAGACCAACTCACCGAACCCCTGTGGTTCGATTGAACCCAGGTTAAGAACCACTGGTCTAGACTGTGTGAAACACTTGTGCCGACTTTTTGCAATGCTGAGACATACTTGTTGTCAAATGTGACACACAGTAGCCGAAAATGTTTTAAAAATTGTAAGTAGTCACTCAGTGAGGGGGAGAAAAAAAAAATATATATATATATATATATATATCCATTAACGAAAAGAGATTGGCTCTCATCTGCTGTCCCAGTGTGTGAATCGTACCGCAGTCCTCTAAATCAGAATTAAATGAATCCTGAGGTGACGAGAAATTCTGTCCTCTCTAACATAAAATAGATCTAAAAATACCGTTGCGCTTATTGAGGTATCAAGCACACAGAGAACGACACAGAATTTAATGCTCCCCAAACTTTCCTAATTGCAGATAATGAAAAATAATTCGACATATTTAGTTTTTTAACCAACGACATGTTTTACATGCCTTTTAAAACCCTGGATGTAAATGATCAGAAATGAATTTGCATTTGCTCTCTTCTGCTGGGATTGCTCCTCACAGCTATATCTATTCGTAAACTGCAATAGATTCTTTTCTCGGAGTGCAAACGGGTGGATTGCTTTTATGCAGTGTAACATAATCCATGTAACTGATGTTTTTGGTCAAAGAAATACATTACACTTTGCACTGATCCTGTTTTGCTGAATGTGTGAATGCATTTGGACGATTGGATAGAAGTAAAATGACACTGAATGTTCAGTTACAGTAGAGGAAATGGTAAATACGATTGTTTTTAATCCTGAGAAAAGAATGCTAATGCAAGAGCAAAGAGAGCAAGCATCAGATGATTACATGGTAATGCAATTGGGCCCTACACCATATTAACACTAAATAAAACACTTTAACACAAAGCATCAGCACTCAATTCAAGTTCACGGCTCATTGTGGCGATAAACGTTTACATTTTTGCCCCCCAATAAAACTTAACTGAGACAATCAAGTTGATGAATGTTAAAACAAAGCAGCATGAGCAAAACAACTCAAACCAAAACCAGAAGTGTTTCTGACTACTTAATGATGCTGAGAGCTTTTCCTTGACACAAAGCCAAATTTATAACAAATAATTGTCCACATCATTGCTCAGCTCATCTATTAATATTGTAAATTTGCTATTGATCCACATGCTTTTTTTTTTTCAGATCTCCATGATCCTGATTTCCACTGACATTTAAATGTTACGCGGATTTTCTGCACTAAAACTATTGAACCACTTGTTTTGCAGCATGAGCAGGTTAGTGATGTCACTTTGGACACACGTTCACAAAGTCAAAGGTCAAACAATTTGCTCAAATCAACGTATTTGTCACAGCTGAACACTGAGGTGCAGCCACGGTGATTAATCTAAGAGAGATTTAACCTGGCTGTTGGTCCATGGTTCAGTGATTCTCACCATAGCGTTGATTTATGACTCATAATAAATATTGTTGCTTTCATTACCAAGCAGAGGAAATAAAGCCCATAAGTCTTGAGAAGGCGCATTTGCTCAGGGAGAAAATTTAGCTCAAGCTTGACTAATAAGACACTACTCATTCTGTTCCTATAGATTAGACTGACAAGACTTCAATAATACAAGATGCGGAGAAAAGGTTGACCTGCCTCTTTCTTTCTGCAGTAATGTCACTCAGATGTTTCTTCTAGGGTAGCTTTGAGCAATTTAACCAACACATAAATGCTATAAATAGGCCCAAATAAAATGAGGCAGAGTACCCATCTTCAGGAATTTTCCACACATGAGCTGAGACATCTCCCTTTTCGTTGATTTCTAATTAGCTCGGATGCATTCTGGCAGTATTAAAAAAAAAAAAATCAAATCTATTACGCGCATGTTTGATCCACATGAGCGGTGACATGTAGAGGGAGCAATAAGGTTGCCCAGTGAGGAGCAGCCCCATGTTTTGATTTGTGTTTAGGGCTGTTGTTGTAAACAGCGCAAGGCTCACACAGGCTGGCTGGCAATGAACCTCCACAGCGAGTATCGCATTCAAAATGTCTCAGTGAATAAAAGTAAAGTGATGCCCTCCTGTCACATCAAACTGGATGTCATTTAGAGGAAAAGCAGGTCCACGGGCAAGAGTTAAATCAGACTCACAATATGCCTGCACAGCTGTCTCCACTTCATTTTTTGCACACGCTGAATCGAATTCCTGATTTTCACTGCTCCAACATTCAAACATGCCATCTACACACTCGGGGAATGGAACTGTTTACTTTGGGTCAATTTGTGACAAAGCACATCACATGGGATAAGATATGAAAGGTTAAGACAGTGTTTGCTTGTGGGCTCCAGTGTGACAGGGCTGAGAAAGCATTGAATTAATGATGCCATGTTAATTTTTTTTTTCTTTTACACAGGTAAAGGGTGGAATAATGCAATCTAATTAGAGCGATGAGCTACACCAGAGCAAGGTTTTAAGCCATCTGACAGTGAATAAACCGCTGTGGGGCTCTCTTATTGAATTTAATCCTTTCACTGTAAATCTTACGAGTGACCCACATCGAATGAAAGTTTTCCGAAACATACAATGCAAAGGCAACCACCATTGCAAAAATGTCATGTAATCTTTGGATCATGTTGGCCTGGAATAAAAGGTGAAAATGTGCTTGTGTGCACAAATCCAGCCAGGAAAAGTACAAAAGAACAGAGTCAATATTAAAGGGCAGAGTGCAACATATGACACGCAGTGTGTATTTCATTTTGATGCAGCTCAACCCAGAGATGTAGTGACATTTACATGTTACTGACTGTATAATCTGACACAAACATCAGAACATATAACTGCTTTTTTTTCTTAAAACCCATCCCTAGCCATCCCCATACCTACCTGAAAACAATCTTAATGCAATTCCATTGTACATGCATTGCATGTCCACCATGCTATCACTGTATTTTCTCCTCTCGTCCTTAAATTGCACACTAAAGGAAGACACACGCAGCATCCACAGGTGCCTAACGAGTAGCGACTATATTGTACTGTATATGCACTAGTAGATACCGTTTGTATAATCCATAATTACAGTTTATACGTGCTGGTTTCAATCTGAGTAAATAGCTCTTAAGTGCGCGGAAACACATACCAAATATCAAAAGAGCATTCTACTTGAACTATAACGACAATGACGGGAACCTACCTGTGATAAACGAACGGATCCGTCAGCGCGTTGGGTCACCAGTACGCGCAGTTCGAACAGTATATTGCGTGTCGGAGGAAACAAATGATCACAAGTGCAGACTGGTCCACTTTGTTCAAAGACGGTGATTTTCTGGAGGAAGGCGGCTCGTTAACTTTACTCGTCTCACAAGAGTGTCTGTCCAAGGTGCTCCGCTCTCTGCTTGTGCTTCAGAGAGTGTGGCGTCCCCCTGCTGCACACACAGGCACTTTATTCTCTCTCCCCAAATTATTAAATAAATGGGGGCGGAGTGCCTCGGTTCCGACGTCGTGGTAACTAACAAAGTGGCCGCTGGATGACGCACTTTAAAAGTGTGAACTGCGGACGGTGGAAATCAGGTGATTGAGCGTCTGAACGATGCAAGTTTTTTTTTTTTTTAAACATGATTTAAAGAAAAAAACAGGTAATATACCATCATAATTGGATTCGTACAGGTGACATATATGGTACACGCATGAGAAATGTTTCATTTGATATCAAATACTTGGCTGACTCAAACATTTTACAGAGGCGCGGGCGCCTGAAAAATCATCCATCCATTCATCCATCCGTCCATTTTCTAATCCGTTTGCCCTCACGAGGGCCATGGGCGTGCTGGAGCCTATCCCAGCTGTTTTCGGGCAGTAGTCGGGGGGCACCCTGAACTGGTTGCTAGCCAATCGCAGGGCACACATAGACGAACAACTATCCGCGCTCACAATCACACTTAGGGACAATTTAGAGTTTTCCATTAACCTGCCATGCATGGTTTTGGAATGCGGGAGGAAACCGGAGTACCCAGAGAAAATCCACGCAGGCACAGGGAGAAATTGCAAACTCCACACAGGAAGGCCGGAGCCGGAATCAAACCCTGCACCTCTGCACTGTGAGGCCGTGCGCTAACCAGATGCACATGGAGCCACCCTCAAAATGATTGATTTTAAAATATTTTTGAGTAAATCCTTTACAACATAATCAAATTTTACACGAATAAGTTATGTTAGTATTAATGTATTGGAAGTGCAGTAACATGGTTGGAAATCAATGCTTTTGCTAGAGTTTTTGATACCCGTGTTTCCTGCTATGCCAACTCATCAAAAGCAAATTTAGCTACATAATTTGAAAAAAAACTCTGTTTATTGTTTCCTTTTTCTGACACCCAATATAGTATATTTCTTCGAGCATATGAAACGATAGATTTGTGTACAGTGTCAAAACCAGGCTTGGACACAGAACACGGATGCTGGGCTCAAAGTAAAAGGAGAGTTTTATTTGAGGATCAGCGACTGAAAATTCATAACAGGCAAGGCTGTGGAAACAAGGCAAGGACTGGTCAGATTTGTGGTGAGAGGCTGGAGTGCATGCATAAGGACGAAACACACTGGCACAGGAAAAAGGAAGACAAAGACAATTTAAACATAAGGTAAGGGGCAGCAGGTAGAAACAATCAGGGCGGGACTGACAATCAGACTGACATAGGAGGAAAAGCAAGTGACTGGAAATGAGAGAAGAGTCCTTCTTTCAAAATAAAAGAGAAAGTGACCAGACAAACACAAACAGCCTTAACTGCAGTGTGACAAAGTTGTCTGTCTTCTTGGCCCTCTTCCCTCCACTGTCAGGAAATAATAATGTTGCTCACATTTAGACCACTGTTGTCAAGTTTGATAGTCTCTTTTTTTGAAAAATACTGTAGTTGCTTTCTGTCAGCCTAGTTTTGATTCAAGTTGTAAAGACCACCCTATTACCTTTTTTGGTTGAAAATAGAAATCATTATCTTGGCATCAGATGTTGGTTGTGACCCAACAACTTTGAACACAGATCAGCACAGACACATCAGTGCTCTCTGTTGTTTCACATTCCCCGAGGTTGAATGTCAATCTTCATTGTCATTATATTTCAGCCCCATTAACTATTGATCATCTGCACTTCAACATTTAATCCCAGCAAAATGGCCCATATGGTTCTCCAGTGGTCAATTCAAGGTTGGGACAGAGCATGGGGGACACAGAGTAACTACGCTCCAATACACAAGCAGCCTGTTAGCAATACACTACTTTGGTGAATACACTTCTGTGCAAACTACTTTTTTTTTTTTTTATTGCACCCTTCTGAATATTTACAAGGATTATATTCTGCTCTCTGCCTTTCTCACCTGGGATTTGCAAGTATATTTACTAACAACAGTCTCCATCCAAAATAGTACAAAAAAAAAAAACCCTTGCTTTGGCAGTGTCTTGACCTATATAAAAACATCATTTTCTTTATTGGGTCAATTGCATGTTTATGTCTTTGGGCAAATTATTACATTATATCCCCAGGCTCTCTGTAAATAAAACTGGGGAAAAAAGCTGTATTAAAAGAAGGATTAGGACCCTGTAAATATTTCTTTCAAATAAGGCATAGTGTAGTCTTCATTTTAATACAATAAAAAATGACCGTTATTTAAAAGAGTAAACAATACACGAATCTTTCAACTTGTTAAGTGATTTGTGTCAAGTAAAATAATTATCCATATTCCTCTAATGAAAACCACCCCTTTTTATTCATAAAAAGTCACATTTATTCCAAATCCATATCATTAATATCAAGCATTACAAAACTGCAGTGCTTCATCACCAAGAACGCATGAAAAAAAAAAGAAAGTACCATATTACAATTCCTGTGCTGTAACAGTTTCTGACATAAATGGTTAATCAGTTGTGATGGAGATTGAACAAAAAACAAGCAGAAACAATAAATGAGTTGTTTGGACCAGTCCTGCTCTACAGGATTATTGTGCAGAGTGAAATCCACTAGAATCCAGCGTGGTTTTAGAATAATCCCATCAGAACTGCAGCAGTGCCACGCTACTACAGAACACCCAAGCCTGTTAGCCCTGATGAGAGCCTACAGTGAAGGAACATAGAGAAGTATGACAGAAAAAAATGAAGCAATCCTTGTTAATTACACTAAACACAACCACCTTTATTGTACACAACAACCCATTTTCCCCGCTTGCTGCCTACAGAAATTTAATTCACTATCAAAAAGAGGTCTAGGAGGGAACACAGAAAGTAAACATTGCATATTAAGAAACAAATCTCCTGGAGTAAGTCTTCATATAAAGCTCTGGGACACAAAGCCATAAGAAAATTATTCTTTTTCCTGGGTTCAAAGCAAGCCTGAGTTCGCACATAGCATACTATGCAATTGAGTTAATACACACCTCTGCCGCCTATTAAAAATACGCATTCCCAATTAATGGAATGCAAGTGCTGCACTGGGAAACCTTGCATATAGTACTTGTGCCAGCCATTGACACATTGACCATCATTTTATAATCTGGTATCCAATTAGACAGACATGTCCAAGATTACTCAATATGGAGCAAACTTCTGTCGCTCAGACTTTTTGATGCCAGAGGTTGGTATTTTTGCTGTGTAAGGGGCTAAACCCTGTGTTAGGCTGGTAGCAGCTGCTGGGTGGACAGCCAGAACGGGTAGTGTTTTCATGCCAAGCAGGCTGGAAACAGGGACGGCATAGTGGGGATTTTGGATGGCCTGTAATGTTGAGGGAGAGTGGACGTTAATGTTGGTGGGGGCTGGGGTGGTGGCCGCCAGGACGGCGAGAGAGGTAGCAGCATTGGAGGCGGTGGAAGCAGACTGAGCGTAGCTCATGTTGAGATCAACTGGGTTCGCAGCGGCGGCAGCCTGCATGGTGTATTTAGCCATCTCTAAGCTGCACGCCGTGATGTTGGAGGGGATGTTGAGATGGTGTGATGTTAAGAGAAGACAATGGAACGTGAAGGGATGAAAAGTGGGTAAGACAACAGAAAAGAGAAGGGGGGAGAGAGGAGAAAACATGAGAGTCAGAGTAGCAACGTGTTAAAAAAGCAGAGACAATCAGGATTTTTTTTTTTTTTTTTGGATGTAGTCAAGAGACTGGAGCAGTTAGCTGCAACAAAACCAACCACTCCTTGACCACAATTATTCCACCCTCACAAAAACGCTTGGTTGGCTGTTATGTCAGAGTGCACTGTGCAGCTCTGCTATAAATGGTAGCTGTGAATCGTCTTACCTGGCGCTGATGAGGTACTGGGCCACGCTAATGCTTGCCGGTGAGCCTGTGATCGTGACTTGGCGCACAGCTGAGCCATCAGTGGCACTGGCAATTTTGATGTGAGCTCCCGAGACCTGGCGAATTTCATTGATCTTGCTGCCTTGTCTTCCAATTATGCAGCCAATAAACTAGAAGAGCAGTAGAGTGAAATAATGTAAATAGCAAATGAGCTTTTTTTTAATACTGCCAGAATGCATCCGAGCATGTTTCTCCCCTTTGCAGAAATAATATCACAGAGGAACAACTACAAACAAATAAATAAATAAACAAACAAACAAACACCACAGTGAAATCTTAAGAGTGGTGGGTTCCCGCTTATTTACGCATACTGTGGGAAGATATTACATCTCACTCTTAGGGTTTATGAAATTTGTGAGCTCTTGTCAAACCTTCACAAATCAACACAAGCTAGTTGTAGTGCATTGAAGTTTTGAGGGGGTGGCACATGTGTGTCCGTCTATTTGTCAGTGAGCAGGCCACTGCTGGCCGAATGATGCAATTATGTTGGCTCTATTGATGCCAAAGGGCAAAGGAGGATTAAACTAAATCTTTGTACCTGCAACTTTATCCAAACCCATTCCTACTTAATGGGTTCTTGCTTGTCCCACTTGCCACTGCTCTACAAGTTATGGAGAAATAACATTTGTTGTAACACTCTATTGCAAAGTCTGCCGTGCAAAAGGCGATGTGAAAAAAGTGGTGGCCTGACACATGCACGGTACTGCAAATTTAGCTCAACATTATCTCTCTTCACTTTGACCTAATTGTCTTGAAACAAACATGCTTATCATAAGGAATCCACACTAACATTGAACAATAAAGTATTGAAAGCTGAAATGAATGAAAGACAAAGCGGAGGATGCAGTTCGAATTACTGGTGTCCAAACACTCCTTTTCAAATCTAGCCACCAGACAGTGCAAATGAAGTATGCAGCATCCATATCATTGATGTGGATTTGAAGTACTGCCACAACACAAAACAATGAAAAACTTACATCATTAGGTATCGCCAGCTCCTGTGAACTTGTGGGGGCAGACGCATCCAATCCTATAAAGTAGGACACAGAACGCTAACAACTGCACTAATGGCTTCCACTTTTATGACATAACAAGTTGACCTACTTTCAGTAGTTATTACTTTTGATAACATGGGACTAACAAAAAGAAACTTTCTATCCACATGTGTACCATACATTTGATACCGGCACATATTTAACTTAGATTTCAGCCACATATATCACACGGCTATAGTTCTAATGCTTTAATGTCATGCACAGCATGGCTAGCCTCTTTGACAGCCGTACTCTCTATGTGGTGCAGACTCAAGTTAGTTGTGGCAGAATACATGAAAATGTGGGTTGATGATGTCAAGGACAGCCCGAGCCAAGATTATGTTAGATTTTCAGGGGAGATGTTGCTGGATGGGAGGGATGGGGGTCAAGAGTTTGGGATTTTTTTTCAGACGGCGAAATGGGGCTCGTTCAGAGGATTGGGAAATAGTGATAAATGGTTAAATATTGACAAATTTGTAAGTACGACTGTCATTTTCACATTTCCTTCTTTTATAATTTGGAAAAATAATGTATGCCTCAGTGACTTTATTATTTTATTAGAGGTTCTGCAGAAATGTGAGAGAAGTCTATAATTCTACAGTTGCCTGAACAGTTGAAGGAAAATGCGCTTACGGTTCCACCATCAGTGTGTCCCCACTGCACCGATGAAGGTCCATAAAGGAAGAATTGTGGTTTGGATGAATTTGTGAACCCTAATCGAAACTCCATCAAAAACGTTTGGGGGAGGCATAGCTTGTGAGGCAGCAGACCTTCTTGACCAATATTAATGACCTTTGACCTCAAAGATTAATAGAAAATGTTCACATTTATTTTTCCCTCCAGCTTGATTTTCCCAATTCTTGTGTCTATACAGTCTACATGCTATCCACACACGAACCCACTTTGCGGATATCACATTTTGTTTTGATCACTTGTGCTTAGCGAGATGTGGCCACTAAGAATTAACCTGAGAGAATGGAGGCAACCCTGATGCTCTCTTATGTGACAGGGCTGTTTGATGTTGTGATTGGAAGAGGAGTGACGACAGAGGGATTGATGGTCTTCCCCGGGGAGCCGTGGGTACGTACCAGGGAAGGTAGGGTTGCTCTGCCCAAGGGAAGGGAGGGGGATATGCTGCATAGCCAACTGGTGAAGCTTGGTCAACTGCAGGGTAGGAAGGAAGTTAGAGCTAACCAATCAAAGTGGATTATTTTAGAGGAGTTGACAGCTACAATACAGAGTCAATCTGAAGTTCACAAACATCACAGATGGTGTCAGTGAGAAGATTCATTTCCTTCAGAAAGCATGCTGGATTCTCATGGAAGTCGTCTGCAAATACAGTCACATCTCTGGCTACAAAACTACAACTTGATCATGAAGGGACTAGCTTTAAACTTTGATTTCAATCAGAGCATGCTACTAATTTGTGTTAGTGTTAGTAATGTTGACAAATCAGAGTTTCATTGATGCTTGGGACGGTTGAGAAAGGAGATCGGTGGGACGGGTGGGAGTGGGCAGAGTTGGACAGAAAGGGGAGGAGTCAGTCATTTAAAGGAACACACTTACATCTTGATGAGCAAAAGCATATTGCCCTGGAAGTGCAAATGCCTGGATGGTGAGAGAAGAAATGTGATAACATGTTATGTGACATGTGAGCATCAAGAGTAAAGTCAGGCATTTGGGCGCTTGATTGAAAATCCATCCCCTCACTTTTTCCATGGCCCATGATTGTAATGGCTTTGATGGAATTGTATCAATATGTCACACCAATGGTTTTACCCCATTTTTACTATGCCAGGAATTCAATAACAGATGTCCGATAAATCAGAGCAGCCTGGGCCAAATCTAGGACAGTGGCATGCCAGTTAATGGAAAAAAATCTGCTTGACTAACAATATTGTTTATGTTTCACACTGCAAGGAATTAACAATGTAAATGGGTATCATTTATACCCATATTCATTGTTTAGTCGTATTGTTTTTTTTTTACAATGCATATGATCCACATCTACCATTTTCATGCATTGAAAATGCAGCTAGAACTCATTGTCCCCACGTTGCAACATTTCATGCACGGCAGACTTATTAGTATGTATCCTGCATGCACAGCACGACCGACTGTTCATTTCTCTAAATCTGTTGTGCTGCCGAGTTGAGGTTGCAAGAGCAAATATGTATATATAGATACAGAGGTGCAAAAGTCCTCACTTTCACTTTCTCATCCACTGACTGGCTACGATGTGCTGATCGGCTCAAACCTCTGCGGTTTGATCATGGCCGCTTCTGTCAACTTTTGTGCGTCAAAATCCTCTTCCTCGAATTGCAAAACATTACTCGTCATCGAATATGTGTTCATTCACTTATCAAGATAATTCCATGAAAATTTAAGCAATTAAGGTTGAGGAAACCCTGCCTGCCTTCAAAAGCAACATTTTCAAGTCTTCTCTTTTTACAAAAAGGTAAAAGTGTCGATGGAAACTTACTTGCTGTTGTGCTAATACTGCATGGGCTCCAGCAGGTATGGCCTTTGGACGGTAGGGAATAGTGGCTCCTTTTGGAGGAGACTAGAGACAAAATTAGGAGAAACAGGAAAAAAAAAGAATATTTTATATACAGAACTTTCACTAAGACTGATGTATTTTACATCACATATACTGTATCCCTCGCTGAATCTTTTAATAGCCATCTAACCGGTTGAGAAGGGTACATGGACCTTGCATGCCACAGATTAAATAAACGCTTCATTTACAAGACTTCATTTTTCCGGCATGAGGATAATCGTGCCCTTGCCAATGGGTTGGTAAGAGAGATAAATTAATGATCCCAACTCCTTCACTCCGAAAATACAAATTATGCTGTGACATAGGTAAAATGGAGATAATGCTTCATGATATTCTGCAATAATAACCCATCTAATTGGGAGCACTTTCATGAATGCAAAGGTGAGTTGATTTAAAGCTTATTAAGTAGCTAATTAATTCTGTGCTCTTACTGAAATTATCACCTTAGAAATAATGGCTTCATGCTTGAAAGCTTCCCTTTGTAAAAACTGCACCGAAGCATTGCGCCATTTGGCTCACAGAGGAAAATGAATATGCATATATAGTTTAATAAAAAGATCACAACATAACCACTAGTGAAAGTGTAGACACGTTTGAAATATATTGTAATGGGTGGTATAATGTAAGGGGTTGTTCCGGTGACTGCACGTCATTGTAAATGCCCAACAGTGAGGCTCAACTCTAAACTCAATGCAAAGCGATTTCCACAACACTGAACAAATATACAAATGTAGCACTGTTGCGTGTCCAAAAAAAAAAAAAAAAAAGGTCACGAAGAGCGGTTTGACCGTCCATACCTCCAGCATGATGGAGCAGATGTGTCGCACACACTGAGTGATGGCCTGTGGAGTGCCAGAGATTGTGACAGCCCTCTCGGTCGAATCCGGCAGCATGTCTCCTGCCACCTGAACCTGAGCCCCTGTGGTCTTGACATCACCAGACAACAGAGCAAAATGGCTATTTATTGCCAGAAAGAGCACTCCATCACCCAAAATTGAAATGCAGTCTCAGACACCTGCAGCTTTATCCTGATAAGATTCGGACATGCAAAGAGCGGCTGCAAGCCAAATAGAAACGTGTGCACCAATATTTAAAGAGGTGCACATAAATAATCTCCATTTAAAATGGGCTTTCAGCCTCTGCACAAGCTTAGTCATTCAGATTCTCATATGCAGTTCCAGCAAAATCATGCAGGCTTGATTGAAATGTTTGATATTGGAGGACCCTTGATTCCAGAACATCAGGTCAAAGGTGGCCTCTTCCCATTCATATGCAGACAAACAACTTCCAGAGAGAAAATTGCAGAAACACGGGGCCACCTACCTCTCGAATCTCTTTGATCTTAGATCCTCCTTTTCCAATCAGTGAACCGCACTGGCTCCCTGGGAAAACCAAGCGAAGTGTCACAGGCGGATTGCTGGTTACATTGCTGTTTGTCATTGCCGCCGTTATATCCTGAGGAGAAGATCCGCAAGGTCAATATCAGCACAAGCTTTAAATTGGGAATATAAGGATGCCGGCAATACTGACCTCCTCAAACTTGTGCGCAATCATGGAGAAAGCTCTGAAGATTCCCTCTGTGGGTCCTGTGATGGTCACTATCCTCTCGGGAGACGATCCCTCTGATATGTTGATGCGAGCGCCACTCTGAGAAAAAAAACCCCAAAACATCCAATCTAATTCCTATGCTGTGCCATGCAGAGACCTGGAAGAAGATGCTAAGTTATACAGTTTGCTTCTTACCTCCTCTCTCATTTTCTTCACCGTTTCCCCTTTCTGGAAGCAAATAAAGGGGATAAACATCTTAAAGATGGCAGTGACGCAACAAAGGATGTTTTGTTTTAAAATTAGCCTACCTTTCCAATTATACTGCCAACTTCCTGTAATGACAAGAAACCTTAAATAACAGCAGTAACAAGTTACAGTCCAAAAAATTGGACTACAACAATACCACAGTGATTCCATTCCTCTATTCCACATTAGTCAATTACCTTTCCGTGCATCAATAGCCTCAGTGTCAGTGTAACATTCAGGCTTCCATCTGAGGCCATTTCTTCCCTCTCAGACATGCCCTGTGTTTTCACACCTTCTATGTAAATACTCTGCAAATGAATGAAAATAGTTTAGGCAAGAGATATATTCCAGTACATAATACAGTAAATGGAGAGATGATGCGGACATCGCTTTCATGCTAAACTGGCCTTACAGGGCAGTTACTGCTGCCGGTGGAAATGTATCACTTCCAATTTGCCACTTTGAGAAAATGCCGTCCGACTGATAACTATGTAAAAGCTATGGCTTTCATAACAAAATCCTCGGCTATATCATCAATCTATAAATCTCCAGGAGAAATAAAACTGATTTATGTCTGTAAGGATGTTCAGAACCTCATCAAGGGACTGAGTGTGGACCAGTGAGGTTTTTCTCCTGATCTTGTCGTTGTGAGTGCGGGTGAGATAAGCCTATCACGAGGCACAATCTTCACATGGGACCACGTCTTTGGTTCCGGCTTAACGCGAGATGTGTGACTCCCTTGGATATGATAAGACACAAAGGACGCCACTGTGGAGAGCCGACAATCAAGTCATATGTGTGTGATGGTCTCCAATGTACTGACCCACAATTTCAGTTTGGAAGACACAGTGAATCAAATCTTTGTTGTCTATTCAGAACAAATGAAGAATGTTTGAAGGCATTCAGTGTCAGAAGAGGGGCTTCTCGCAAATAACACACAAATAGAAAGAAGTTTTTTTTTGTTTTGTTTTTTTTTACCAGATCGGATTATTTTTAGTATTAAGAAAGTTTTATTTCTTTATTGATAGAAAGAGTACCATGACGTGTTCTTGGTGTGTGCAGACCTCTCCTGCATTTAATGCTATATTTGACCTGTAGCAGACAACAGCACTTTTTGCGTAAAATGTATCCACTTCTGTAGCAGTATGATCAACATCAATGAAGAGAATTTTCTTTCTCTTTGTATTTCAGTGAGCCTTTTGGGGGTCCATTCCATGAAGCCTCATCTAGACTGATTCCCCGAGACCTCACAGAGGTAAAAAAGGGAAGGGATTGTGGCTACATGCTATTGGTGCATACCCATGAGCTGTTATTTGTTAATCCAGATTCATCTGGTCCTACCGCAGGATTTTGTGTACACAATTACATTTGTAATACATGACCACTGACCCACCCGCAGATCCCTGTTTGGATACTTACATAAAGCAATGAATGGCAAACTCCTTGCTTCCATTCCAAACCTTGAAGGAAACAAACAAAAAAAGAGAGAGGCGACTGTACCTTAATCTTGGTGCAATTACAAGAATAAAAGAGTTGATGATGATTTGATAATGAGTTATTAGTTTTTCATAGTCCTCTGAAATTGTCCTGCCATGTTCCTGTGTTCATACTGACGAAATTATCAAATCCAATTAATACCTTTGAGGTTGTTTTGCTGCCAACAATGAGGCTTCTTCTCCCCTCTGTGTTTTATTACAAAATTACGGTGGCAACATCAAATAAACAGCAACATCTCTTCCTAATCCTATAGGCCAGGATTTGTTTAGTTAATGCTAAGACCCTTTTGACCCATTTCTGTCACCTCGAGTATGTCAGCGACCACTCAAGACTTCCGAACAAAACATTGGCTCACAATGGCATCCACAGTGTATGCAATATGAGAAACACATTTAAAACAACCGATTAGTTATTCAGGCAGGTGAGGGGAAAAAAAATTACATAGATCGATTGATGGCTTTTGAAAATTGTAATGAGGAGGTAATTTTATTTTTCATGGCATAAAAGAATGATTCATTTATATGCCCAAGTGTTTTTTGGAGTAACACAAAACAATGCTTAGCACAAGTTGATGTTCGAGCAATTATTAGAAAGGAGACAACTGCTGTATAATATCTTGCATCAATGTGTAAGGTATTGATAAAATCCGGTTCAAGTAACTTTAACGCACCTAACTGAAGACAAACAGCCATCTTAGTCCATTTCACTTCACTAATTGAAGTCAGGAGTTAAACATAGGTACAAAGATGCTCATTGTTTCATTGTCAACATTACAGTTGTCTGCAACACTGCTGGCTGTCCAAAGTCAACGGCGAACACCCTACATCTTGTAATTATATCTCTGGATGGAGGCCTAATGCAACACGGAAAATTACAAAAATGTACTGACCTTATATGCCAACCATTCACTCGTCTCCTTTAAATTGGACAGCTCCTAATGGAGTAACCCCTTAGTTTGTTCTCCGTATTCCGTGTTTACGTCCTTTGTTGTCACTTATCCACAGAATGGACAGATGGCTCCCTGTGCCTTTAGACTGGCTGGAGCGGAGGTTGGCTTTGCTATTAGTCCCTCAGCTTAGCCCAAGATAAGCCCCTACACAGGGCAAGTGAACCCACATCTCTTGCCTAATTCTCTCCGTCCCTGCCACCAAAGAGGCGTTCCTCCACACGTCGATCCACAGGCTGAAAAGGCCTAAGGGCAGGGCAAAGAGTCTCTTCTGCTGGCCACTGTCCAAGCCACAGATAGCAGTGACTACGGTAAGGGCCACCACCAAAAAAAGGGCCTTTTGTTCAACATAAAAACACTAGCAAAAAAAAACAAAACACAGACATAGGAAGATGCAGTTAACCGATATTGCTTGTGAGTCAATTTTTAATGGTTGAAAAAAAAAAAAGAAATCGGTTCGTTGTGCTTGGAGCCCGACTAATTGAGGGCTGAAAAGGACAATGTGGTGTTGAAGGTATTTAGTGATGTTAAGCACAATGTCCTCGTGGGGTACTTCCCCCCTCTCTGCCGTGCCCTCCCCCACACCAAGCCCCTCTGCCCTGGAAATTAGGCCATACGCAATACAATACAGCCCTTCTGCACAGAAAAATGTATTCAGCTGAGCTTCAAAATTGTGAGGGAAGTGAATCAGTGAAGCATAAGTGGCATATTTAATTACTATTCACTGTGTTGCACGGAAACAATGATGGCTGCTGTGAGCCTCATGGCAGTCTTTTAGACATCTGAGGACTGCTCAGCAGTTCAATACAACTCCCCAGTAGTTCTTCTGTGAATAAAACTGTTTAATTTAGTCATGAGAAGAAAAGGCGTATTTGGATACTTTTTTGTGTTAAGTGAGGAAGTAAAACGGGGGGGGGGGGTGTCATAAATTAAAGAAAGAGAGTCAACAAAAGTTCATTGTCCAATTCTCCAAAGATTTATTTCGCTATTATTTGGCCTGATAAAACATTTCAATTTCAAGTCACTCGTGCCTAATCTCCCTCCTAAACTAATGGTTCTGTTGAGGATGGGATTATATGTAATGGGATTACTGTGGAAGGATTACTTAAAACTTGTTACAGTAACTAGTTCCAGTTAGACTTAGAGACCTACAGTACACACCCTAAACAAATACTGCCTCACCTCATTTCAGGTACTAAAAAAAAACAAAACAGTGTAGACCACTGTTTCTCTTATGAAACTATGTTTTCAATGAGGATTAAAACCAGAAATAGAGAAGGCTACTCTATTTTAAATTGTGCTATTTCTTATTTTGAGAGTGTCTTCCATTGCATATGACTAAGGTAATATTGGAATAAATGACAATGCATTGCTTATTTAATTGTTTGAGCACAACTCAACTCAACTCAACTGTATTTATACACAAAATGTCTTCATTCATGCACCCTGTAACCTGATAGCATGATGAGCTGTCCACTGTAGTAACCGCTGTCCTTGAGAAAGGTTAATTTTATGTTTTTACGATTTGTACTATTTACAGTATTACAAAGCTTGTCAGAAACATTCCAGAACTGCTGTCACATATACATGTACTTGAAATCGAAACTGCATATCCAAATTTCTCCCATTTATGTAATCGCACTGAAATCAATTAAACTCTCCCAGCGTTAATTTTCTGCCACGCCTTCATTCACTCCTGAAAGGATTCTTCCGGGATCCTTCACACCTCTGTATAAAGACCATCTTGATAACACCTCGTCTCAAAACAGGGTCCCCTTGATGACCCACTTGAGCCAGGCAAAGAACAACAACAACAAAAAAAAAATCAGCAGTCAAACCCCTCCAGCACGTTGATGTTCTTCTCAACCAGGAACTGTCGGACGCAAATGCCGTTGCGAGGAGGTGCGTTGTCATGGTGAAGCAATCACGGGTTGTCCTGTCACAGCTCACCTTTCTCCTCCTGCATTGAACAAAGCAAATGCCATAGGAACTCTTTGTCAATGTGCTGGTTGATTTTCTGGCTCACAATAAAGTGAAGTAATAAGCAGCTTGTAGTTTGGGAATTTGTTTCAAATATGTCTTTTGTGAACCCACTCGTAGAATGTTTTTAATACATTTCTTGTGTGCTGTGAAGACATGTCATATGAAAAAAAACTGTCGTATACAGGGTGGACCAAAAGTAGGTAGAATTAATTTTTTTCCTTTCCTTCCCTCACGGAGTTGCTTTTTTTAACTCTTGCATCTTTACTTCCATCCTTCCTTTCTTCACCAAGTTTCAATGAAACTATCTAACAGTTTCTTTTCAGAACAAAACAATAACTCTTTCTCATTTTCAACACCGCTTCTTTTGAACAGGGTCACGAGTGGGTGCTGGAGCCTATCCCAGCTGTCTTCGGGCAGTAGGCGGAGTACACCCTGAACCGGTTACCAGCCAATCGCAGGGCACACAGAGACGAACAACCATTAGTGCTCACACTCACACCTAGGGACAATTTAGAGTGTTCCATTAACCTGCCATGCTTGTCTTTGGAATGTGGGAGGAAACCGGAGTACCCGGAGAAAACCCACGCAGACATGGGGAGAACATGCAAACTCTACACAGGACAGCCAGAGCCTGAATCGAACCCTGCAACTCTGCACTGTGAGGCCAGCGTGCTATGTCTGTGAATTACAATAAATGGATTCAAGTTTTTTTGTCTAATTCATAGATGAATCCAAAAAAAAAATTGACAGAATAATCAATTATTAAAATAATTATTAGTTACCGCCCTGTTTGCAATAAATCAATAAAGCAATTATTAAATTAGCTAAACTGATCCAAACATTAATACTGTATGTACATTTCATGGTGGGGGATGAATTAACGCAAAAAATAGTACACGAGTCTTGCTATTGTAAATGATCGATGGGACGGATTAATGATTGGAGTGAAGCCTATGGACTATAGAAACTACGGACCACGGGCCATAGTTTTCCTATCCCTCTTCTATCACAGGCATATGATGTTGTACATTGGTCTCACATTTATAGTTTCTGCTGGAATGTAAATAGCCCTGTAAAAAATATCTGAGGTGAAAGAAAGAGGCTGTGGCTTTTGTCACATATTTCTCACCTGTTTATTATTCCTGAATACCTATGATTCAAACTGTGAATCGCCTTAAGGCGTCAAAAATGAAATCAAAGGATGGCAAGAAACTGAAGAAGAAGCTGATGCAGGAATGAATACCTATGATCTGGCATTCGAGGCATAGTCGACAGTCACAAGAGAAGAAATTGGCTTTGAGGAGAGTACTTGTTAACTTGTTGCACCCTTGTTGTAATCACAGGCGTGAGAATCGTTTCTGCCCAGGGTGAGCACATGTGCAAGTTGCTCTTTGCGAAAGATCATCGCCAGGGTTGAGGTGAGAGGGCGAGGTTAGCATTTTAGATGGCCAATATGCCTATACATCCGCTGTCTGATCTGTTGCATGCTCATCTCAAAAAAGGATGCCCCTTCAAAATAGTCAATCGGGGGTGCAGTAAGAAAAAATAGCCAGTTGATACAAATGCGTCAGGTGTAGAAAGGCCATCAAAAGGCGTGTAGATGCTCCTTGAAAAGGCTTCGTTGTCGGGGTAGGGGGGAGCGTCGGCTGTGGATATTCACTGAGGAGGATGCCCTGTTGCCCCTCCCCTGCAGCAAACCACTGGTTCTAACTTTAATATTAATAGCAATTGCTGTTCAAGTTCCCACAAGACTATGACAAAGCGGGACCATGGTCTTGTGCTCTTCATGGGACTGTGAAACTGAGCACGTGGTCAGCGGACTTTGAGCGTGGAAATCAATCAATAACTGCATTCATTCGAGCAGCTTTGAGGGTTTACAGTATCTGTGTCGAACACGGACACTTGGTATCGCAAGACGCTCGATGGACTTCCACAAACTTAACTCTTTTGAAACCTTTAAGGAGGTGTGGAGTTGTTATGGCTACGGAGAAAACCTGGAGGACATGCTTGAGAGGGAGTTCACGCGGATGAAAGGTAAGAATTGCGTTCTCCTCTGAATTGCTGTGAGCGGTTTAAAGTTAACTAACAGTACAGTTCTTGTCATTCTACAAAGGCACTATATATTTGGATCATGCAGCAAATACTTTGTACCCAGAATCACTGGTCAGGAGCTACAGCCTTGATATTTCAAGGAACGTGTATGGTATGAAAAGCAACGGTTCTTTTTATTTGCCAGCTCATGTTACTTTATGAAGCGGTAATATTGATGTACGGCATCATCTTCCCAATAGGAAACCCTCACAGCCACAACGCCAGCAGCAGATTGACACATGAGACCATGGAGAGGGTCAGATACAGGTGAGCTCCAACCATGCCCTGAGACACATTCTAAATGGTCCCATGAGCCCTCTTTGAAACTACCGTGCATGAAATGAGTTTTTTTTTTTTTTTTGTTCAAAAGAGATCATTTTCTTTCAGGATATTGCAGCATTTCAACACTACCCCAGAGGAGTATTCAGTGATTTTCACTTCTGGCTGTACAGCCGCTATCAAATTAGCGGCAGAGGTCTTCCCCTGGAGGTCGCAAACAGAAAGCGAGGCGGGCAGTCACTTCTGCTACCTCACTGACAACCACACATCTGTTGTTGGCATAAGGGGACTAACATCTAACCGGGGAGTAGTTACCCTGCCCGTCTCCCCTCAGGAAGTGGAAAATAGGGCAAAAGATAAGATTCTGGGTGAAGTTGCGGTTTGTCAGACCCCACATCTCTTCTGCTACCCGGCACAGAGCAACTACTCAGGAACGAAGTATCCCCTTAGCCATGTAGAAGGCTTACAGGCAAGACGTCTTTATCCAGCATGTGACCATCGAGGCCATTGGTTTGTGCTGCTGGATGCAGCCTCGCTTGTCAGCTGTTCTCCTCTTAACCTACAAGACTGCCCTGCTGATTTTGTCCCGATCTCCTTCTACAAGATATTTGGCTTCCCGACAGGTCTGGGGGCCCTTCTTGTCCGCAACCACGCTGCAGGCATACTAAAAAAGACTTATTTTGGGGGAGGCACAGCAGCAGCTTACCTTTCTAGCGAAGATTATTATGTGCAGGCTGCAAATGTTTCTGACAGGTAAAGCCGTGAACAAAATTGCCAATCATGGACAGTCTCTGAAAACACCATAACTTTGCACATTTATACCCTGTAATCAAATGTTTGTTTTTTTCCTGGGTAAGATTTGAAGATGGCACTGTCTCGTTCTTGGACATCATTGCCCTCAACCACAGTTTTGAAGCTTTATACAGGATCACCGGTAAGTAACAGTGACACAACAGCCACACAGAGGGAAATAACAGCGCTCTGTTTCTTTTCTTTCTTTCTTTCAGGGGGAATGCAAAACATACAACAGCACACCTTTGGCTTAGCGCGTTACACTTACATGCTTCTGTCAAGTCTTTGCCATGGCAACGGGCGACCAGTGACCCAGATGTACACACTAGGCCAGTTTGACAGTCCAAGCACCCAGGGCGCAATATTAAACTTCAACCTTATTGATTCGTGTGGAGAAATAATTGGATATTCTCAGGTGCATATGTTGGATTGCTCATGCCATATCAACTAAAAAACATCCTGTTTAGATACGCTGGCAACACTTATGAGTGCCATAATAATTGTCCTCCATGCAGGTAGACAGAATGGCAAGTTTGTACAACATTCATGTGCGCACTGGTTGCTTTTGCAACACTGGAGCTTGTCAGAGCTTTCTTGGGATCACAAATCAGGAGATGAGGAGAAACCTGCAGGTAAAAAAAAAAGAAATATGAAATGCGCAAAGACAGCATTCCAAAATCTGTGCATGTTGAAGGAAATGTCTTTTTCTTTTTGAGGCTGGCCACGTCTGCGGAGACACCATTGACTTGGTGAATGGGCAGCCAACCGGATCTGTTCGCGTGTCATTTGGCTACATGTCAACATTTGACGACTGCCAAAAGTTCCTGAGTTTTGTTGTTGAGTGTTTTGTGGAGAAACCAGTCACAGTTGACCATGCAAGACTAGAGAGGCTTAAAGCAGCCATCGTATCAAATGAAGAGAAAACAGTCAATATCAGTGAGGTAACACACAAAGTTGAAGAAAAGAAGAAGGTTTCACAGAAGGGATTTGAACCTCTGCATCCAAACAGCCGTGAGGGGCCTTATATATTGACCAACATCTACATATACCCCATCAAATCATGTGGTGCATTTGAGGTGTGAGCATCCACTTAACTTTCAGTCACTACCTGCATTTCAACATTCTTTATCTTTATACAGAACATGTTGTCATTTATTCTAGGCCCAAAATTGGCCGGTAGGACCTCAGGGTTTACTATATGACAGAAGCTGGATGGTGGTAAATGGAAATGGCGTGTGCTTGAGTCAAAAAAGAGAGTCACGTTTATGCCTCATTCGCCCACAAGTTCATTTGTCCTCAAACGAATTGCTCTTGCGGGCTTCAGGTCAGTCAGTCAGTCATCAGCTCTCTGAATGTGACACACTGCTCGGGCAAGAAAAAAAAAGTCTGTCAGTCTGTAATTTTTCTTTCTTCAAAGAAATTTCCTCCTGTCCTGCAGGGATGAATACCATTTCAGTTCCACTGGAAATCAGGACTGAAATGCACGCAAGCTTTCCTGTCTGTCAGAGTAAAGTTTGTGGTGACAGGTGAGCTGCGGACAGGAAACAATTCACATTTGTTTGATATTTATACTTGCCGCTTGTAGCATTCTATTCTCCTTTTACAGACGGTATTTTTTGACTACAAATGACACTTTAAAGCTGGGGTGTCAAACTCATTTTTGTCGCAGGCCATATCATAGTTATGGTTTTCTTTGGAGGGCCGTTATGACGGTCAATCCAAATAAATGTATGATTTTCCCATATGACACTACATAAACACAACAGACGAATGAATAACCGGCTTTGGAATCAGAGAGCCAATAAAAAGTGTTTGTTCAAATATTACATTTATTTATAAGTGGGCTTGTTAACAAAAATGCTTGCAATATCTTAACACTTTGAAAAGTAAAGACAATTGGCAAGACGTTTTTCATGACAAGCATGAAGTCGATGCACGTAATTCGCTTTCATGGGACACAGAAAATGATGTGTTGAACCAGATCTGGCCCCCCAGCCTTGAGTTTGGCATTTGTGTTTCAGAGCCTCATAATTTCAAACAAAATTCACAGCTGTTTTTTATGAGAAAATGGAATAATGAGTAAGAGGTATTCTGGATACATTTTAACGAGTCAAATTTTTGTCATCGGCTACACAGATGGTGATTCTTGGATTAGATGATGCGCAAATTTTGCAACCTCTTTCTGATATCAAACTGTGCAAACCTGGGGTCTCCAAAGCAAGATCTTCCTGTTTTCCCCAGGGTTGAGACAATGGATTGTGGTGATGAGGCTGCATCATGGCTTTCAGACTTGCTTGAACAGCCATGCCGCTTGATAAGACAAAGTCCAGATTTTACTCGATACATGAACAAGAAGTCTGATACAGGTAAATGTGTCCAAATTTTGCTCTGCTTCATATTGCAACATCTCAAATGCTCTCTTCCTTCTAGGACAGATCAAAGAGACACACTATGTCTGCAAAAATACCAAAACTAGTCCAGCCCGCTCATTACTGACCACTCTAGTGCAAGATTTCAGCACGGATTACTCTGTACATTCTTGCTTTTATCTTTCCCTAAAACCGGACTAGTTTCCCAGGTCCTACTGATGAAAATCATCCCACCTTCATGATGCTGCCACCACTATGCTTCACTTTAGAGATGGTATTGGTCCAGTGATGAGCGGTGCTTGGTTTCCTCTGCACATGATGCCTGACATTTACGCCAAAAAGAGAATTTTCTTTCTTAATGCTTTTTAGCAAATTTCAAAGTAAATGGCTGTGAATACTTTCCAGATGCACTGCTGCATCTTCTTTGATTTGCAGCTAAAAAGATTTGAAGCATCATTATCCTCTAGTAATTAAACTATATTTGTTCAATAACAGAAAATGTGATCAATATTACTCCCTATTTAATCGAAAGTGCACAGGCTAAATCTAAAATAACAGCAAATATCCTGAATGTGCAGTTTGTGTGCAGTAACTCCTCCACCCTGATGAGTAGAACTTCAATTTTCGTATTCATTGGGGATTTCCAGCAGAGATGAGTGCCTGAAATAGATGGGTAATACAAAGTATTTTCCTTCTAGCCGTCACCACTTCGACACTCTCCCTGGTGAATGAGGCTCAGTATCTCATGATCAACCGTGCAAGTGTGGAGCTCATTCAAAAAGTAATGAGCAGCAGGTTTGAACACATGCTATCTTATTCAAAATAGTCAATGTGCACTTCGTGCAGTGAAAGACATCAGGATGTGACAACATTTACATAGCACTGTATAATGTAGAGAGTGTTAGAAAATAACATGCAATTGCCACTATTCCTTTCAAAGGCAAGACTATCCCGAGCTTGATACAGAGAACATCATCAGTCGGTTCCGATCCAATTTCGTCATCTCGGGGGTTGAACCATTTGAAGAAGATAATTGGTCACACTTGGTAATTGGCAACATTCGATTCATGGTGAGCTTCCACTTTGGGAAATCAGATGACGTCTTCCAATGTATCAAAAGTAGATTCTGAACAAGCTAAATCTGCTTGCTGTGTGATGAATCACAAAGGTCAGAGGCCAATGTGTACGGTGCCAAATGGTTGGGGTTGATCAGAACACTGGGACCAAAACAAAGGAGCCTCTGATGTCTCTTTCTGCGTACCACAATGGAAAGGTGAGTCAAGGCCAAGCGACTTCAATACATCCAATCCTTTCTTCTTGTTTGTTTACAATGTTTTTTTTTTAATTGTGGAGAACTATACACAAATTTACAGTAGCTACGCCTCCCCCCTCTTTTTAAATTAAAACAAAAAGCTGACCGACCACCCCTCACCCCATTCCTCTCGCCACACAATTCTTAGTATAATATTTGGCTCCACATCATTTTGCTTGTTATTTCTGGCATTTCCAGGTTACATTTGGTGTCTACTTGAGCCATCAGTTGCCAAAAGGGTCACCGACAGCTGGTGTCCTCAGTGCTGGCTCCCACATACTGCCAGAGCCCCATATTTCTGAAACTGGTCACCCATCTCCATCACCATCTCTTCCTTCAGCAAACACTGGTGACTTACCCTCAACATCAGGGGGATTTGTCTCATGATTGCAGATAGTTACGTGTTGAGTGTGCACGTGGGTCTTATTTGATATACTGTTGTTCGCAGCGCCACGGTGATCAACTGGTTAGCATGTCAGCCTCACTGTGCACCAGTCATGGGTTCGATTCAGGGCTGCGGCCTACCTGTGTGGAGTTTGCATGTTCTCCTTGTGCCTGCTTGGGTTTTCTCAGTGTCCAAAAACATGCACGGTAGGTTAATGGAACACTCTAAATTGCCCCTAGGTGTGATTGTAAATGTGGATAGTTGTTTGCCTGTCAGTTCCTGGAGTCATAAAAGAACAGGGGCAAAGAATTGGACAGGGTTTTTTTTTCAATATCAGAGCATTGAGTCGATATAACATGACTAATACATGCAGCGTTTGATACAGTAAATCCTACTACTGCGAACCCTCGCTATAATGCGGTTCACCTTTCATGGCCTCCCTGTTTCACAGATTTTTTTTGTGCTTTTTAATATATATTTTTTTTAACAGTGCATCGTGTTCTGCATCCGGATTGGCTAAAGGGACTGTAGAACAATGTCAACAATCTCCCCACCACGTCTCTTCACAGCGTGCCAAATTTACGTTTGCAATAAAAACAGGTTTTGATCTTTGGCTTCATTCTATTGTACAGTATTGTATCATCCATGCATCCATTTTCCGATCCGCTTTATCCTCACAAGGGTTGCGGGGGGTGCTGGAGCCTATCCCAGCTGTCTTCAGGCTGTCGGCGGGGGACACCCTGAACCGGTTGCCAGCCAATCGCAAGGCACACAAAGACGAACAACCATCCGCGCTCACATTCACACTCACACCGAGGGACAATTTAGAGTGTTCCATTAGCCTGCCATGCATGTTTTTGGAATGTGGGAGGAAACCGGAATACCCGGAGAAAACCCACGCAGGAGAAAATGCAAACTCCACACAGGGAGGCTAGAGCTGGTGTATTGTATCATATACAGTAATGTAAAAAATAAAGCTGACTACATCATGGATTTCACCTATCACAGGTTCTTTTTGGCACGTAACCCTTGCGATAAACATGGGTTTACTGTATACTGTTGGACAGGTTGGAAACTTGGGTAGGATTAAATGGAACAGTCCTAAAATGGTTCAGCTCCTACTTGGAGAAAATGAGTTCTTTTGTGATCATTCTGACTTGTAAATATGATTGAACGGTCAGTCCTTGACCCCTTTTGTTCAGCCTGTAATACAGGCCCTATATATGCTAGCCTATGGTCTTCACAATGGCTATCATGGCCTTGCATATGATACACAACTATATCTATCATGTCACCAAGTGACAACAGTTCAATTAAAGTGCTGTCACTGTCTTAAATTAATAACTGGATGAATCAAAATGTACTTCATCTAAACCTAAACTAAAGTGCGTAATTGTTTTTGGCAATAAAGAAAAGAGGATTGCTGTTCGTAAAAATGTAGGGCCCTAGTTTCTGTCATCAAATTAAGTGCTAATTAGCTGAAGTATTCATAACAAATTTCCAACTTTAGTGGAAAACTTCTGGTAGACACAAATTTCACAAGTCAGGCTTGATGCAATCACTGGTTCTCATTTTAACCTGCTCAACAATTCTTCCTCTGGTTATTCCAGTGGGGCTTTATATCGTTTTTTATTCCAAACACACCACTAAGCCTGCTGCCAGAAACCCAAGACAGACTTTTTAAGATGAGATAAGATAAGAAAACCTTTATTTGACTCACAATGGAGAAATTCCCAATTTACAGCAGCAAAATTGAAGATAAAAACAATAAATACAGAAGCAACAAAAAAAAAGTTGCCCAGTGAAGAACAAAACTACCAGACAGGCAAACGCATTACTCTACCATCATCTTATGTTTGTTGAATAACCCCCGAATAATAGAACAACAAAGCTGTATTTCCTGAAAGGTCAGATTGCTGAGTAAGATGACCATCTTCTAATATATTCTATGTTGAAGACCACTGTCTTAATCACTATAAAAGTGCTGCGTTTGACTGAATGTTTGAGACAGGATTTGCAGAATTTAGGGTGGGGTCCCAAAATGGGGTTTTTGAGTCAACGACTGCTGGAGTAAAACACCATGAGCTATTTAGGTGGTCATTTTAGCAGGCACACCATTGTTTGGCAAATTACATTTTATTTTCATGTTATTGTAATACCATGATGTCTGTTGTGTTATTTATGTATTGTACAGTAGTGCTTTTGAAACGTCTGTTGGATTGTAAATTAATTTAACCGCCATCAAATGAACCACTTCCTGTTTGCTGCATTATCAAACCATATTCTTGTGTTGTTGTAAATATGATCCATATCTAGCATTTTAAATTCTTTGTGTAGGAAGGCACAGTTTAAATAAAATGATTTATTACTGCGGTTTTATTCGATTTCATTGAATTGTTAAGGTACACTACACGATAATTAGCTGCGGCACAAAATGCCCATGTACAATTAAAATATAATTTACTTTAATTATAACGAGAAAGGTTGAACTGTCAAATAGCATCAGGACAAAAGATGCATCGTTTTAATTAGTAATATACTACCCAGTATTCAAAAAGCTGCAAAAGTGATATGCTTTGTAGTTTACAGCGAGTCTTAAAAATAGAAAAAAAAATCTGATTGGAGCTCTGTGTCCGATCAGGCTGTATTCATGACTGGTGCCACCTTAAATAAAAAGTTAAGCTTAACTCCTCCCAGACCGCCCTGAAACCGAACTTTGAACAAACAATAGAGCTACACGAACAACTGAAAGAGCCTCGAGGTAGCAAAACGCATTACAATTGCTGTTCAAAATGAGACAAAGAACTCATAAAAAGGAAGTGTCAACCTCCGCGCAGACAACAGCCCAAGTTCAGCGGAAGCACGAAAATGAGTAAGTTAGCATGCTAGTTTAATGTTTTTGGAGTCTGTCTGGACATCACATACTACTTCACTGTAGGATTTATTAAAAACATTCATTGCGCAACGTCATATCTAATAAAGCACCTACATTGCCAGTAATTGTACGATAGAATTCGAAATAACACTTTTACTATGATGATAGTTCTGGACTTACGAGCCATCCAGCCAACCGGCTGAATAGATAGATTGAGAGCATTCATACAGAAATTGTTGCTAAATCTGGACAAATTATTCGACTTTTGGGAGGCTGGTGGAATAATGACATGCAATGTGTTTCCCTTGAGGGGTGTGAAGAAATCAGTCTTTCTCCTCAACAGGCTCTTATGTCATACATATTACAGTGTTAACGGAGGGGGAGGAATGTGTTGCCCATTAACGGAAAACAGTCTGAAGAGCACCCTCTTTTGTGCTGTTGCCTCTAGCAAGGTCAAGGCGATTACAGTAAGAGTCTTGACATCCCATCACATCATTCAACTCATTAACTTTATTATGGATTATTATTACTGCAAACACAATAGATATGTTTTCAACACATTATAAATCTGCAGTATGGAGGATAGGATAGGATAGGATAGGATACATATTGTGGATATTTTTCCCCTCTGAATACAATCACACGCATACACGTCCGGAGCCTGTCAGTTGAAAGGCTGACACCTATAATTGACCTAATATACAAGTTTTTGGACTGTGGGAGGTTGGTGGAGTATGTGGAGAGAACCCTCATAGGCACATGTAAATGAATACCAAAATGAAAGTCATAAAAACATTTGCATTTAACCGTGAAGACAAAAGCACCACCCGGAGAAATGTAGTTACTCAAGTATTCTCTCTGCTGTCTTTGGCTAGGTCCCGGTGGATGAAAAGTTGTTTATTTGCACTGTTTGTCATCCTTCTTTTGGCTCCCTTCACCCTGATCATGTCACGAGAATTATTCCAACACCTTGTTTACAAGCACAGAAGTAAGTGAATTCCCAATACGAATATAAATCCTTTATTTGCTTATAAAAATATCCGTGTCTTCTGTTTGCAGTCAAGGTTCCATTCTTTGTTGACCTCAACCAACCTGTTGATTTCTCCCTAAATCACACCATCAACATGTACTTAACATCAGAGGAAGGGATTTCTCTTGGTGTATGGTGAGTTGAGTATCTAATTTTAAACAGATATTCACTTTTAATGACTGACTTATCAGCTTTGCATTTTTTAACTTGTTCCAGGCATACAGTGCCTGAGAGTCACTGGAGGGAGGCGCAAGGTAAAGACTTGGCATGGTACCAAAGCACATTAAGTGATGGAAATCCAGTATTTATATATCTACATGGGAACACAGGCACAAGGTATGCTATTCAATCTATGTATGTACTGGTTAGAAAATATGGGAACATACTCCGTCAACTAGCTCTTTCCCTCTAAATTATTAGCAATTTTATTTCTTACAAATCGTTTCAACAGGGCAGCGACTCATCGGGTGGGAGTTGCAAAAGTGAGTGATTATACACACAAACCTATTCACTATTTCACAATGATATTAAGTCAGTCAAGCTCGTCCAATGTCAAGTAAGACTTAATTTGTTAACAGGTATTGAGTGCACTTGGTTACCATGTGTTGGTGCCTGACTACAGAGGTCGGTGAAAATGAATCATTTATTTTCATTTCTTTTTCAGTCCGAATGATTGATGGCTACAGAGAAATGAAAGCTTTGGCAGTAATAAATAGCACGTAGTTGAATATTTTTGTCAGCCTGCCATTCGCTGCAACTTTTGCTTTGCGTGATGGCCATCTAGTGGTGACACGGAAAAATTCCACCTAACCGTCTTCAGTGAACTACTGACAGGTTTTGGAGACTCAAGTGGTGAGCCAACTGAAGTTGGACTCACAACAGATGCCCTCCATGTGTACAACTGGGCCAAAGAACGCAGCGGAAGCAGCCTGGTCGTCTTCTGGGGACATTCTCTTGGCACTGGGTCAGTTGGATTTGCAACTATTTATAGTCAGCATTACAAACGCAAAGTACACACATACCATTTTTGACTCACTGCTCTTATATGGTACACTCAAGGTGACCAACACAGCACACCACACACACAGTACAGTAATTACAGTATTTCTTCAATATCAAAACTGACCTGTGGGGGGCAGCATTGTGCTACAGTGCATTCAGAGGCTGCGAAGTCCAAAGAAGGAAAAGTCGTAGCCAACCCTCACTTCACTTATTTGCTTTTTTTTTTTTTTTTCTTTTGGGGGGGGGGGGAATCAAGTTCTGTTTCAATGTTAGGCAAACCTGGTTAGTCAATGGAAGCTCAGTAACATGTTTTTAGTATCAAATATTCAAGTGTCAAGTGTACATTCATATTTTTAGCTTTTCGAAAAGAATGCCCTCTTTTGAAAATGTGACTTTCCCCATGTGTAAAGAAAAAAATCATAACATTTAAATTGAAGTTTACTGGGTTGACATTAATACCGGTTCAAAATAGCTCTGTGAGAAAATGAAAAAGTTTGTACAATAAATATTCATAGAGAAGTTTAGACAATTTTATTTAAAAATAACGAAAACCACAGTTGTCCAAACTTGTTTTTCTTCCAAGGGCCACACACAGAAAATTCAAAAGAGGCAAGGGCCAAACTTTCATTTATTTACAACACTAAACCAAGGTCAGATGTTTCATGTTATTGATGTTAGTGTTGCTGCTGTTGCAATGCAAATACAATGTGTAGCAAGATGTGTCTATAGTTTGGTTTAGACTTTAGAGGCACCAACCACACTGTTTCAATTGTTTAACTTGCTTGTTATTTTTGTTTTATTTTCTTCTTTGTACACCTCAATAATTTTAAGTGGTCGAGCTAAATCGTGTTAATTTTTTGGTATCAGAAATTAAGCAAAATATTTTGGGTAAAGTCTATGAGAAGTAATAGAAAGTACAATTAAAAAGTGTAAAAATTTTGTCATGCATGTCTTTGCAGAGTGTCCACGAACACTGCAGTCAAACTTGTAGAACAAGGTGGGTTCAGCCACACAAGCAAATACTAATTATGAAATCCAATTCAGTTTTACTGTGATTGCATCAGCAGGTATTGTTTTGGACGGCGTGATTCTCGAAGGCACCTTTAACATGCGTAATGAGAAACTACCATTTCATGTGTTTTCATGGGTAAGCTACGCTAACATGTGCCACTTATGTCACTTGATAGATTTATTTTAGGTTAAACATAATGTTGGTTTTGCTTTTCTTTACATTTTTGTATCAGTATTACTGGAAGTTTCCTGGCTGGGGATATTTCTTTCCAGAGCCATGGGCTGAAAATAAAGTTGTCTTTCCCACTGAGGAAAAGTAAGTTTTAATTATTGGCAGTGCCTAATGTGTTCAAACATTAATTTACATTGTAATTTGGTCAAACTAATATTCACCTGCCGAACATGATTTTGTATTATTCTGCAGTGTAAAAAAAATGAAAAGCCCACTACTTTTCCTGCATGCAGAAGACGATTCAGTTGTTCTCATCCATTCTGCTCAGCAAGTATTACGATGATTATTTTGCTACAGTATTTACCAAATGTGACAGTATTCTTAGTTAATTGTATATATATGTTTGGCCTTTCCCACCAGCTGTACAACATAGCAGTGAGTGCTCAGAATGCAGAGCGAGTCAAGTTTGTGACCTTTGAAGGGTCTTTAGGGTATCTACACAATGGATTATACAAAGACCCCCGTCTGCCAGACATCATTAAGTGAGAGACCATTGATAATTTGACACACACACATATATATATATATATATATATATGTATATATATATATGTATATGTGGAGTAAAGTAAATATTTGGCTACATATATGTTAAGGGATAGCGGCTTAACAGTGTATCATTTTTCTCCACAGAAAGTTTGTGTTGACTTTGTGATGTGGGAAGACGCCTTCAGTGGATATTCAGTGATGGTTGAAAGTATGATTTGCTTTATCTCAAGTGTAGCATGCCATTTATTATTTTGATTGTCTTATACATGTGATCAATGCAAACACATTTGGGTAATTGCTCTAGGACATGTAATTAAGGTAAGACAAAGCTCCAGAAGGTTCCCTGGTAATTCCTGAAAAACAGTGTGGTGTTTATTTTTGTTTAAATTATAGAGATGTTATGAAAACTGATGAAACATTAAATATTGATTGATAGTGATTCAGCATTAGCTTGCTGGCTGAAGAACAGAAAAATAACATCACCTAGTGGAAGTTCAGCTAGAAACACAGCCTCCACTTTGACTCAATTCTCTCTGTCTCGCTCTCTGTCTCTCTGTCTGTCTCTCTCTCTCTCTCTCTCTCTCTCTCTCTCTCTCTCTCTCTCTCTCACTCTCTCTCTCTCTCACTCTCTCTCTCTGTCTCTGTCTCTCTCACTCTCACAACTCACTGCCTAATATCCCTAACTCTTTTGAGTTAGGGATATTTGGCTTTTGTCTGAAATTTCAGGACGAGCCCATAATGCATTCAAACCTTTACATGTGAACGTAATGTGACCTCCTCTCAGCTTTTCAATGCACATGTCAAACTGTTAAATGTTTCAGTTCTTTTTGCACAAGTTGCTGATCTCTGACGAGGATCTTAACGGCAAAATTCAGAACAGGCGTTTGATCTTTGAAGCGACCAATAAATGTCCTGGTTCGATGTAGAGTTGGTGTTTAAATGTCAGTTTATAAACCAAGCGAACCCGGAAACCTACAGTTTCGCAATATGTTGGACGTTGTAATATAAATATTCACTACCCGGAACCTTGTTTTTCCGTGTCAACATTAAAATAACAGTCCAGTATTCAACCTTTCCCCGTATGCTGTTTGAAAGTCAATGCATGTCTTCGTTGTCATATTTGCATACGCATTCAGAAAGCGAAAAATCTCAACCCTGGGAATGTACATATTCAAGTCAAGTCCAGCTTTATTGTCAAATATGTGCAACATACAGCACAGATGAAATTACTTTCCTCTCTCAACCACAGTGCAAACATGCAGTGCATTGAAACACACAGCTAAAATATTGCATTCACTTTGGCGTGCGCTTTTTTTTTTTTTTTTTTACTTAAAAGCTAAATGTTCAGTATACCACATATAGAGGGAGGCGGGTTCGGATGGTGTTTGCTTTGTGACATCTTTCACGTCATTCAATATCCTTGTAAACGTAAAGGTCCGGTCTTTGGTAAGGAAAAAAAAGCTCCGGTCTTTGGCAGTCAGATGACGTGGCTGAAGGTTGCGGATGATGCGCAGCCACAGTTTCCTTATCCATCGTTTTATTCACCGCTACCCAGCGTGATTGGATGAGCCAAGTCACGTGGTGCCCTTCGTCCAATCGAAAGTGTATCCGATGAGTAATCGCGAAACACCTACGCCATATGCGTAGAGGAGCGTCCAAAAATCGCCTCAGTCAGAACCAGGAAGAAGGTGGGATAGCCCTGCAAAGCTAACACCCCCGATCTTTCTGCACACTTTCACCGAAAAAGAATGGGATCATCCAGGTGGAGGGTGGCAGCTGCGGTGTTCCTCAGTCTACTCGGCTCCTTATTACCTGTCGAAGCAGATGAACATATACACACAGTAAGGCTGCGTTTGTAAGGCCGAATGAAAAAGGACTTCCTTTGAAATAATAGACGTTTGTACTGTGTGCAGCATGCTAACCTTATGCTTAGCTTGAAAGTGGAGCTGTACTCGTTTCGCAGAGAGGAGAGCCACTCGTGCTATTTCTCGTTACATATTGGGCTAGGGAAACGACAGCGAGCCCGACCATTAGCTAGCTAACCTGTCAGCGCTCGTCGGCCTAAGTACTTATGGCCAAACATTTGCCTGCTGGTTGGCCAGCACGGCTTCCTATCTCCTAAGCTATTTCGGAGCACCGGCCGGCGGAAGCGGCGCTCAAGTTTGATGAGTCGCGTTATCAGGTCATGTCACAGAAAGTGTTTTTATACACCCTGTAGTAAAATTATCTACAGTACCGCATAGGCAGCCCATAAGAGACCAAGTTGCTTTCGCCTGTGCTAAATAATATCTGCGAACACTAGTTGAGTGCCAGGCCTCACACTAGTCTCTCGAATTGACAGGTTTTTGGTGATTTTCAGTTGTCACGCGTATAGATTAAAATGATTATTAAAATAACTGCTGAATTGGAATTTGCTGCTTTTTGATCACGCGTTTGTCATGGCTACGATAGTTTTCAAATGTTCGTGTTGTGTCAGTCTTTATATGTAAGTATGGATTCCTAGAACTTGGGTCTGTGTCACTGATGTTCCTACAACAATCGCCGTGACATAAAAACTACCAGTGTCATGAAACTCTGATATCTTCCTGATTTGGGTTTGTGGCCTGCACTGTGTTGCTAACCACTGTAATAAGTGGTTGAATCTGGGTTGGTGGTTTGTCATGAACCCCCCTCGCCAATGTGGCTAAACAGAATATAAATCTCCGAGCCACACTTCGGCCATGTCCAAAATTCACAGGCGACGTCCACAGAAGGCCGCGTTTCTTGGCGGCGTGACGTCACTTTCGGCGCGACTCGACCGCACGCGATTTTAACATTCTCGAAAAACAGTTCGTAGGCTGAGTCCTTCGAGGCCTTCCAAGGCTACCCCCAATGTAGCCTTAGCGACCGCGTAAACCGTGGCAAATTCCGACAGGCATAATGTGAATTTGTACACCACGTACACCATGCGCTCCAAATGCGGCCTTTGGACGACTTTGGAGCTTGTCTTTCAGGTTATAGGCACAGCTTGATAGCCCAACTGCACGTTGTAGTAGTTCAAATGAGCAACTTTATCATCAGTCAGGAAGCTGTTCCTTGGTTGTCAACTTGCCTGCGTTCAGCCCCGCCCCCAATATCGAGGGATGAAAAAGAGTTTTACAATAAATCTCAGCAATTCAGTATAGAGTTAATTGTTGTTCGTCGTATTATTTTTTTCAGCATTTGTTTCTAAAATGTATTTAGTGATATAAAACACACTGAAAGGTGTTTAGCGTTTAAGAATTGTTAGTTTTTAAAGAGTTTTTGAGTATGGTTTTTATTCAACATTTTTTCAAACATTTAAACGTAATCGTGACTACTTTTTATTGTATAGCACAGTCTTAATGTTTCGACTATGCATAATTCTACAATTGCTTACTATAATAAATAAAGGTATATTTTAGGAAAAAAACTGCCTATTTTTTATGAAACGTTAGGCCCAATCTGTTGCTGTATTTTGATGATGGCTGCTAGCGGTAATTGTAAAATCACAGTTTTTAGGTGGTCCTTGCTGTAAAAACCTAGAGAAGCACTGCCCTAGTTGAATGAGATATTTTTTTAAGTTATGTTACTATTATTAGATATACAGACATATTTTATGATTCTGCAACATAATGTCTGTATGGACGTAATGATAAACTATTATTTGTCCTGTTAAATTTGATTATAATATAGTTTACTCTAAGTAAGTTATAGTTTACTACTGCCACAAACATCAATCAGTGTGCATTGTGGGATAACATTATGCACATCAGGGCTGAGTGCACATGGGGAAAATGTGTGAAGACAACACATGAAATAAAATTAGAATGTGTAGAGAAAACGTACAAACGATTAATTGGTTATTTCTCGGAGTCACAGTCTCTTCATCCTATTTCGCTTTTTTTCCCTCGACATGGACTCGAGGGATTCCATTTTTTTTTGTGCGCAAGTTTGAAGAAATGACATTTTTTTGTGTTGAAACCAACAAAAATACTTGGGCGTTCTTTTATTCAGGGTTCAAGCTAAGGTGCTCGCTTGCAAACCCTCACGTAATCGTGACTACTTTTTATTGTATAGCACAGTCTTAATGTTTCGACTATGCATAATTCTACAATTGCTTACTATAATAAATAAAGGTATATTTTAGGAAAAAAACTGCCTATTTTTTATGAAACGTTAGGCCCAATCTGTTGCTGTATTTTGATGATGGCTGCTAGCGGTAATTGTAAAATCACAGTTTTTAGGTGGTCCTTGCTGTAAAAACCTAGAGAAGCACTGCCCTAGTTGAATGAGATATTTTTTTAAGTTATGTTACTATTATTAGATATACAGACATTTTATGATTCTGCAACATAATGTCTGTATGGACGTAATGATAAACTATTATTTGTCCTGTTAAATTTGATTATAATATAGTTTACTCTAAGTAAGTTATAGTTTACTACTGCCACAAACATCAATCAGTGTGCATTGTGGGATAACATTATGCACATCAGGGCTGAGTGCACATGGGGAAAATGTGTGAAGACAACACATGAAATAAAATTAGAATGTGTAGAGAAAACGTACAAACGATTAATTGGTTATTTCTCGGAGTCACAGTCTCTTCATCCTATTTCGCTTTTTTTCCCTCGACATGGACTCGAGGGATTCCATTTTTTTTTGTGCGCAAGTTTGAAGAAATGACATTTTTTTGTGTTGAAACCAACAAAAATACTTGGGCGTTCTTTTATTCAGGGTTCAAGCTAAGGTGCTCGCTTGCAAACCCTCACATTTTATTTTTTATTAGAGGCTGAAACTGTGACTCATTTCTGGTTGAATATTTAAATTTATGGTCCATAATGTTCATCCTATTATGTGTATAGTTTAATGTTGGCAAGCTTAACATGTTCACATATTTTGTTGTTTGCATATACTGTACCCGTACATGGTCTGCTTGCAGTCAATTTCTGAAAGTGTGAGGGCTTTACCAATATCCATTTTTTACAACATAACATTACTCAATACAATGTACATGAAGTTCAATCGAAAATATAAGATTTGTGGGGGTGAAATGGGGAAATCTCAGTCATCTTATGGTGATGTTGACACAAACTAAGTGTCCTTTTCCCTTTCAGTACACAGATAAAGAGGAGGTAGTATTATGGATGAACACAGTGGGGCCTTACCACAACCGACAGGAGACCTACAAGTATTTCTCTTTACCCTTCTGTGTTGGAACAAAGAAAACCATCAGTCATTATCATGAAACACTTGGAGAAGCGCTGCAGGGAGTGGAGCTGGAATTTAGCGGTCTTGATATCAAGTTCAAAGGTATGTAATTGTGCACCCAAAATGTAATATTTGAGCATTTCATCAGAGGGATCAGTTGCTTTTAAAAATGTGCAACTTGTCAGGCGCTAGCGCAGCCAAAAACATTTATTGTGCTAGTCGACTAGTCACCAATTGTACGCGTGAGTAATCGACGAGTAATAGGGGTATATGTAAATTGTGGCGTATCACACCAGCAACTATCTGCCTTATCATTATTTGACAGCTTGAATATTCTTCAACGTATGTGCAAATTAAAAATAAAAAAGAGTTATGATGATTGTACATTCATTTTTATTTGTCCAGAAAGCTTTGCTTTGCTTGACTAATAATTAAAAGTATTGTATTGATCTACCAAATCAAGGTACGGATTTGAAACAAAACAAAAAAAATCCTTTATGATCAGGAGGAATGTATTATTATGTAACATTTAGTAGTTACAAACTGGGTTATGTGTGTGTTGCTGTTGAGGGGTTGTGGCAAATATTTCAAGTTCTGTTACATTGAGTGCTCCTGTTTCCGACTTGTGAACGCATCATTATATTCGCGAGTGTGGGAACCAGATAGCGAGAGCAAGTTAGTGTGTGTAATATTTTTGTCTCGACATAAATATGGCCGTACATACAGTAACTGTGTTTTGTTTATTAATTAACAGGGTTCACTGACGAATCGCTCCATAGTCGATAGTAGATGCTACAATATGTGAAACCAAACATGACATTGTGATATGGTACACGAAACTCGCATGGTAATCTGCGTGTGCTTAGGATAGCTCCAGACACGACCGTCCCAATGTGAGAAATGGAATATCAACCAACACGTGCTTTGCCTTTCTTTCAAGGATGGTGGGGCATGATTTCCTTTCTTATGAAAAGTTTTAAGAAGCCATTATGTATTCTTATGAAAACATTAAGAAGCCTTATTTTAGGCTCAGACTCCTTGGCTCATTTTCAGAGAATATATACATTTTAAACCTTTTACATTAAGAATTTAGGGCGATACGGTGGTCAACTGGTTAGCACTTCGGCCTCACAGTGCAGAGGCCTCACAGTGCGGAGGTGCAGGGTTCAATTCCGGTTCCGGCCTTCCTGTGTGGAGTTTGCTTGTTCTCCCTGTGCCTGCGGGGGTTTTCTCTGGATACTCCGTTTTCCTCCCACATTCCAAAAACATGCATGGCAGGTTGATTGGGCACTCCAAATTGTCCCAAGGTGTGATTGTGAGCACAAATGGTTGTTTGTCCATGTTTGCTTTGTGATTGGCTAGCAACCAGTTCAAGGTGTACCCTGCCTACTGCCCGAAGACAGCTGGGATAGGCTCCAGCATGCCCCGCGACTCGTGAGGATAAGCGGATTAGAAAATAGATGGATGGATAAAGGATTTAATTGATTCTCTCATAGTCACGAACATTTTGCTAGAGGTGGGAGGAAGTCCGACATCAATGAAGTTCAGATGATTTATTGCATTTCAGACTTGATCATAGATATCCACCAGACCCGTGTACATTGGCTCGCTGAAATACAAACATACGAACACTACACAAGTGTTAATAGGAGGATATACATCAAGTTGGACAATTTTCTCATTATGGCAGCTTCTCAAAGTGTAGATGTATGCCTTCACATTCACAGTTTTAATATGTCACTCAAAGCAATGCATTTTCTCTACCTCTGCAGATGAAGTCATGCAGACAACGTTTTGTGAAATTGATCTGGACAAAGCCAAACGGGATGCTTTTGTGTACGCAATAAAGAATCACTACTGGTACCAAATGTACATTGATGACCTGCCCATTTGGGGTAAGTGACAATCAAAAAGACGAATTAGTGAATAGTTAGCTACACATCTGTTTTGTTATAATCTTTGCTGCCCTGTCTATTTTCCTGTATGTCTGGATCAGCCTTTACTGTTAGCCTTTGTTGCAGAATGTTGGCATTTTAGTTTACAGACCTTTTGTGTGTTATAGTCTGTTATTTTTTCATTTAAAAAAACAGCTTTTTTTCCCATAAGTTTTAATTACTTAACACCCTCTAACGCTTTGGTTTACCTCTAATATAGGTGGGTGTGAAAAATCCATTTATTGCAATAATTTTTTTCAAAAAGTGAAACACATATGTTATTAGTTCATCACACACAAAGTGCCACACCTTGGGCTGCTGATGGAGAAAGACAAACTTAATATCATGATTCAAAGTTTCATTTCAGTTTATGCTTGATTGACCTCGAACGCTATGTTCTCACAACTTGTACACAATGGAGCACACAGAAAAAAGGGCCAACTTGAGTTGAAACAAGCCAAGGCCTCATGAACTGATAATATGGACAGGAAGGTTCAACTTCGGGAGGGCAGCATGTCAACGGTGGGCTGGACTGGAAAGCGCGACATGCAAATAAGGAGGAATGTTTTTCTGATATGTTACTTGTATTTTGCATATCCTGTAAATAAAAAGTGGTCGCCTCACAGTGCGGAGGTGCAGGGTTCAATTCCGGTTCCGGCCTTCCTGTGTGGAGTTTGCTTGTTCTCCCTGTGCCTGCGGGGGTTTTCTCTGGATACTCCGTTTTCCTCCCACATTCCAAAAACATGCATGGCAGGTTGATTGGGCACTCCAAATTGTCCCAAGGTGTGATTGTGAGCACAAATGGTTGTTTGTCCATGTTTGCTTTGTGATTGGCTAGCAACCAGTTCAAGGTGTACCCTGCCTACTGCCCGAAGACAGCTGGGATAGGCTCCAGCATGCCCCGCGACTCGTGAGGATAAGCGGATTAGAAAATAGATGGATGGATAAAGGATTTAATTGATTCTCTCATAGTCACGAACATTTTGCTAGAGGTGGGAGGAAGTCCGACATCAATGAAGTTCAGATGATTTATTGCATTTCAGACTTGATCATAGATATCCACCAGACCCGTGTACATTGGCTCGCTGAAATACAAACATACGAACACTACACAAGTGTTAATAGGAGGATATACATCAAGTTGGACAATTTTCTCATTATGGCAGCTTCTCAAAGTGTAGATGTATGCCTTCACATTCACAGTTTTAATATGTCACTCAAAGCAATGCATTTTCTCTACCTCTGCAGATGAAGTCATGCAGACAACGTTTTGTGAAATTGATCTGGACAAAGCCAAACGGGATGCTTTTGTGTACGCAATAAAGAATCACTACTGGTACCAAATGTACATTGATGACCTGCCCATTTGGGGTAAGTGACAATCAAAAAGACGAATTAGTGAATAGTTAGCTACACATCTGTTTTGTTATAATCTTTGCTGCCCTGTCTATTTTCCTGTATGTCTGGATCAGCCTTTACTGTTAGCCTTTGTTGCAGAATGTTGGCATTTTAGTTTACAGACCTTTTGTGTGTTATAGTCTGTTATTTTTTCATTTAAAAAACAGCTTTTTTTCCCATAAGTTTTAATTACTTAACACCCTCTAACGCTTTGGTTTACCTCTAATATAGGTGGGTGTGAAAAATCCATTTATTGCAATAATTTTTTTCAAAAAGTGAAACACATATGTTATTAGTTCATCACACACAAAGTGCCACACCTTGGGCTGCTGATGGAGAAAGACAAACTTAATATCATGATTCAAAGTTTCATTTCAGTTTATGCTTGATTGACCTCGAACGCTATGTTCTCACAACTTGTACACAATGGAGCACACAGAAAAAAGGGCCAACTTGAGTTGAAACAAGCCAAGGCCTCATGAACTGATAATATAGACAGGAAGGTTCAACTACGGGAGGGCAGCATGTCAACGGTGGGCTGGACTGGAAAGCGCGACATGCAAATAAGGAGGAATGTTTTTCTGATATGTTACTTGTATTTTGCATATCCTGTAAATAAAAAGTGGTCGGCGGGTGTGCGAAGGTGGGGTTTCGATCTGAGAGTCAACACGACTTGTGCTGCCTTCGAGGAACTTCGCCCCCTTTGCTGATCAGCAAAAGACAATCTGTTCCTGAGTTGAATCAAGTCTTTTAATTCAAAGTTCAAGATGTTCAGGTGAATTCCCTGACAGCTGCTCAAACAAAAGCGCAGTATAAATATAATAATTTTATTGCAATGGGTGGAGTGTTGTGTATCTACTGTCAGCGTAGCAAAAATAAATTAATTTGGACTTCGAACTCCCGCGGCCAATGTGTGTCTTTTACATTCAAATATGACGATAAATCATTCACATGTGAAAAAGGGCAACTTGTCTCATCCGCTTTTTGACCTCACCATGCAGGAAGGCAAAACTTTCTGAAAAGAGTGAGTGTATCCCGGCCAGGGAGAGAGACAATTATATTACCATTTTGACCACAACTGTTGGCAGGGAAATGGCACCGAGCCTGGCCACAAATATCAAAATTCTGAATTGCGGGGGTCACCCAAAAAGTGATTGTAATGTCTATATGCCCCTCTTGATTTTGCATGTCTCTCGATATGGTACCTCAACAATTCAGTATGATATGGATGGATAAATACTGATAGCTATGAATATTGTATAGGATTTCTACAGTATATTTGAGCCATTTGGCTTTTTCTATTATAAACAATACATTTATTGTTGGTCATTTAAAACATGTGCCTTCATCAAATGCGTGGTATGACAAGTCAGTGCAGCCTCAGTCGCATAGTTGTGGGCAAGTGTTCAAGTCAGCTCGTTTACACACATCACTTTTGATGAATTGCCTTGCCAAATGCAACCAGTAAGGCACAAAAACAATTGTCGCGCTAGACCGCTCTTAGAAGATAAGTCTTTTAAATGCGTCACATTTTCGAACCTGTTGCTCATTAAGATCATCGACGATGTTTAGCGAGGTCTAACTTACACGTAACAGGCTTTGCAAGACCCAGTTTATAGCATCTTTTAGGTTGCCTTAGTTGCCATCCGTGGAAGAAAAATGTTGGGGGTGATCTCTCTTAGCCAGTAGCAGTCAGATGAAAATTGTTTGGCCCTGATTTCTGATCACTTGAAAAAACATCTCTGTCGACAGTATTTGTGGTGGACAGTACAGTTAAAAAAATGTCATTCGGCGGAGTTTCCCCACAAATGAAAAGTTGGGAATAAATATGAACAGGAGGATTTGTGAAGGTGGATTTTTTTTCCACTGGTTCATTAAATCAAAAATGTTTGACAGTTTAATGAATTATTAAAATAATTGTTGCTGAGCAGAGCTAAAATTGAAAAATGTGCAGCAAATCCATGTGTATCCGAATCTGTATCGGCCGATCTCACTTATGGATGATCAGAATCAGCAGCATAAAACCTGATCGGAACACCCCTTGTATAAACTACTACCAATCGGAATACCAAAACATAACAGCAGTCAATGTTCTCGTACACAGGTAAATCAGTGGGATTGTGTCTGGCAAATGCGGGAAAAGTGTTTTTTGACAAATAGCCAGTGTCACAAATGCCCTTAATATTACATATACCATGTTTGATAAAATAATACTCTTATAATGTGCTTGTGTACATCCGCTGGTCTGTTTCTGATATAAACGTCAACCCTTATTCATTTTTGTCCAGGGATTGTTGGAGAGGCAGATGAAAATGGAGAAGATCACTACCTTTGGACGTACAAGAAACTGGAGATTGGCTTTAACGGCAACAGAATTGTTGATGTAAATCTTACGAGTGAAGGCAAAGTTCGACTAGTGCCCAACACAAGGATTGCAATGTCTTACTCTGTGAGTACTGGACGGGCTATTCGAATTTCCTTTGGTATAATTGATAATTATGGCTGTGCCTGCAATGTCGGTCTTGTAAATGTGATTTTGTTGCAAACAAATGTTATAAACTACGCATTTGAGTGTCCCTAAATGCATATACAGGTGAAATGGAAGAAGTCGGATGTGAAGTTTGAGGACAGATTTGACAAGTACCTCGACCCATCCTTCTTCCAGCACAGGGTGAGTGAGTCCAGTGTTTGCTTTAGATCAGGGGTGGGCAATCCTAGTCCTGGAGGGCCGCTATCCTGCATGTTTTCCATCTGTCCCTTCTCCAACACACCTGATTCAAATGATCAGATCATCAGCAAGCTCTGTCGAGGCCTGAACAATTGAATCAGGTGTGTTGCAACAGGGACAGATGGAAAACATGCAGGATAGCGGCCCTCCAGGACTGGGATTGCCCACCCCTGGTGTAGGTTGTGCAAAAGGCACCCGAGACGATCCAACACATAACTGCAGGGTATAAGATGCTGGCAGGGAAAGCCTACATGGAACGCCGAGAGAGAGAGAGAGAGAGAGAGAGAGAGAGTGTGTGTGAACTCTCTCATGGTAAAAATTGAGCCAGGGCGGCAAAATTTATCTCTGGGCACATGAATAGATTTTTTTTCTTTTTTTAATCCACATGCAAAATTATTCCCCCCTTTTATCTCAGTGCAGCCAACTAACTCCTGATGATTTCTGAATGAGCCAGTGTTGATCTAAGTGACTGATGAAAAGTCGAGTCCACCTGTACGTAGTCTCGTCTCAGTATGAATGCGCCCGCTCTGCAATGGTCTCAGAGGCCTGTTAAGAGAATATTGGGATCAAAAAGCATCATGACTACCAAGCCACACATCAGGCTAGTCCGGATAAAGTTATGGAGAAGTTGAGCTGCTGTTGTTCAGCAGAGGCAGAGAAGATAGTTAAAATTCATGGGAAAATGGATCACGCAAAACTACAGAATCATTTTCAAAGAAAACCTATCCGTGTGCAAGAGGGTTTATAAAAAAAAAAAAAATTTCATGTAGTTGCCTGGGGACGCAAATGGCACCAATTTGTTTGAATGGCCCAAATTAGCATTAGCATAGAATGAGGGATTCCTCTGTTTGATACATTTTGATTTGTCTACAGGTATTTACATCATTATTGATAGGCTCGTGCGGGCTAAAATGAAAAGTCTCCGCACAGCTCCATAGTTGTTAGGTGCTACGTGCGTTGACTTCCCTCACCCACAAACAACCCTATTGATTTCTGACCTTGTTAAATGCCACCAGTGGGGACCTAGTGTGCTTGTCACCAAATAAATTACACTTGTTAAACTTGTTTGAAGTTACATCATATTGACATAACCTGTCTGTCACATCCTCAGATCTCTCAATTCTTTGACGGTGCCATTTAGTGAGTCTTCTTTAATATCAGGCAAGGCAGACTTAATTTTGGCTTGCCCCTCTCTCCAACCAAGCTATGAAGACAAACCCACCGCCTGTCTCTACCTGCAGAAGCACAGTGCGCAACACAGGGCACGTGTCTGTGGATGTGTTCGTGTCTAACTGAATCGCTACTAAAAACAAATGTACAAAAACAAGTAACATTGGGTAATATAAAACTAAGCTATTAATGTTCTATTCAGCAAGATATTTACGTATTTATATTATTTTGTAGCTTTGTGAACGTTTATCGCTCAGAAAATAACCGATCTTTTTCACCCGATACCGGATCAGCTGCAAATCACGTGATCAGGCCCGATTTCCAAAAGGGCAATCGGATCGGGACATCCCTAATGAGCAGCATCAATATACCACCGCCAACACCAATATCCACAATGACGCACAGCAAGCAGTGTGCGTACAATGTCAACATGCTTTTGCACGTTTTTCATTTCGTTTCAGTCTTTAAGAATATACTCTCAGGTGAAGTGTTCTCAAAAGGGTATCGGGCGATTCTGCAAGCAATATCTTATTGTCATTATAGACCAATAAGTTCTTTCACACACAGCTTTGAATTTTGAACCTCTTAACCTGTGTTATTCACTCACTCATTTCTTCCTAGATACATTGGTTCTCTATTTTTAACTCATTCATGATGGTGATCTTCTTGGTGGGCCTAGTGTCCATGATTTTGATGAGAACTCTCCGAAAGGATTATGCCAGATACAGCAAAGAGGAGGAAATGGATGACATGGTAAGCTCACTAATGGTTATTGAGTGACAACCTGCACTTTCAAATGAGTTTATACCATGCTGCGGCTTTCCCAATAGGACCGAGACTTGGGAGATGAATACGGTTGGAAGCAGGTGCATGGGGATGTATTCCGGCCCTCAAGCCATCCACTGATTTTCTCCTCACTCATCGGTTCTGGCTGCCAGATCTTCTCTGTATCTCTAATTGTCATTATCGTGGCAATGGTCGAGGATCTGTATACAGAGTAAGTCAGAAAGTACAGTTCCATGCAAGGAATCATGGACTTAACAGACGTGGATCTTTTTTTCCCCCACCCCCAACTTTACAGGAGAGGATCGATGCTGAGCACAGCCATTTTTGTGTATGCGGCCACCTCTCCTGTTAATGGCTATTTTGGTGGAAGCTTGTACGCTAAACAAGGAGGTAATGATATTTGACAATCGACCGTTGTATTTGCATGTCATCATACTTGATTTAAATTTTCTTGTTTGATTTCTTGACAAATACAGGAAGAAGATGGATCAAGCAAATGTTCATTGGGGCCTTTATGATCCCAGCAATGGTTTGCGGAACTGCCTTCTTCATTAACTTCATCGCAATCTACTATCACGCCTCCAGAGCAATCCCGTTTGGCACTATGGTGGGTTTAGACAAACATGTACACCACATCATATGAGAAACTTTGCCCAGATCAATAATTAGCAGTTTTGAGGTGCACCTGCATGACACTAATATTGTGAGGCAGATGGATTGGTATATAATACTGTGGAGTCTCGCTTTTTCTGATTATTCTGTTCCAAAAAGTGACACTAAAACGAATTGTACGGAAACTCAAATCGGTTTCCATTCGGTAACAATGTACATGTAAGGGAACAACCTCTTTTACTGTTGAATCAGTATTGGTGTTTTGTCATCATCACCTAAGCCGATAAGAAAATTGTCTCTGCCCATTTGCAGGTGGCTGTTTGTTGCATCTGCTTCTTCGTCATTCTGCCACTAAACCTGGTGGGAACAATTTTGGGGAGGAATCTTTCAGGGCAGCCAAACTTCCCATGCAGGGTGAACGCTGTGCCGAGGCCAATCCCTGAAAAGAAATGGTAGGTGTGCATTGAGCACCGTTCTCTCTGGGGCCAAACAAGGGTCGTCGGCATTTGCTCAGTGACATTATGCTCTTAATGTTTACAACCACGCACTAAAGCCGTCTGTGGGGTATTTTGTGCCGTTAGGTTCATGGAGCCAGCTGTCATCGTTTGTCTCGGTGGAATCCTTCCTTTCGGTTCCATCTTCATTGAAATGTAAGTCGACATCCTGAGAGGGGTGGTTATATTTTAGGCTCCTTTTTTATGACATAAGTTGACTTTTCTTCGCTCATCAGGTATTTCATCTTCACATCTTTCTGGGCCTATAAAATCTACTACGTCTACGGCTTCATGATGCTGGTCCTGGTTATCCTTTGCATCGTGACTGTGTGTGTCACCATCGTGTGCACGTACTTCCTGCTCAATGCCGAGGACTACAGATGGTGAACATCTTTGTCTTGTCTCAGACTGTAATTTTGGAAGAAATTAAATTATAACGGAACATGACATTTCTCCTTTCCAGGCAATGGACAAGCTTCCTGTCTGCTGCGTCCACTGCAGTTTATGTTTACATGTACTCTTTTTATTACTATTTCTTCAAAACAAAGTGAGTTTGAGTCTGGGTGATTATTATTATTTTTTTTTTGTACAAAACAATTGCACAAACTGAAGGCTTTCTTCTCTGGCCTATTTCAGGATGTACGGGCTGTTCCAGACATCCTTCTACTTTGGTTACATGGCCGTGTTCAGCACTGCTCTTGGAATCATGTGTGGTCAGTCCTGCCTGTTGTTCTTCAAAACCAAATTATCAAATACAAATGATAAGACATGCCATTTTTAATAAAGACATGGTCATGACCAGAACACCACACAAAATAATGGACTATATGCTGAAATAAATATTGTCTGAACGTTTTAATTTTCATTCGTACAAACAAATCACACAACCCTGACTTTAGCGTTGACACTAGTGTTAACACAAGTTCCCATTTGGTAAAATATCCGTCCCTCCAATTTCATCAGCGCTTGTCCTCATTCGGGTCATGGGTGAGCTGGAGCCTGTCCCAGCTACCTTTTGGGCAAGAGTTGTCTCGTTGTCAATCATCACATTTTTAAAAATCTACGTAATTGACAGATCTATATATTTTGAAGCCTTTAGAGTGCGTTATACATTATTTTTCAGGGAAGAATGCTGCATTCTGAATGGTGCCTTCAGAGAGGATATTGTGGACACATTGCTTTATTTTTATAACCAGCATTTTGTTCGGAATAGGCGGGCAGCATAATGAAATCCCAATGACTTGGACTGAACCTGTGTGTGTGTGTTTTGCAGGTGCAGTCGGATACATGGGAACAAGTGCCTTTGTGAGGAAGATATACACAAATGTGAAAATAGACTAAAGCAGCACAGCAAGATGGATCATGGTCATGGAGTCACCTGCGTGTATCCTGGAAGACGGCCGGCAGACAACATCCTGTAGTAGTTTTCTTTCTTGCAAAGAGATTGTGAGAATCTCACTTTGTACAATGTAGTTCTCCATTTTCTGAATGATTTTCAACGCTGCAACATGAAGTGATCAGATCTGTTTTTATCAGTTGCTTTCATACAAATATCGGGGGCAAATGTTTAAGGCTTACGTGGCTTCTCTTCCAAACCAGTCCCACCTGAGACCAGACTACATACATGTTTATGGATGGAATAGTGCAGCTCTCTTCAGTGAAGAGGCCTAAGTATATTGAAAGCCTTTATTTGTTCTAATGTGTCAGAATAACAGAGTTGGCTCTGTGCCCACATTCTGACTTAATTTCTATTTTGTACCATTAGTGCATAGTTGAAGTACTTTGTTCCCATTTATTTCCACTGCTGTCACTCGAGTCATCCCCCCATTTTGGCGGCTCTTATTTCCCTGTTACGGTCCCTGTCCATCCAGTGGCAATGTTCAAGTCCTGCTGTAGTTGACTGTGGAATCGAGAATGAGGGTCAGATCAGCCGTTGGGGGACAGTAACAGACTTTTAAATGGCTGTGATGCTTTCCCCTAGGTTTAGTCTTGTTTAATGTTTGGCTTTGAATTACGTCTACATGTAAAGATAATATATGTATGAGGGGAGTGTATATAACCTTAATGTACCTTTAGATGTAGATCCCAAATGTATTTTCGTTGTACAGATTTACAATAGGGTGTTTTTTTATGAATCGGCGAAAAACAAAAATTATGTTGTGTTTGGTGCTTGGGGTGGGGGCTGGTGGCGCTGCTTCATCTTGCCTGAAATTGCATGAGGATTTCACCATACCAGACAACTCAAATTGTTTCACCGCGTTATGATCAGCTTCACAATGGAATGCATTGTGGAAGCAGGCTGGTACACTTAGGCTCGCTTAATTTCCTATTATTTAAAGCTTTAAAAAAAGGCTCGGCATCTCGTAAGCCATTTCCCTTGCACACCCTTTTTGTTGCCTAACACGACACGTTCTGTGTGAATGTCCAAAGGAATGAGCTTTGTTATCACATAACTACACACAACGCACACTTCGATGTCTTCATAACCACACGGAGTGCTGCAGTCTTTCAAAGTCTTTATTTACCCCCTACATATTGTGTATGTATATACAGTATGTTCCCTACTCGTACTACCGTCTCAGTTCGTTATTCCCCACTGAAGTTGATTTTGGCACCATGTTGTGTACCAATGTCTGATGAGACATTTTCATCCTGCATATTGTAAAAAGAGGAAATAAACACGTTTATGTACAGGGGTCGCAATCTTAAGCCTGTTATCTTCTTGTAAATGACGTGTACTTATTGTGCAAAACAAAAGTACCAACAGTGGAAGAGATTTTACTATTTTTTTCCCCATAAAGGAGCTTTTATTAGCATGATTGTCCAAGTCACAGTGCATCAAACAAAAACTTTACATGGACATGTCGGGATTTACCATCAGTTGACATTTTCAAAATACTCTTTTGATCCTTCAGGGGTTGGTTTGATCTGAAATCAAAAGGAAAAACAATATTGACTTTCAATTTCAGAGTCTCAACAAATTAATATGGGCATGTTAGAATAATTTCCACTCACTGTTGGCGACTTGGGAGTCCAGCTTGCTGGACACACCTCACCGTGGGTCTCCACGAACTGGAAAGCCTTCACAAGACGAAGGGTCTCTTCAACACAACGACCCACTGGCAGGTCATTTACGCTCATGTGTTTCACCACACCATTTGGATCGATGATGAACAGACCCCTAAGAGGAAAGTTGCAGGTAAATGTAAAATATCAGGAAAATTAGGCAGCAATATAATTTCATTGGGTCAATTCAGGTCAGCATTCACCCTGAATGACTTTAAATGGCAAGGCTTGTGCCTTGACTTTGAACTACAAACAGGAACAAAAACACCTACTTCCTGGCAGGACGCTTTAATAGTTTACATATTGAGTTTATCAAATATTTCACAGTAGTAATACTGCTGAAAATACTGTTTGTACCTCAGAGCAATGCCTGAGTCCTCCAGCAGTACGCCATAGTCTCTGGAAATCTGCTTATTGAGGTCGGAGAGCAGAGGTATGTGAATGCTGCCCAAGCCTCCGGTCTGCAAGACAAACGTCAACACCATCTTAACAACGGTCTATAACGCTCAGGTAATACGTCAATTACCACACTCAACATACAGTGCTGATAAAACGGTATTTTCCCCTTCCTAATGCCCGATTTTGCCGGGGTATTAGTTGCTCAAAGTGTGGCGGTAACCTATTTTTTTTTAAACATTGAAATATCTCACAAAGACAACCCAAGAAAATATAAAATGTTTCAAAATTCTGAGTGCCACGTCCCCACGATGACACGGTGGGACATTATTCCAGTCACCGGATGCTTTATGTGAATATATTTTCATGGATGAAACGTGTAGGCATATGAAAGATAAAAATTAGTAGCATGCATTTTTCCATACTTTTTCTTGCATTGTATCATTTTGGAAAGTAAGAAAAAAAATTATCTGTTGACAAATGCCATTGGCAAACAGTATTTTTGCCCAAAAATAAAATAGAAAAATCTAAAAGCAAAACAAGGTTTTCAAACAAACTGGGGCATTCATTTATGTTCAACACTAATACAAGGGAGCATACCTTGCGAGGTGTGTTGGTCCACGCTAGGTGTGTGAAGTGAGAGTCCACAGACACACCCACTACCTCGCAGTTGATGTCATGGAACTCATTTGCCTTGTCGCTGAATGAGATTATCTCTGTTGGGCACACGAAGGTGCTACAATAAAGCAAAGACAAAGAAACCATTTTAAAGTATAGTACATAATTAACTTAATCTATTTATGGCTCAGGCATGTTGCCTTGTGCAGTATTTGGTCAGTAAACATATTTTCATCCTTAAAATGTTGCTTGACGAAGGCTCACGTTCCAACATTATATTGCATTTGTTTTTTCTATGTTGCATTTTTTCACCATTTGCAGGGGGGTCTAGAACATAGCCCTCACAATAAATTGAGGTTCACTACATTTTAACCCCTGCCATCAATTTCATTCTATGTAACTGGGTTCACACAGGTTTAAGAACTTTCAGTATCAAAGTTCTATCGGCTTTTTCAGCAACATTCTTTTCCTGTATTAATTCATCTGACAAGCTAACCATTTAGTCAGATAAATGGTCTGGCCTTTGTCATTATGGAAATACTTGTCAAAAACACAGGACGCTGACAGAGCACAGCATGGGAGGTTTTAAAGTTTGTTGGAGGGACTGGCAGAACTCACAAATCCAGTGGGTAAAAGAAGAGGACCAAGTATTTGCCCTTGAAGTCAGCGAGGCTCATCTCCTTGAATTCCCCATTCTGGACCGCTGTGGCTTTAAAAGCAGGTGCTGGTTGAGTGACTGCAGCGATCCATCTGCTCGAGCCTGAGAGAATGAATATGTTACCTACTTAAGGCACTGTGAACTCGGCACTACTTTGTGCTAAATCTGTACAAAATCTAATTTTTCAGTTAAGTGGCCACAGCAGAAATGGACTGATGACACGAGTACATACTGGTAGAGAAACAGGCCCTGTGAAGTGCAGAAGCAGACACAATTTGTCCAGCTGCAGCAACTCCTTGTCGACATGCGACTGCAACTCTTGCCTAGAAATAATAGTCATGATTAAACATGCAGTTACACTTGTGTGTCACCGGCCTCTGTGATCGTGTGCCATAATTCGTGCATCTGTGTTATTGTAGATTTATAAGACATCTTTTTTGACACAGCCAATTTAGTGGTATCTTATCTTAATTTTGAGGCACTAAACTGAGTGCTTTCAGTTTAGTACCACGTTGTGCCACATCATGCCAGGAGCTGGAGCCTATCACAGCTGACTCACGCAAGTGTCCCATCAGTGACAATAATAATAGTAATAATAATACGTAGAGTGATGACTACTTCTGTAAAAAAAAAAAAAAAAAAAAAAATGGCAATATGGTTGATGGTCAACTGTTGCGCATTTTCAAAAGACCTGCGCACATTCTATTTATATTCAGTTTCGTAACCAATTGACTTATCAGGAGGTAAATTATGGAGGCAAACTCAGCGACTATTCCGTATTTTACATTTCCAGATGCGAAATCGAAATGCAAGTGAATATTTTGACTGGGTTTTCACTTGGTTATCGAAATGTAAAATACAACGCCAAGTGGTCATCAACCAGAAATTTGCCCTCATGTTCACCGTTGTAGCTCGCAAAGTGCAGCAGCATGTCAATACAACCTAAGAAGGCCTGTCACGCATTCGTCAACAGCATCTCGAGTGACATTACTTACAGGTGAAATGAAAGCAAACACAGCGTGATACAATTTAGTGTAAAGTCGTGAACTCACAGACGTCCTGAGTAGACTTCCAATGCTGGCTGCCATTTTGGATTATGTCAGAAGAGTGCGGTTGGACGTTACTACATCGCGCATGACCGAATTATATACGACAGTATAGTATATAATTGTACTATTATTGCTGTTGTTGTTATTCAGTACAAAACTATGTTGAAATTAAAACAAACAAATACAATAAAATTAAACGAAATCGATAAAAGAGACTTTCATGTGCTCACAGAACTGACAAAATATCTTTGCTGATATTTTAAACATGCAGCTGGATATTTTTCAACTTGAGTTGAATATACAGAATGGGATACACGTCGTACAATTTGACGCTTGTGTTACTGCAAATTAAACATAATCTCATTGTCAACATGGACGTTTACAGTTTTCAACTTTCCGACCGACCCTGAACAACAATGGTCACGTGATTGAAAACGGAAGTAGCTCTTACTTGACCTCAACATGTCAGACGCTTCTGTTTGAATGTGAGAATATTTTTGTGTGTATCTTGAAATGAGAGCCCCCCTTTAGTGATTTTAGAAGAAGCAATTTCAGTACTGGTATAATGGATGCCAATCTATTGTACTGGAAGAACCATGGAGAGGTAAATTAGCAAGTTAAACTTCTTCAGCATCATCATTTCGTAAAATAACCCTTCCATTTGTAGTAGGTATATTATGTAGCTTGTGCATTGTATAATTTGCGTGAATATTTACGTGGAAAGGGTTATCCAGTATATAGATACAGATTGATTCCAATGATGAACATGTGTTATTTTCAGTCTGTATTTAGTCGCTTAAAGATCTGGGTAAATCTTCTGGATCCATCCTTTCTGCTCACATCAAACGTGAGTATCAGGAACCTTCAGTGTAACAATATTGGACAGTATTGTTGGGAAAATTAAGCTTCAAATTTGCTTCATGAACCAGTTGTTGTATTTTTGGACTCCTCCAGATGGCACTCTGTTCAACATTGGGCTGAAAGTACACTGACTTGCCATTCATCCACCCCCTTCATTTAAACCGAGAGCGCCATTGAGAAGAGTAAAAAATAAATAAAAAACAACTGGTTCCTGAAGAAAATTTGAAGCTTCATTTTCCCATCACTACTGGAAAGTGATGTACCACAAGTGGTGAACTGATGAGCCCGCTCCTCTCAGGCAGAAATACAAGAAACCTGCACCCAACTCAGAAATGCAGAAAAATTCAACCAAAAGGTCAGATACGCTCAGTGTTCGCTTGTCTTTTTGACACAGTAACTGCTACACGTACTAATTTTTCTGTTTGCTTTTACTGCCTTTAGGATGAACATGCATGGAACATCTCCCTTGTAAGTAATGCGAGAGACCCATCCCTGTTTTAGTTGCTAGAAATATTGTTTGGCCTATCTTTGTTGTGTAACATAATTTGGGCTTGTAATTCAATCAAATGTTTCTACATCATTCATGGTCTTAGAATTACAGTTCATAATCATGTTTTAACGATCAGTTTGTCTTAACAGTCATCCATCCATGCTGATTCTGGTTCTGTGCTTCCACTAGTTTTCCGCTCTCCAGGTACATTATGTACACACGCGCGCACACACACACACACACACACACACACACACACACACACACACATGCACGCACGCATGTGCGCTCGTGACGGCACGGTGATCGACTGGTTAGCACGTCCGCCTCACAGTGCAGAGATGCAGGGTTCGATTCAGGCTCCATCCTTGGCTTTCCTGTGTGGAGTTTCCATGTTCTTCTTGTGCCTGCATGGGTTCTCTCCAGGTACTGTGGTTTCCTCCCACATTCCAAAAACATGCATGGCAGGTTAATGGAACACTCTAAATCACAGGTGTCAAAGTCAAGACTTCCTCCTTTTTTCAGAGGCTCAGAAGTATTTGGACAATTTGGACTCTTGACTAACAAAGAGGTTATTTGGCCCCATGCTCTTACCTTGTTATTTCCAAACAAATGAAGCCCATGTAAGTCCAGATTCAGTCGAAACTGAGTTGCCTTTTGGCAGCTGTTTGACTCGAGCAACATGAAGTCTGAGGATAGCACTCAATGCAAACAAAGGAGGCCATCATGAGAATATAATAACAATATCTTGCAGATCGAAACCTTTGATGTGGCCAAATCAACAAAGTGCCCATCAGCCCAACAACATTGAGATGGCCTGAGAGGCTGTAAAAGACAACCAAAGCACACATTGGTGTTTATTGATAAAGTGACTGCTGACAAGTACACGAACACAAAACAGTATTTGTGAAGTGCATAGGGCTGTACTCTCTACTCACATTCAGCCACAAACTGCAAAGCTCCCTTTCGAAGAAGTTTGAGTGCTTCTAATGAACGCGCCTGTCTCTTCTCTTTCCAGCATTTTTGCCATTTACAGCTCCTTTGGTACGTCCGTCATTTGTAATAGTCTGGCACTTGTTGGAGGAATATTTAAAAATGTCTCAATTTTCAGGTGGTTGCCAGCTTTTTGCCACATAAAAATATCAAACCAACTTTGTTCTGGCAGGTATGGGACTTACCATATTAAACTCTCTTTTCTAAATTGTGTGTTGCATGCTACTTGATTAACATCAAATGCTTCATTTCAGTTTTTGCTACAAAGTTACACTGCCGGTTTCAACTATGCAAACAGAAATTGCTCCTCAGAGAAGGTAATGTATTTTTTGCAAGACTGTCATGAAGCCCAATATACTAAGTGACTGCATAAGACCTCCACTTTGACAGTTGCAATCAAATGACTAATGAACGAGGAGTTGGCACTTTTTGCTTATCTGCAGGGTCAGACGCCGTCTCCAAAACAGCTCCTCTTGATAGCAGGCACAGTCTCGTATGCAACATGCGCGGGGGTATGTACAGCAGTTATTGTACAAATCAACTGTCGATATTTTTGTTGTGTACCTGTAAAAGTCACGACCACAACGTTGGGTGCACCTGCACAATTCACTGAGATACAGTTCAAGGGCTAGAGCGCAAGATATGTTCTACAACGCTGTCACGAAGTGTAAAACTCTTTATCTTCGACAACACAGATTTTTTTTAATGGACTCATTTAAGTATACTGTACTTTAGCGTACAACTGATTATCTTTGACAACGTAGATTTTTTTTTAATGCAGCTCATATAAGTATACTGTACATTATGCCTTTTTCTGATACTTTATGTCCTTTCGATGTTGTAAGTTGTTTGAGAGATTGTAGATTGTGATAATATCCTGCACTTTTTGGTTGCAGGCCCTTCCTCAAATTATTGTGAACCGACTAGCTATCAGAAGTCTATTCATCCAAAATTTCTTTAGGTTCTTCGCAACAATCCCGCTCTCAGGTTTGTCATCTCTTAAAATAAAAGCAGTTCGATAAATACATATATATTCATTTAGCAACATTGCCGTTGGTGGAAATCCTCATCTCTACAAACCCATTATTTTTTAGGATTTTTTTTTAAGTTATGAAAACATTGTATCATTTGACACTCACAGCAGCCTATTTTCAGAACTTTAGATTCGTTAATTTTGTTTAGCTCGAGGGGACTGACTAACAGGAAGTAATAATTAGAGAAAAAAAATATGCAACTGACCCAATTTGTCACAATAGGATGGTAAGATATTTCAGAGCATAACATGTTTTGTCTTGCCAGCTGCTCTCGCTTTCTTCAACGTGTTTACTGTCAGAGGGGAGGAATGTCAAAATGGTATCCAAGTGTTCGATTCCAATGGGAATTCTGTCGGCCTATCTAAGGCAGCGGCTGAAAAGGTAAGAGAGTAAATCTCAAAGCTCCGTGTTGTTTATCCTCATGATTGCTCTGGTATGTTTGTCAGGCTGTGATGGAAACTGCATTGTCAAGAGCAGTACTGTTTGGCACAACTGCTGCTGTTCCTAATCTCCTGGTTTCAGTCTTACAGAGGTCAGCTCACTCTAATATGAATCATCAGATTGAAATTGGTGAATTAAACAAATTCTCTCATGCAGAACAAGAATTTTCCAGAAGAATGCGCTGCTGGTCGCTCCTATCCGTCACATCAGTGTAGCATTTGTCCTCGGCCTGATGATCCCACTTTCATTCAGTCTCTACCCCCAATTGGGGATGGTAAGATTCTGGACGTCCTCTCGACTGAATTTATCGACATGAGCTCAGCCGAGACTGACCTTGTCCTTCCAGATAAGGAAAGAAAATGTTGATGAAGACCTACAGGCCAAGGTGGCTGAAGAACAGTTATTCTACCACCGAGGACTTTGAGCAAGTTTAATACAACTGAACCTAGTAGGGGGGGGCCCGGTGGTCCAGTGGTTAGCGCGTCTACCTCACAGTGCAGAGGTACCGGGTTCATTTACAGCTCCGACCTCCCTGTGTGGAGTTTGCATGTTCTCCCGGGCCTGCGTGGGTTTTCTCTGGGTACTCCGGTTTCCTTCCACATTTCAAAAACATGCGTGGTAGGCTGATTGAACACTCTAAATTGTCCCTAGGTGCGAGTGTGAGCGCGGATGGTTGTTCGTCTCTGTGTGCCCTGCGATTGGCTGGCAACCAGTTCAGGGTGTCCCCCGCCGACTGCTCGAAGACAGCTAGGATAGGCTCCAGCCCCCCCCTCAATGGATAAGCGGATCGGAAAATAGAGGATGGATGAACCTAGTCGGCTCGGGTGTAAAATGAGTAAGCAGCACATTGTTTTTTTTTTAACATTACATTTAATTAATAAAGGAAGAATATTCAGAGCATCAATCAATGCCGAATACAAACCTGCTCATACAAGTAAATGCAACCCTCCAACATTATATCATGAATTCTATGCACTGAACTATGTAATCAAATACTGAGGCACTTAACTGTCCTTCTGGCAAATGTAGACCACAACCCAAGTACTTATTAGAAACATTTAAAAAACCTGAACATAGAGACAATGCATTTGTAGGTATAGGCAATGATCTGTTAACAAGATAACATGAAATGAAACACTTGTTTCAACAAATCTGAAATGGTTAGCAAATGAATAGAAAAACTGACTTGGTTTAAAATTGTTGTATCATTATTGTTAGCACTATGGCAACCAACCCAAAGTTTGTTTGTTTGTTCATTTTTTTCCCCCAAAACTGATGTGAAAAATTGACTGGCAAATACGTAGTTTATTATAGTTTCTGCCCATGCATGAGGTATGAAGATAAAGAACCCAGTAACTTTTCTATTACTTGCTTGTTGCTGTCACTGTGTCTGTGAGCTGGCGCTTCATCGTTGTGACAACACAGTTCTGATAATTTTGATTGTAACTGCGCCTAGCACCCAAATACCTCAACTCTCCTCCCATGGAAAAGAAACCACCACTTTCAAGCCATGGTCAAACTGAAGAGCACTACTAAATTTGAAGCAGAGTCAGATTAACGTTTGTGTTAGGTGAGTGCAACATACTTGGCTGACAGAAAGAAGTACTGACTTCATGGGTGAAAATGCTTTCATTGTCTTGATGGGCACACACACTCTGGGCTCCACTTATGCATCTGAAGGCGCTTGGTGGGCCTTATCGCTCCTCTCACAGTCATCATGGCAACAAAAGCCTTCAGTTACGGAGGAGCTGGTGCGGTTATATGTCACTGATTTTCATGAGGCAGGACTGCTCCCTCAAAACAGGCTTAAAATATGTCTGGTGTATTGTTTTTTTTTTTTTTTTTATTCCGACAAGGAGCTTAGGACAGACATGTTTTAAAATGTTGTCTTTTGTCGAAAATAATTCATTCTCTTTTTAATAGCAAATATTACCGTTTTCTGCTGAGCATCAATGAGGCACAGTGACCTGTTGTAAGACATACAACAAAGCCATACGAGCAGATGCAACTTAATTTCTGGATCTGCATCAGGTCTTGGAATTTGAGGTCAGTAAGAACATTTTTAAACTCATACCTCATCTAAAAATAAATAAATAAGCGCCGCATTTGGCATACTTTTATTGTCATATCCAGGGTCTGCTAAAGTGACAGTTGTGCCCGCACTGTCATCGCCCTTTTGGATAGCATCTGAAAATCTGTCAAAATCTTATAAAAGTCTTACACCAGTAAAATCTGCTCAGCGGCAGCCAGATGAAACAGGAAGTTTTCCGTCGCTGGAGGGAAATTTTGCTGCTTTAAATGTTCCAGAGTGATTTTAGAGCCTTCACATTGATCAGCCAAGGTCCCCAAATGAGCAAGAATCTGTTTGGTTTTCAAAGAAATGTCCTGCAATTGAGAATATGGGTGTCACACTTGGGGAAAAAGCGTATCCATTCCTTACAGCTTAAAAAAACAAAAACAACTCTCACCTTAATGACGTGACTATCTGACCTCTCTGTGTCTTCTGCAGACTGGAGAATAAGATGGCCGATGTCCTTGTGTAACTTCCCCATCATCATAGCCTCTGTGTTGAAACACCAGATTATTTATTGTCATTTCCCACTCCCTGCGGTCAAAATGCTCACGAATGCGGAACTATTGTGTTACTTTCTTTACTAAAAGTTTACAGCACCTTTGGCATTCTGTGACACAGTGATGATGCTGTCTGGGAGATTCACATACACATCAAACAGGTCTGACCTGTTGCTCACCTCTGGATCGACAAATCCTGCTATATACCCTGTCAGGAAAAAAAAATTGCACATCAATAACAGATCCCTGACCATGATAAAACAAAGATTACATTGATCCGACCATTGCAACACCCATCCTACCATAATTCACTGAGCTAAACTGCTGGGTTTTTTTTAACAAGGTTGATTCTGCTGAACCTATCGGTTAAGGGGAAAAAAGTCATATCCTTTAAAAAAAAAAAATTGTGACCCTTTTTCTTCCCCACCCCTAAAAATATAGTTCAATCCCCCATTTATTCATACTCCGGCCAAATGTTGAGTTAAAGTGACTCCTTTAGTTGCTGAAATGTTGTCTTCTTACTAGAAAGGACACAAGAACATGACAAAAGACGTGTTGGAAATCACAACATTTTCAACATGTCGGCGGCAACGGTCAATCGGCATTCGAGAGCGTATTTTCGCACGCAGCCAAATAAAATAAAAAAGAACACACACACACACACACACACACACACACACACACACACACACACACACACACACACACACACACACACACAGCGTGGTGATATAAATAATATGGAATAATGTTATTGTGGTGTTTGGGACCAGAGAGTGTACAACGCGGTTTTATTTGTTCCGTATTTAGCTGCGTTTCAGGTGTGTGGCCGGTGCGTGTTTACGTAGGAACGGCAAATTCGCTCCTGACACTGTTTGTCTGTCGACGATGACTATTGGCGGACTGGGCCGGCCTGAAATACTGACGGCAGCTCACTAATGGACTGATGATGCCCACCTCTGGTGCTTTATTTACTAGAATTTATCATTAGAATCAGGGAAGCCTGTTAGACCTTCCTGTGTGGAATGCGCATGTTCTCCCTGAGCTTGTGTGGGTTTTCCCAAGGTATTCCAGCTATTAAGTTAATTGAAACTTTAAATCCCACATAGGTGTGAATGTACTGTAAGTGTGAACAGTCGTTTGTCTGTATCTGTCCGGCGATTGGCCAGCAATTAGTTTTAGGGTGTACCCAACCTTTCACCCAAAGTCACCTGGATGGACCCCACTTTACCTGCTATTCATTGAATAAGACAGCATTGAAAATGGATGAACGAAAGCAGGAAACTTTTTTTCACCTGGGCATTTACTGAGATGCTCCAGTTCAGTATCAGTCAGGTGCACATATGGATGCAGAATAGACCAGTCTTTCCTGTGCCACGATAGAGCAGGAAGCACTCTAAAAGACAAGATTCACAGTGTGAACATGCACAGCTAAAATTACCACAGCCACCACTAGAGGGAAATAATAATTACATTTTAAATGAAATATTAAATTTACCTTGTGAATTCCAACAAGGCTTCAATTCGAGGATGGTGCACAGCGATACGCTTTTTCAGTATGACAGCGGTGTACAGGATAATGGTCTCCATGCCAAACTGAGACACCACATCTGATACAAAATACAGGTGCACATTTGTCTGTGTCTTACCTCCTATCTATTTATCTACAAACACTGATTAGGAGAAAAAAGTTAAAGTTAAGATGAGGTAATAATGGTAGCAATAATGCTTTATCAGCTTGATTTGGCTTCTTCAGTTACTAGTTTGCAATTATTACAGAACAATAACCCATAATCCAAATGTTGTTTTGAATAAGATAGGATCACGGTTTTCTTCTTTTTAATGCCCAAATCTTTTCTCTGGGTTAAATTGGTAGAAGTTCAATGTGTCACTCCATCCCAGGAAATCCAAATATTTTACCTCACTTCCAATTGAAATCAAGTGATGGTCTATTACTGAAATGAAGCAGAAGTCACATTTTGCATCCCTACCTTTGATTGATCCTGCCAGGAAGGCCTTTCGGACATCGTAGTCCTTGGTTAAAAATGAGCCATTCTCTTCACTCTGGCAAATACCTTTGGTGAGAACAGCGATGTAGACCTCCATCATTTTCACCGGACTGCCATATTTGATGTACATCCTGAATACCAAAGATTTATTAAAGGTGTTCCTCCCAAATTGTGCATTAGTTCACTAGCTTTGTTACATGCACAGTACTGTACCTGCACAGTATTCGATTGAGTGCGGCATATTTCTCAGGGTTGAAGTCTTTTGCTGTAATAACCACTGACAAATGAGTGACCTAGGAAAGGGAGAAACAACTGTATGTATTTAAGAAAAGCAACTGCTGCACCTTTGTTGTTATGAATGAGCAAAGTACCTTCTTTAGAGGTGTAGGCTCCTGTACCTCCAGTGTGCTGATATAGTACCAAGAACGACAGAATTGGCCAAATACAAATGTGTGAAAATCTTCGTTGTTCTGTGTCAGACAGCACTTGCTGAGCAGGACCTGTCTAAATTCGGAGCCCACCGCAGGATAGCACCAAACCCACAGAGTGTCCCCGTTCACGTCTTTTTCTGGGGACAGCATGGGACATTTTAAATGGATGACTCTTGTGAACACACTTGTACACACTGAGGCAATGGTGTAGCGACAAGACAGAACATGAGAATTCCGCTATGGGAGCAATTTAGTTCACACTGCTATCATGTGATTCTACAGCACAAACTGCCTGCGCGAGTCACTAATCTCCCATGAAAAAGAACAGAGGTAAAACATTGGCTTGAGAACGTTAACTTACCAATCAATCCAATGCTTAACATAGACTGTGTTTCAGTTGCTGCCATATTCCATTCCCGTAGAGTTTAAACAAATCACTGATAAAATTGGGGGGCACAAAATCGCATGAAGATGCGACTGTCAAGCCGCGAAGCCTAAAAGCTATTCAAATGCAAAAAGCTCGAAGTGGATGCTGCAGTCAAGTGATTAGATCAAAAGCGCGATGACATTGACGAGTTGTTTCTATTACCTCTGCTGTCAACCACTTTTCTGCTCTGTGCTTATTTCTTCCTTTTTCCGGGTCAGGAGACCTAGGCTGACAGGCCTCGCATAACCAATCACATTGTGGGCGTAAACGATGCATTCCAGGCTACGTCTAAAATATTTTTTATGATAGAATTGCCGGCCTAATCCTTTACCAATAAAAGGTATTTAAAATCAATTCCGTTTTCCCTCATAGATATACAAATTTCTGCAACAATAGAAAATACAGTAATGCATATTTCATTTTGTCTGCATTACAAACCTGGGTCATGGGGTCTCTTTTAAGTGCAACTGCTATTTGGCAACCCCAGCAATCCAGTTGGATGTCTCAATTACTTCACATTTGACTTATTTTGGATTGACACGGAGTCAACACTTAACATAACTAAGACTTCACACTTGTGACATTTGAGTGTCGACGAACGAACAAAGGACGTACATACGGGAATTTTAGAGTCATTCAGAGTTGCCAGATTGTGTGAAACCCCCTTTTAGATGTGAATTTTTCTTCAGGCACGTCTTTCAAAGTTGCCGAAAATATTTTTTGGTATCAAGAACTATTCTAATATCTATATCCTCTGTAACATTTATCGTAAGTACACTAATTCAATGTCCATCATGTAAACTGCTGCTTTTGATGGGGGACAGCGCCTGATGCACTTGGCAACCTTAGTAGGCCGCTCACGAGGTTCTTCCTTTCACAGGCACCGACGTCTCCGTGCATGAACCCGTGGCCTGGATGGACTGGTGGATTCTTTCAAAATTCCTATAAATTCGGCGATTTGAGTAGACAAGCAAACCATCAAGATGCCGGCGTACTTTCAGCGCCCAGAGAATGCTCTGAAACGAGCGAATGGTAAGTAGAAATAATTTGACGCGGCTGACGCAGCGGTTAGCCTTGAGCCGCCTCGTCACCCCTAACGGTGCCAATGCTAATGCTAGCTAGTGAATGGCGCGGAGGAAGTCACCATGAATGTTTCAGCCAGTTAACGAGCAAGGCCGTTGACGTGGATTGATGAAAATTAAGCCCAGAGACCATTTGAAGTTGGACAGTCAAACTGAATGATGCCTTGTCAAGTTCCTAAAGTAAAATTTCTCCTTTCGTTACTGGTGACGATGTATATGCTAATGTTTTCTCCCTTTGGGCCCTGCTGCCTACTGAAAAATGTCATTTGACGAGAGGTGATGCAGCACTGCCGAGTTGATTGTCTGTTTACACAGTCATTCCATTTTTGTGTAATATACAGAATTTCTGGAAGTTGGCAAGAAACAACCTGCATTGGATGTTCTGTACGATGTCATCAAGAGCAAGAAACATCGAACATGGCAGAAGATCCACGAGCCCATTATGCTCAAATACCTGGAGCTTTGCGTGGATCTTCGCAAGAGCCACCTGGCAAAGGAGGGTCTCTACCAGTACAAAAACATCTGCCAGCAGGTTAGGTCGTGGTGTTTAAGTGGTGTGTCCTCTTGTCTTAGCTCTTTAGGGGTTAAAGTGTTTTTTTGTTTGTACTATCAGGTGAACATCAAATCTCTCGAGGATGTGGTTAGAGCTTACCTGAAGCTGGCGGAGGACAAGACCGAAACGGCTAAAGAGGAGTCTCAGCAGATGGTCCTGGACATCGAAGATCTGGACAGCATCCAGACTCCAGAAAAGTGAGAAAGTTTGTTTCGGTTTTAAGTTTTGGTTTATTGGTTTTACTTAAAATAGTTAGTCTTATTATTTTGGGCTTTGTTGTCTACATTCAGTGTGCTCCTGAGTGCTGTGAGTGGAGAGGACACTCAGGATCGTACTGATCGTCTGCTCCTAACTCCATGGGTGAAATTTCTGTGGGAGTCCTACCGCCAGTGCCTGGACCTTCTACGAAACAACTCCAAGGTGGAGCGCCTTTACCATGACATCGCCCAGCAAGGTACCGTTAACGTATTTTTTAATCTCATGTTCAAAGGGGCAGATTGTTAAAAGAGAAAATCTGGTCTGTTTATTGCTCACATGGACAAAACTATGTTCTCACTGGAGTTACCTCAGCACGAATCACCACTTTAAGGTCTCTCTTTTAAGATCAAGCGTTCGGAAGCAAACTCCTCTTCATCAAGTGTGTTATCTTTTTTGCAGCATTCAAGTTTTGCCTTCAGTACACCCGAAAGGCAGAGTTTCGCAAGTTGTGTGACAACCTGCGGATGCATCTGGGTCAGATTCAGCGACACCATAACCAGAGCACTGCCATCAACCTGAACAACCCTGAAAGCCAGTCCATGCACCTGGAGACACGCCTGGTGCAGCTTGACAGTGCCATAAGCATGGAGCTCTGGCAGGTCTGTTTCTCACAGAAGAATATATAAATATCTCGTTCACTTTGAATCCTGTGAAATCTAAAAGGTGGAACACAATCTGTTGTGGTACTTATGAATATAAATACTGGAAATGGAAATAATCTGAAATAAGAGGATGCCATGTTTCGCCTCTTATCTTTCTGCTACGCGTAACCGAAGGCGACAAACTTGGCGAACATAGTTTTCAACAAAATGACTATTGCTTGTGTAACAGATGCAATGCGAACTACATAACTTGAGGGAAGGTCCTAATGAGCTGGAAGCCGTTCGGGATAAATATTGCTGAAAAAATTGGTAATAGGCTCGCAAAGTGTTGTCTGTCTAAGGAACTGTAGTGCACATGCTTCAAAATGCAATCTTCGAGCTTTGGTCACTGCATACTATTAGTTTACAACTAGATGGCACTAATTTCTACACAGTGTAACTTTAAATTTGTAAGGTCACCCTCACGAATAGCGTGTTCCGCTGTATATGACAAATATTAAGAAACGCTGTGAAATATTTGAAGTAGCCCATTAATGATACCTTAAATGTTCTGTAATGTTGCAATTTTTTTCAGATAAAGGTGCAATGTGAAAACATTTTGTCTTTCCAGGAAGCATTCAAGGCTGTTGAGGACATCCATGGTCTGTTTGCTCTGTCCAAGAAGCCACCCAAACCACAGCTAATGGCCAACTATTACAACAAGGTGTCAACTGTGTTTTGGAAGTCCGGAAATGCACTTTTCCATGCTTGCACCCTCCACAGGCTTTATCACCTCTCCAGAGAGATGCGCAAGAATCTCACACAAGAGGAGATGCAGAGGTATCTTTATTTTATTTTATTTATTTTTTTAATAAATACGTTCAGATTTGTATAAGATTTATTCTGATGAAGACAATTTAATTATAAATACCTACTTACTCCACCTTCAGGATGTCTACCAGAGTCCTCCTGGCTACTCTCTCCATTCCCATCACCCCTGAGCGCACAGATATCGCTCGGCTGTTGGACATGGATGGTATCATTGTGGAGAAACACCGCCGCCTGGCAACTCTCTTGGGCTTGCAGGCGCCACCTACCCGCCAAAGTCTGATCAATGACATGGTGCGTCGTTTGTATGAATGTTTTCTTAAATATTTTAGATTGTGGAGTAGTTTTACATGATTATGTTTCAGAGTGAGTTTGTGTTCTTTTTGTTGATGTTGTTTCATTTGAAAAAACTGCAGCATACAGTACAGGTATATGAACAAAATACAGTATAACAAGACGCGTCACAAAATTAGGACTAGTTGCTACAAAATGAGACTAGTAACAGACCTGGTACCTTTTGTTTCCCCTCACTCACTGTCTCTATCTTTACCTCCCCTCAATCACCACCCATGACAGCGTTGCTCATCTGATGTCGTGCAACGAACTTTTGAAGCCAGCCACGGGACGCTTTGAAGTCCTCGATGCCCATAGTTAGCACTATGGAACTCGCCTTTTCTCCAATTAGCGGTCCAGTTAGCGGAAGGTTTTTAGCACGATCACAGGTAAAGCAATCCAGGGAACGTTCGTTGACTCGACTGTCTGTCGAGCCACAAGTAATTTACTCCGAGCAGTTAATCGGATGCGTTCCACTCTCTCTTCCTCGGTTATTACCCTTCCTCTTCGTTTGGATGCTGCGATCTACAGGACGTAAATGTAAATGAATGAAATTAAAAAAAAAAAAAAACTCGCGATTCCACTAAAACTCATGCCAATAGAGTCACTGACATGTCGCCGTTTTGGATCCAATGAGAGTAAATAGCGGCGTGGACACAGTTATTCTATAGTATCGAGTGGGACTTGCTTGAGTTTGCGCAACTGTGGGCTTCCGTATGAGTTCTGGGTACCAGAACTTCCGTTGTTCTGAATCGTTTGTTAATGTAATATCGTAGTCGAAATTTTAATGCATAGGTTTTTATTCCGGGTGAGGGAATTTCCGTTTGACAGAAGTCCGTAGGTGGGACTACTTACTGTATTTGATAGTGACAGCCCTACTTGAAATCACAACGTAGACCATATTGAATAGTGCAGATGGGCATAAAATTGTGGCCAGTCGTGTAATGTGTAAGAAGAAATCAAATCAGTTTTATCTTTGTACATTGTCTACATTACAATATTGAATAATTGGTGAATTCCCCGTGGAGTATATATAATGTGGTCATATACAAGCATGCCGCTTAACTTTGTAAACCTCTTGTCTTGGTGGTATTGAAAGACATTATTTTGTTCCTTCCAGGTGAGATTTAACTTGTTGCAATATGTAGTACCTGAAGTAAAAGAACTTCACAACTGGCTTGAAGTCGACTTTCATCCTTTGAAGCTGAGTGGAAGAGTAACCAAGGTAAAGCATTTGAGAGCAACAAACTTCGCAATATCGTAGTTTTTCCACAAGTAGAATATTATAAAATGCATACCGTGTGTATGCCTTGTGTTGCCTTTGATAATTTCCCCATTCCCACCCCAAAATCTCCTTTGTTCTGTTCACAGGTGCTAAATTGGGTGAAAGACCAAGGTGAGAAGGAATCTGACCTTCAGCACTATGTCCCTCACCTGCAAAGTAACACCATCTTGCGTCTCCTGCAACAAGTAAATTAAAAACAATGTATTTCCTTGAAACCCTTTGATTTTACAAGCACATCTTTGCTGTGGTAGTTTCATATTTTGTGTCCATGATAATAGGTCGCGCAGATCTATCAGAGCATTGAGTTCAGTCGTCTGGCCTCCCTTGTTCCATTCGTGGATGCCTTCCAGCTGGAGCGCTCCATTGTTGATGCTGCCAGGCACTGTGATCTGCAGGTAAGGTCATGATCACATCGCACACTGGCGCATAGAAGTGTTGGCTATCATCATCAAAATGTGTTCCCTCATGAAGGTTCGAATTGACCACACCTCTCGAACGCTGAGCTTTGGATCGGACCTTAACTACTCGACTAAGGAGGATGCTCCAGTTGGTCCTTTCTTGCAAAACATGCCCTCTGAGCAAATAAGGAACCAGCTGACTGCGATGTCTGCCTCTTTGGCCAAGGCCCTGCAGGTCATCAAACCTGCCTCCACACTGGTGAGCTCAGTCTCTTCTCGCACAGTCACTTGCCACTTTCATCGAAGTCGCCACCGGCTGCATTTTAGATTGCAAGACAAAAACACATTGAATAGCAAAAATGATAATCACAGATTTTTTTTCCAGTAATTGATTCGCAAGACGGTCAAAAACAAAACTGTACTTGGGCTAGATCCATGGCATCTACACATGCTTGGGTTGTCTGAGATTGAGGAAAGCTTGGTGCTACTTACACCGCAGCAGCTAATTCGCTAGCAACGAGCTTTGGCTGGCTACTAGTGTGGCTAAACTCGTCGCAGTGTCGCTCCTAAAAGGTAGTCATTGCCTCCGTGGTGGTGGATAAGCAAAACTTCTGACGAGTATCATCATGAAGGGATGATGAGGAAAGATGGAAAAGCAGTGCTAATTCCAAATCTAACCTCAGATTCACAAATAATCTTGAAAGAGCAGAATTAATTGCTTGGGTGTACAATTTGAAATGGCAAATTAGCAGGCAATTTAATACTCGTCTTATTCACTGCACAGCTCAACCGGATGGAAATCGGAAATGAATTTTGTTATGGTATATTTCAGCCAGGAGGAGTGGACTATAAGTTTAAAAGTATTAATATAACGTTTTTGTTATCAATAAAGTTCTTTGTCCTTTTTCTCAGTCGTCACAAGTTTTGACTTCTGAGGTCTGTTCAACAAATGTTCTCAAAATTACATTACAGTAGATTTTTATTTATTAGTTTAGCTTTGCTAAAAGAGGGCTGGGTGATTATAGAAAAAAAATAGGAATCACGATTATTTTGTTTCATATTGAAATCAGGATAAAAATATATATTCATTGATTTCAAAATTTATTTATACAACTACCAAAACTGAACTACATAAAACTACTATCCTAGCCTCATGCCGATTTATGCCTGCACGTCAAACACTTTGACAAATTCTTACAAATGTTGCAAAGCCAAAAAAAGGCTTTTCTTTGCTAAATGACCTTCATATCCTCACATTTGAACAGATGTGGCATAATTCCCCTTGATTCTTAAATAGGTTTTGTATTCTTCAATGCAAAATGTTAACTTAACCATACTTTTCTCTTTTAGCAAGAGCGTGAGGAGCAGAGCCAGCAGGCCATAGCTGCTTATCTGAAAAATGCCCGCAAAGATCATCAGCGTATCCTGGCTCGCAGACAGACCATAGAAGAGCGCAAGGAGCGCCTGGAAAGCCTAAACATACAACGTGAGAAGGAGGAACTAGAGCAGCGGGAAGCCGAGATGCAGAAGGTTCGCAAGGCAGAGGAGGAGCGCCTACGCCAGGAGGCTAAGGAGAGGGAGAAGGAGCGCATTATGCAAGAGCATGAGCAGATCAAGAAAAAGACGGTGCGAGAGCGGCTGGAACAAATTAAAAAGACTGAACTGGGAGCCAAGGCCTTCAAGGATATTGACATTGAGGTAAAGTCGAGTCACTACTGCTGCTTCATATCATCTCCGTATTGGAGCAGTATATCGTAATTTTCACGACGATGTCTCTAACATACCTTTTGGCGAGCAGGACCTGGAGGAGCTGGATCCCGACTTCATCATGGCTAAGCAAGTGGAGCAGCTGGAGAAAGAGAAGAAGGAACTCCAAGAGCGCCTGAAGAATCAGGAGAAGAAGGTAAGGCTGAGATGTTTTACTTGTGACACCACTCACCGTTGTACTGGACTCACTCTCTCTCTCTCCGCAGATTGACTACTTTGAGAGGGCAAAACGACTTGAGGAAATTCCTCTTATTAAAAAGGCGTACGAGGAGCAGCGAATTAAGGACATGGAACTGTGGGAGCTCCAGGAGGAGGAACGGGTTCGTTGGAAGATAAACTACTGTACACATTAAGTCCCTTCCAGATTCTACAAACTTTTTTTGTTGTTGCAGATCAGTAATATGAAAGTAGAACGGGAGAAGGCCTTGGAGCACAAAAAGCGCATGTCTCGCATGATGGAGGACAAGGAAAACTTTTTGTCCAAAATAACTGCTGCTCGAAGCTTCATTTATGAGGTGAGATAGAATGCCTACATTGGTTTAGTAGTAACATAATATAAGCACACTTTTTATGTGTACTTGGATTTTTCTTTTTGTAGGAGAAACTGAAAGCATTCCAGGAGCGCGTTGTGGAGGAAAGGAAGAATCGTCTTGAGGAAAGGAAGAGGCAGCGTAAAGAAGACAGACGTAAGGCTTTCTACCTCCAGAAAGAGGAAGAAGAACAGCGTATCCATGAGGAACAACTCAAGAAAGGTAATGAACATTTATATATACACTATGACGCTCAAACCAGAGGGTAGTTGTGGACGATTCCACTATGAAATATATGGAGCTATTTATTGGAAAGCTGTATCTTAGAAGGAAATTGTACATTTACAATACCGACGCATTCATTGAAATGTACTGTTGGTAAAATGACAACAAAAAAGTAATTGCATCATACCCTCTTGAACTGACTGTACCATAGTGAATCGTAATCCCATTGAGTTGAATCAAATCGTTCCGACTTAAAATCGAGCTGTCCTTGAATCGTTTTGTACCCTCGAGAAACGTATGGAATTGTCGTTTGTGGGAAGTCACACACCCCTACTATTCAGTCATATCACACAGGCCTAATATATAGCCTGCGCAAATTTGAAGTCCTTTATTGTTGAATATTGCCATCGAATGTTGCACAATGTTTTGCAGATGCTTGAAGCAATTTAAAATATAAATGAGCTGTTGTTCATAAATGCTATCTATTCATAATTGTTCTGTGAAGCAAGTTCAGATTGAATTTTTTTTGCAGAATTTTGTCAAATTATCATTGAATGTTTTGAAAAATACTGATTTTTTTTTTCCTTCTCTCCCCCATACTGCCCACCTACACCAGATGGTTAATAAGATATCAAAACATATTTTTGCTTTACTTGTTTTATAGTTGAAGCCATTCTGTTTTGTTGGGTGTTGATCTTGAAACATGCATTTGAGAAAAGGTTAATAGTTTTTTCCCCCTTTTTAACTAAAACCTTTTTTAGTTTACATTGACTGAAGTTGGCTGCTGTTTTTCTCTTAGAACGTGAGGAGCGTGAGCGCATTGAACAGGAGCAGCGAGAGGAGGAGGAGAGAGAGTACCAGGAGCGCCTGCGCAAACTAGAAGAGCAGGAACGGAAGCAGCGTGCTCGTCAGCAGGAGATCGAAGAGCGCGAGCGCCGTCGTGAAGAGGAGAGGCGCATCCCAGATGAGAAATCCAAGGTTCAATTGTCTCCATGTGTTCATCAGTTATTCTAGATATTTTAGGGCCACATACAAACAGTATAGGCCATTTTATTGTGGAGTTATGTTCCAAGCCCCCCATCTCCTGTGATAAGTCAAAATCTGCTATGAGAGGCCGTATGACAACATTATTATCGTTTTACCCCTACCACACACTTGGCAATATACTGCATGTTTGCTGTACAGTCTTATTGTGAAGGATAAAGTTTTCATTGGTCGAAACAGGACTGGGGTGAGAAAGAGGAGGGAGGATGGCGGAAGCGCACTGAAGGGGAATCAGAGTGGCGTCGTCCTGTAGCTGACAGGTGTGTTTGCTGTTATACTCATTGGTTGCAGGAGTCTGTGCTCTTCTAAAACTTGGGCTCTCTCTCTCTGTGTAGGGATTGGAGGCAAGAGGGTCGTGATGACGACAAGGAAGAGAGAGATTCTTCTAAACGAGGAGGAGAGGCTCCACGTAGGGGCGGGGATGACAGAGGACCTCGTAGGGGCTATGATGATGATCGAGGTTCACGTCGGGGTGGAGATGACGACCGTCCATCCCGCAGAGGGATGGATGACGACAGAGGCCCACGAAGAGGTTTTGATGACGATCGCGGTCCCCGGCGCGGCTTTGACGACGATCGCGGTCCCCGGCGCGGCTTTGACGACGATCGCG
>NW_017805695.1:4951100-5000590 GCF_001891065.2 Hippocampus comes
CGGCTTTGACGACGATCGCGGCCCCCGGCGCGGCTTTGACGATGATCGCGGCCCCCGGCGTGGCTTTGACGACGATCGCGGCCCCCGGCGCGGCTTTGATGACGACAGAGGTCCACGGCGCGGCTTTGATGACGACAGAGGTCCACGTAGGGGCATGGATGACTGGGGAGCAAGAAGAGGGGGCGATGACGACAGAGGTGGAAGAAGAGATGATCATGATCGTGATGACCCCACACCCTGGAAGCCCCTCGGTAGACCAGGTAAGCATTTGGCCATTGAGTCATCTTATAAATGGGCACTAAAAGTTCAATCCAGAGAACAGTTTAGTTTCAGAGCTGCAGTAAAAAAGAAGTTGGGATTGTGACTAGTCAGAAAAGGTATCATTGAATGCTTTTGACCTCTCAAGGCAATTTTATAATTGGATGTCGGTCAACATAAAACAGCATTAGGACCTTTTTTAAGCAGAAAACGCATTATTGCACATCTCCCAAATGACCATTGTCAATTTAGTGGTTTTCTGCTTCTAAATTTGGTTGGTCACAAATGGATTTGACAGGCCTAATCGTCCAGTCCCTTTAATGTCATGTCCAAAACATTCCTTTGGACTCTCTTAGATGTAGTGGTGAAGCAAACTTGTGTTGGTTTATCAATCCATATAGTGAAACTTCGGATTACAAATTTCAATTTGTTCCATAAAATCAGTAGCAACACAAAACTTTTGCAAATTGAGGAAACGTTTCCCATTGAAATTAATGGAATTATTAAAATGCACTTAGCGTAAAATCCAGTGACCCCCCCCCCTCCCCACCATTAAAAAATAATTTGAAGTCATCCCACAGTATGGTACTCAAGATTCATTAAAAAACATTGAATGTTATTAAAAAAGGGAAGGCTACATTCATCCCAACATATTTATTGTCCAATGTTACAAAAATGCTTGTGTGCACCATGGGGGAAGACTATTCAAGCCAACAGCAGCAGTTGTTCATGCTATCCATGGCGGGCACGCCGCAAAGTCCTGATGCCACCTTCAAATTAAAATGATTCCAAATTCAGTAATACACTAACATCAGTGCCTTGGTAGGCTTTTATTTAAGTTTTGACTTGTCTTCCCAACTGGAGAGGCTCAATTATCAGGCCAGTTTAAGGGGGGGGGGGGGGGAATCTAGTACTGGGGGTGAGTGTCATTCACTGTATTTCACGGAAATCAATCCCAGTTACAAAACTAAGTTGTATTTACCTTATTTTTATGGATGTGTTGTAAATACAGCAGGATATAGTAAATAAGTGAAATCTAATTTAATTTGCGAAGAAATAACACTGTTCCTGGGCTAATCGCTGTAAATCAATGCATTTGTTTTTGGGGTTTTTTTGTAAGAATATTTTGTGCAAGACCTGAATGTTTGTAGATCAGGTGGGTGGTTCATAACCTGATGTTCCAGTGTACTTGATTTTGATAAAATGACGAGCTCGGGGCTCATGTTGCAGGTGGTTGGCGTGAGCGGGAAAAGGCTCGGGAGGAGAGCTGGGGGCCTCCTCGTGGCGGTACCAATGATGACCAAGATGACGACGAGAGAGAGGAGCGACCCAATGATCGCTTCAGAGACCGTCAAAGGTGAGTTTGACAGAATCAAGATCATGTTCAGGGTTTTTCTTGGCTCAAATTGAGGCAGAGGTGGGACCATCCTGACCATGCTCCATGGTGTGCATGTATTCGGTAAATTGAACTGACTCACTTTCTTTTACAGGAAACATACTTTACGTTCAGAGTTCCAATAAGAATGACGATTATCATGTTAAAGCATTATTATAGCGATATTATTTTGGTTTTGGAACTTTATTATTTGAGTTCTTTAAAATATACTTCTTCCCTTCCGCTGCTTTGTGAATGGCTGTCACCTCATGTCTTTTTAATGTGTCCAGCCTGTAGTTGGTTAATGGCTGTCTTACAAGGGAGGCAGCAATTGCCTGCTGTGTTGGGGGGCACAGTGCTTTTTGCATAAATAGCAGTGCATGCCTTCCCCAGTATGCCTGAGCCAGGTAAATTCAATTATCCACTGCCCGTCAAAGCCACCGGCTCGTGTGTTTTTGAGACGATATGGAAAGAGGAATTTAAAAAATAAGGTTTCCATCACGTACACGTTGCCCTTGCGATGTTATGCACCCAATTGGAAACGGATTTATATAGCCTCGCGGACTCGTCCTGTATTTTGACCCTCGCTATCATCAGTGTTTCATACCACCACCATGAACTATTACATGGTAACTGCCTGTTGCATTAATTTCTCTGCTCTTTTATCTAGGCTTGACTTTCCTACACCCCAGTTCGCTTTTTTAAAAAGTGCCTAAAATTCATAAAAGGAAACTTTATTTTAATAAACACGACATGCTTGGACGCAAAAAAGGCAATATTTATCTGTGTGTTCCATCAGCCAGAGAAAATTCGGACGCCACGAGCACCGACTAGCGTGGAAAAATCACGATTTGATATGTTTCTTCTGTAGTTGCTTCAGGTCTGTCCTGTGCACTGCAGTTGATATATCGCCTTCATAGTGGCGTAATGCTCCATCTGCAGTTACAATACGAAGCTGCCACAGAGGGACAGCAATTGCTCAATCAGCAAAGCTGGAGCTTTAAGCTGTGTTAAGCGATATCAATCCGTTTGGCTGAGGGCAATTTTGAACGCAGGAAAATCCCGGATTTTGTTCGTTTGTGTGGATTGTCACTTTAATTAATGTGTGCGGTTCCAGAGAGGACAATGGCTGGAGGAGATCAGAAGATGGAAGGGGCAGTTGGAGAGATTCTCGCCGAGAGGACACTGACCGTCGTGGCAACCGCGATGATCGCCGCGATGATCACGGCGGGGAACGTGATGATCGCCCACGTGACAGAGCTCGCCGTGATGATCCTCAGAAAGCTCCACCAAGAGAGCTGAATGATGGTAAACCAAGCATGTGCTTGTACTCTCATCACATCACAAGGGTTTCGGACATATTTTAGTGGTAGGTTTGGTATTATTGGGAAATGTAGAATATTTATAATTCAAAATCAATTTAAATGCTGTCGCAAAAAATGCTGTAGAAATGTTCTAAAGATCTCGTCTCACACATACATGAATGCATTATAAATTTTTACTATCGTTAATCATTGGTGTAAAGCACTTGGTGGTGGTCGGTGTATTTTTAGAACACAGCACAGTTCTCGCTCTGAAATGCTTTGGAATTTCTCCCAAAATGAATTTCAGCCTTTCGTTGCTCAACTCCTCAAAGGTTGGCTAGTTTGTCACCGAGTAACCATTCTTCCTGAGTAGAGTAGGTACATACTTGAAGAATAAGTAGTAGCAAGTCTACTACATGCAACGTGATCTTTTCCAATTTGCTGCTTATCTCCGTTGATTATATCAGCTGTGTAATGCATGGAGTTTGAGATCAACATCACACAATTTATCAAGATAGAAGTTTATTTAGAACAGTGGTTGTGATAGTTTTAACACTTATTAAAGCAACGTCTTGATAAAAACAAGGTGCAGATGAAATACACACATAGCAACACTTGTCACAAAATTCTTCATCGCTTGATAACATTTTGTCCGTCAATGAGTCTGCTGTCTTGCTTGTTTTTATTTGATATATAATCGCCAATTGTTAAGCGCTTTGTTACAGCTGCAGCTTTTGTGAAAGCGCGATATAAATCAGGATGTATTGTATTGTAAAACAAATTCTCCCATCACAGATGAGTTCTGGTAAGGCGCTGCCATTTTAAAGTGCATATACGACCACGTCAATAGGCATTTACGTCAAGACAGAGTGTGCACAGACTGGATGCAGCTTGGCTATTCTGATTGAACCATGTACATCACACTCGGCCAGATTGGCAAAAGGACTATCACCTCTGTGAATCCAAACGACCATCCATTCAGATTTGACCCTTTTATTCCTATTGAGATGTTGACATGGCTCATTTTCATTCCATTTGTTCATTCAAATTCATTCTAATCGGAATATATGGATCCATGTAAACTCGGAGATGGTTTTTGATGGTACGGGACCTGTTAGTAAATGAGCCACATTTCAAACGGCAGCCAGTAGGTGGCGTCGTGTACCTATGAAAGTAGTTATTCTGCATGGCTTCAACTGAGTGTGAGCAAATTTATGACTTTATACATCGACATCATTTCTAATGAGCAACCCTTTTTCTGCAGGAGGCGCTTGGCGTCGTGGTGGTGAAGAAAGGCGTGAGGAACGAGACAGGCCCAAGGAGCGCGAGCAAGACAAAGATGCTGAAGGAGAGAAGAACTGGCGTGCAGACAAAGACGCTCGTCGCACTAAGAACGAAACCGATGATGATGGCTGGACCACCGTCCGCCGCTGAGTGCCAACATCTGTAACGTGGCTCCAAATATGATGGAAAGAAATATTAGATTAGCCTTTGGTAACTGATTCCTCCTTTAGCTCCATTAATCTTCTGAAACGACATGTATTATTCATTTTCAAATTCAGTGTCATAACTTGTTTTTTTTCTGGGGATGGATATTCTTTTTACTATTAGTTGACTTTCAGCAGTTTGGAAAACTTGAGGCCTCAAGCAAACCATTGCCGTAGACGTGACGACCCCCATGGATACGAGTCTTATCCATGTTATCATAGCATATTGGACAATATATCAACCTCAGCTCTCAATGCAAACTCAGTGAATCACCAACTGCCTCTTTTAAACTGTTAACTTTCGCATTGGTATTGTATGATGGCACTCTTATACTAATGCCAAGCGCTTGGGAAAATATCCATTTCAGGTGATATTAACATGTTACATGAGTGAAATATCCATTTTGAAGTGTATGCTTCAAATATGAAATTTGTCTCATCGAATAGAGTTTTCTGCTTCTCTCGCTGCAGTGACAATGGCGTTATACCAGATTGCATGTGAACAGATAAAGCCTTTATTAAAATTGTTTGACCTCCACTTGTATACTTTTTTGTCAAAAGCCAAAAGTTGGGTGTGACCATCCTAATATCAAGCTCTAATGAGGAGAAATGGGACATTGGCTGACTTACTGGTGCCAGAGCTAAAAAGCAACGATTACAACAAATAGCAAGTCTGCACACAAATTAAGATATTTTTTCCCCCCAGTAAGTTAAACGGGGAGAAATTGATATAATCTAAAAACATGCTTTGTGTCATTATTGCAGGGATATCCAGGAAATGTACTGGTCGTGCACAACCTGCAGACTTACTGCCCAATGCATGCCAGTGTCAGAACTTCCACATTGTAAACTCACCTGTGGTTATTTGCCTAATACCGTTGCGCTTGGTGGTATTTGAACATTTTTTCTGCTATCGTTAGGCCATTATTAACAGTTGTTTCTCGCTTGCGCACAATATAAACGATACTATATAATACACAATATCGATGAAAATACCATTGTGGTAGCTAAAAATGTATTGCTTTCCGTAAAGGTTCAAACACGATTTGAACAGTTGTGCAAATCAGCTCACGCTTTCGAACTTTTGTCTTTGCACACATGAAATCCACTAGAGGTCACTAAAGCTCCACGGAGTGCAGCGGGACCTTTCACATGGCAATAGCAGGCAAAATGAGGCTTTTTACCGCGGAAATGTATTCAGTATCATCAGAAACTTTGCATTCCCAATAATTACACCAAAACACACAAGCACTCTAAAATAGAACATGTATTCAACTATTAACTATGTATTAATTAGCCTTTAATGCTATAAGATAAGACCTCCTTTTTTGGTCTTCAAAGGGGAAATTTAGGTATTGCAGAAGTTTAAATAATTTAAAAATAATAATCTTGAATTCGGGTTATTTTGCTCAAATATAATATCAAGGCACCAAAATAAAAATTCACTTCAGCAAATACACATGTTGTAAAATAATAAAAATAATATTAATACATTCATATCGGAGAAATTCACATTTTAAGTCTGAAAAAAATTAGTGGAGTTTTTTTCTACGTTGTGCTGCTGACCCAAGGACAGGATAACTAATTGTGTATTTTTCCAGAGACGGTGGACATGATAGATTTTCTTTTAAAGGGCCACGTAGATAAATAGTAGCAGTTATTGATAAGGATTTGGAAAAGGCTCGTGTTCGTATGTTGTAAGGTGAAGTAAAATCAACTTGGATTAAAAAAAAAGATTAAATATAGTCTACGTATACAGATTGAAAGGCCTGCTCAGCATGAAATATGCTCAGTGACAATTGTTGACAAATATGTCTGAATTCGGAAATACTCGATTTTCATTTGTCTACATCAGATTGGAATGATTCTGATCGAGTAATTCCCTCGCTAGTTTTCAACGAATTGCGACTGTCGACTGTAGCCTCCAATACTTTTTAAACGCAGCCCCACAATGGGCTCAATCGAGCTGAACCAAAACAATACACGGACAAACATAATTGGTAGAGGAATTAAGGCCGACCGATGCAATTACTCGGTCCCCGAAGATTGGAATAAACTAGCGAAGGCTCGTTTTGAGTGCGGACGTGTCAGAGGCCTTCCCCGTGCCTGAGCTCCGTGCGTGAGTTGCGCGCGCTGGTTTGCTTGCGTGCGTGCGCGCGCACGGCGTGTTGCCGCCGAGCGGACGAATCCTGTCGGCGTTGCGTTCGAGTCCGCCTCTCTGAGCTCAGGCCGCTTTGCCATTGCCGCACTTTAAAGCGGCTCGCTACTTCTCCACCTTAAGGCGAGCGGCAGAGGCAGCGGCCAATCAGCATGCCATTAGCGACTTCACAGGAAGCTGTTTATGGGAGTGCAGCGCTAATTAGCCTCATGAACTAACACATCTGCCCGCACCGAGTCACGGAGGAAAACGATCACATCCATGGATTAGTCTGGGAGCTCACGGACACTTTTGATTTGACGTCCTTCTTCGGTGTCCGCCGCGGCGGGTGCGTGCTGCGCTTTTGCTGAACTTCGACGCCGCGCGCAACAACTTTCGCCTCTTTCCCAACTCTGGAGTATTTTCCGCGATAACTTCCACTTAAACTGGGGAACCCGGACCATCGCGCCATGTTTCAACCCACACCCAAGAGGTGTTTCACGATAGAGTCGTTGGTGGCCAAGGATAATCCGGTACCGGCGTCCCGCACGGAGGAGCCCATCAGGCCGGCGGCTCTCAGCTATGCAAACTCGGGCCAGATGAACCCCTTCCTCAACGGTTTTCACTCCGGCGCCAGGGGCGTCTACTCGAACCCGGACTTGGTGTTCGCCGAGACGGTATCGCATCCGCCCAACTCGGCGGTCCCGGTGCATCCGGTGGCCCCGCCGCACGCCCTGGCCGCTCATCCGCTCTCGTCTCCTCATAGTCCGCACCCGCTTTTTGGCAGCCAGCAAAGGGACCCCTCAACCTTCTACCCCTGGTTATTACACAGATATAGATACTTGGGACACAGATTTCAAGGTAAGTTTTCAGCTCGCTTTTTGGCGTGGAATGCCCCATTCCCAAAGTTTTTGTTGAGAGAGCAAGGAGGGAAGAATTTTCAAGCAACATTACTTCAAAATTGCTCATCGCCTTTCTGTGTGGCGTTATTAATTCAATTGATTTGTTTGAATATTATATTGACTCATGTTTTATTAAAGAAAAATGTTGGTCATATTTTGTGTTGTGTTGCGCATTTCGAAATATGTTCTGCAATATGTACTACAGGTTGCATCCTTTTGGCACACAATCACACTTCATTTTTAAAAATTACATTTAAAGGCTTTGTCGTGTTATTTCTATGGATTGCGCCTACATTGTATTTTTTTTAATTTGCAGGTGGCATGTCTTTAATTTAGGGCCACTCTCTTTTTGTTTAAAAAGCAAGCCCCGACGCTCGCATATTTTTCATGCTATATATTTTTGTACTATTATGAAAATATTTGCATTGAAATTAAGGCGAAGTTCAATTAACGGACTTCAATCAAAAATGGACACAATTATTTCCTTTTCAGTTTTTCAATACAAATGGATTAAATTAAGCCTTTGATTTGATTTCGTTTTGGCATGTGAAAAATGTGACATGACATTTGACGGTAATTCTTGAAATAATTTTTCATCCTAAAATTTCTAACCCCCTCCCAATCTTTGCAAGGGCCTTCATTGTCAACGTATACGCTGTATCATTTAAAATCAGCCAAACAGACTGACAGCGTTGTGGGGTTTTTTTTTCCCTTGTTGGGCTTCAGGTAACGAAACGAGTCCCGAGAGCTTCCTTTTGCACAACGCGCTGGCCCGAAAGCCCAAACGAATCCGCACGGCTTTCTCACCGTCGCAACTCCTGAGGCTCGAACACGCCTTTGAGAAAAATCATTACGTGGTGGGAGCAGAGAGGAAACAGCTCGCGCACAGCCTTAGTCTCACAGAAACTCAGGTAAGACTACAATTTGGCATTTGCATGTATTTATTAATGCATCTCTTGGCATTTAATGGTAACGTGCATGTGCAGCCTTAATACATTTTGAATATATTACTGCACCATGCGTGATGTTCCGTTTCCCCCAAATATTTGCTCTTGTACGTTTCAAATTAAAATGTATAATATATTGTGGTATTTAAAATTAAACATTAATGGCCAAAAATAAAATACATTTGCGCAGCACTATTTGGGGGGCGGGGGGGGGGGCTTAAATTGTGTTGTGGTGTATACGAGGCAATACCTGACCCCCGCCCCTTCATTATACAATTCACCTCACCTCATTCTCGGAGGGGTTGCATGACTTTTGTTTCGAGGGGGACTCAGAGAATGTTTCCTTTCAAAATGGAGGCTAAATGAAGGAGTTAACCATTTTGTGGCTCAGCGATACAAAGAAGGTGGCGGCCTCGGTGGGTCGCGCTGCCATATTTTCCACATTGTTCGAGCCCATCGGCCCAAATGAAGCATCACGTCGTTCAATTAGCGCACTGAGAGCTTTTTAAATGCACCTCACTTGCCATTGAAGGGAGTGACAAAGCTGCGTGGGCCAGATAATTTATCGATTTAGATGTAGTTAATTCCCCAGGGTACCACTGATCAGCACGATGAGTGGATTTAGAGGAGCGCGTGTTAAATGTGTCACCGAATGGAAATCCTTTCCTCTCGTTGTTTTGATTTTATTTTATCAGCCCTGTAAAAATGGTGCCTGGTTTAATTGACGCTGTGTCATCACGGCCTGTTTTATAGGACGAGCTGTAATTTACTATTGCGTTTTAAAATAACAGCTGCAGCGGTGGTCTTTTCCTTTCTATGCTTAATACCATTTGAATTAATCATGACAAATATTCAATGTGATAATATTTTTACCCTTTAATTTTCAACATGTTCAGTCAGTGTCGGCCTGTACCCGTTTACGCAATGATTTGCACATCCGTGTTTGCTGATACTGATTCTTTTTTTTTCTCCTCTCCACCTTAGGTAAAAGTGTGGTTTCAGAACCGAAGGACAAAGTTCAAGAGACAGAAGCTGGAGGAGGAGGGCTCCGAGTCGCAGCAGAAAAAGAAGGGCTCTCATCACATAAACCGCTGGAGGCTGGCCACCAAACAGTCCAGCCCGGAGGAAATCGATGTGACTTCGGACGATTAAAATGAGACTCAAACGTGCTTCTGAGCGGAGGAGGACACGAATACAGGATACCGTGGGAAGACAGTCGGGTCAAATAACCCGATGTCTCATTTCACATCCCCGATGGGCAGCTGAAGCCGACGGAAGGCCAGCTGCGCGTGGCCCAGCTGTCACCCTGCAGCTCCGTCAGTCCAAAAGAACCAGGAACATGGTACTGACAGATTGTGTGTCACCACCCACCACCACCTGAAATATTCTTTTTTTCTTCTCCAATTCAAATTGGACGGTTGCACTTCTATTTTTTTTTCCACTCCAGATATACCAAAACTGAATTTAAAAAAAAACTTGAATTGCATGGTAGTTGTTTTAATTTGACACAATCAAGTGGAAAACAAAACAAAAATTTTATTTCACTATTTTCAAACAGAGGGGTGTTGTACTTCTTTTTCAACAGTGTGCAGTCTTTAATTCATAATTATCGTGTAAAAGTGATTGTGAAAACATACGAAGTAGCAGTGCTTTATCATGTTTTGTTTTCCAAGGAAAAAAAAGCAAAAACTGGTTTTCTAAAAAAAAAAAAAAAAAAAAACGATGAGAGAGAATTTAAGGGAAACTATCAGGACATTCCTTGAACCTCTAAAGCTTTACCAGTGTGCGGTTGTGCTTGGCCCCACGCAGCCTTCTGTCAGGACGTGAGCCTCCACTCAAAGATGCCACAAGGACTAAAACGAATTATAGACAAAAAAAATAATAAAATCCAAGCACTGAGTGTATTCCATGTACAGAAAAAAAGTTATTGTTATTGTTTCTGTTAAACTCTCTTTTACAGAATGTAAATAATTTTTGTGTATGTGTTAAGTTTGCTACAATTTTAACACAAAGTATACTTCCAAGAAGTATGTAATTGTCAATATTTTGTCAATAAAGTTTTATCAATATGTCGCGCGCTGTAAAAGCACGCAGGCCTTTATTTTAAAAGCACTTCTTAATTGATAGCCATTGCCGTTTTTTTCTGTGCATTGTAAAAAAGCAAAAGAAGAGCTAATAATTTGCGCACAATTCAGGATTTGTTTCTCCCATGATTGTGTGCAGCAGCTCCAAAGAGTCTCGACAAGCTTTTGTGAAAGTGCAAATCAGTTTGGGCAATTATCATGCGAGTAATATGAGGGGGGAAGTGGGGTGGGTCGGGGAGGGGGGCATTGCCCAGTGGTCCACTTTAATCTCTTAATCCGGATCCAAGGGGGCTTGGTTGGACATAATTTAGCACAATCTGACTAGCCCTCGCGACGCGATAAGAGAAGGTTGCAATGTGCCGCAAAATGGGATCTTTGTCTCACATCTTGCTGTGCTGCTGCAACAACCGCAACATTACACACTTTTTAGGAGCGCGCACACTTTAAATCAGCATGAATGATGAAAAGTTTTTTTGAACGTACATATTTTCGCAAGTGTTCTTTTTTTTTTGTAACGGGCAATTCTTACTCGGTCCATTTGATTACAACAGCAATAAAAATCTTTAGAGAATACCATTAAGCGTTAGAGGGGAAAGGATGGGGGGGGGGGCTAAAAGCTTTATTACAAACCCAGCTTTGAAATAGGGGGGGATTAGAGCACTGAAAGGGTCCCACAATAGTTAGAAGAAAAGGTTTCATGCTAATGAGGTTAATGCCCTTTGTATCTCCGGACTCCACAACTTCATTACTCCTATCTCGGGCAACACCGAGCGGCTCAGAGCCTCACAATCCACTCGAGTTTTTCCCCTCCCTGCCTATAAAGACGGATTTGATAGCGGTCCTGTTCAAACTAGATAATTATATCTTTTCAAGTTGGAATTAAGATAAAGAAAGTGCAATGGAGGCGGTGAGCCTTGATCCGCCACAAACAAAATTTGGCGCACCCTCTGTGCGCCTGTGTGGACACACAGGAGACAGGACGGAGTCTCATTAGAGCCTGCCACCATTTGATAAATTTAATGCATATGTTTTAACCTGCAAATCCCTCTATTCAACCCTTTACGATTAGGAAAATTCCCAATACATGTACCATGGAAGACAAGTCAGTGACAAAATGGGAAGATGCTCTTTATGTAGGCCTATATTGTATTATATTATATTATATTATATTATATTATATTATATTATATTATATTGGTATCCATCAAATTTCTCGACTACTTACCTTCAAATTATATTATTTTATCTTTATTAAATTATCTTTCATTATATCACATTCTATTATATCACATTATATTGTTTTAGTGTTGTCACGCACTGAGCAAATTTGGGAGTGATATCTACTTGAAAAAATAAACTATAATAATTTTTTTTTCCACTGAGAATTTTGAAGTCAATTTTACAAGGAGAATTTTACACCAAATTTTACTTGCGCAGTTGTAGTTTAATATAAAGAAGTCGCTCAGGGTTGAGGAACGTTCCCACAATCTTCAGTTTGGAAGACAGCCGTGCCACTTAGTATGTCAGGAGTTGGTGTCTCCAAAGGAGATCCTCAAAACTCCTTTTGGTTATCTGAGTATTCCCGCCTGACACCCTGAGCAATGTATTACAAAGTGGCGTGGGTTCGTTCATCAACCATTGAGGGACTTTTTTTTTTAAATAGACTAAGACTATGCAATTAAAATAAAAAAACTCTCCTTTTAAAATGTCGTTAGAATTTCCGAGTGAAAGAAATGTTACTATTTGTACATGTAAATATCACTCCCATTTTTTTCAGTGTATTTAATTGCATGCATGAACTGAAATATATACCAAAATAAACCCCACCCTAAAACTAGTATATTTTATTTAGTGACCCCCCCCAGGTTAACTAATAAAAATCACTAACCGACATTTACAATAAAAATCATAAACTACCCTGCATAATCGTAAATTATTATTTATTATTACAAAAACATAAGCCTAAAAATGTAGTAAAAACAATTCTGTTTCGTGCCGTCAATTATTTAAAAAGTACATTTTTTTAAAATACACAACGGGCAATATGGGAATAAAAAATTGCAAAACGAATGTTGAGTAGGCTATTCCAAATATCGTGCACTCACCACACATCATCTCCAATCCTCCTCGCTTGGATTATGCATTTCCACGTGTACGCCGCACAATTTGCAGCATTAAAGATTTAGCGCGCAATGTGAAATAATTATCCTTCAGTGAAAAGTGTATAGTTGCTCCTATCAAGTGACCCCCACTGACCCAAAACCTCTCATCTGCAATTAGTAGTTCTAATGACGTCCGCTGACACCACTAATGTGAATGGAGGCTGCATGGGGGAAGGGAACACACCAGACAGGTTCAATGTCGGCGCTGATATCAAACAACAAATTGCATTTTGATATTTTTAGCTCTATTTAATTTTTGGGGGGGCGGGTAGAAGTGATCCATGGCTGGAGAATCCGCGGCACACACCAGGGCGCCGCACGTTCGCGGACCCGCATCGCGACTAACTTGAGCTGCCCCGCTTCGCAAATTGCCACTGAAATGGATCCATGAAACGAGAGAATGGACCCCACACAATTCTTCTCGACCTTGACATAAGACGCAGCGATAAATATACAAGACAAATGAGCAATTACAATCAGCCTTCAAACAGCTTGCATCATAATGAATTAAACATTGCAGGCTCGCTTTCGGTCTTCCTTTTTTTTATTTTTTTTTTTTAAATTTGATTAATAATGAGCCATACATGATGTGAAGTGATGATTTCACAGACGCAGCACTTTCCAGTCTCAACCAGTGCAGTCAGCACTTAAGTGTAACTGACCTTACACTCTGCATTAATCCCATTATTATTATTATTGTTATTTTATTATTATTATTATTATTATTATTATTATTATTATTATTATTATTATTATTATTTTATTATTATTATTATATGTTGCTTGGATTTGTAGGTAATTCGGATTTAGAGACAGACATGCAAATTATAAGAGAGTAATAATAATGATGGCAGTAATACTTCCATGTTTTATTTTTGTGTGTGTTTTACGTATACAACTTCTGAACACACTGTGTGAACTCAGCATTTACACATACACACATGCTGTCCAACTGTGATTAGGTAGTGACATGATAAAAGTCATTCATTGATTTAAACACGTAGCATGCATGTTGCCCGGGGTGAAAACACAACAAGAAATGAAAAATACGGCAATATTTCATCTTGACTTCATACCCATGATGCACTGCTCTGCACATGTACTCCAGTGCTGTCTTCTCTGAAAGCATTGTGACATAAGAGCTATTTATCCTCTTTTTTTCCCTGAACACCACACTACACAACTTTTACAGCCCTCATACAGCCTGCTGAAGTCCTACAGATTCCATGAGGTTTATTTTCTTTAATGAGGTGTGAGTGTATGTGTGTGCGTGTGTGTGTGTGTGTCTGTGTGTGTGTAATGCGATGCTGTTTCATTTGCATATAAGTGGCATGTTTTCCATCCGTCCGCCAGCTCTGAAGGGAGCAATTGTGGACCCCCCGTCCTCTGAAATTACAAACATTTTATAAGTCGTATGTGCAAGCGGCTACATTCCCCTCAGTGCCCTAATGTGTAACATATGGTGGACTGTACACCTGATAAAATACCTCAGGGGCCCTGCAGTTTGGAAAATCCTCAATTCGCTCCCTAAATAAAACAAACAATGGCTTCACTAAATATATCACATGTGCCTGCTGAACTATTCGGCATCTCTTGACCTGTGAGTCGCCTCGCTCATCACCACTGACATGAGAGTCGTCTGTGCAGCTCTATTGCTCATCGAGAGCGGCTATTAATGTTGAAAATAAAGCTTTTACTTCCCAAATCTAGTAGGCTACATTACACTCCCTCACATTGTCTTTCATTACATCACTCTGCTGCACTTAATTGTGAGTGCAGTTGAATTTAAGCTTGCAGTGGGTGACAGGTGTACACCTGCTCTGTACATAGCACCGTTTCTCTGTGTCTCCCCCTCTTGGTAACAAAGTTGTGGAAAAGTAAGTCTAATATAGCCCCCTCCCATCCCTGCCCCCCACCCCTCACCCAATATATCACGTTTCTGTTGGCAAAGTCCAGGTGCAAATGAGTGTCTGGAAAGTGAAGCAACAGAAAAATAGCAGTGGTGTCGGACGAATGCTTGTTTGCATTGGGATGGATGGATCGCACTTCTGTTTCAACATGACATCAAATATGCAAATATATTCAAAATAAAATGTACAGCTTTATATTTCCAAAAGTTTAGAAGACACTTGAGCTGAATATATTGGAGAGGATTTGTTGGCATGTTTGGAATTACAGGTGTACCTCAAAATTGGAACCAACCAAAACTCATGGAAGACATATGCAGAAACTTGGAGGTCCGAGTAATGTCATGAAGGGATTTTTTTTTCTTTGGCTTTTTTTTCCCCAATACTTATCAGGAGCAGTGAGAAAAGATGAAAAGGATATAGATGGATGCAACGGGCTCTCTGTATGGAGGCAAATGGGCTGATACCAGATTCTAACCGTGAGGAAAAACGATTGCGGTATCATATTATTTCGCGAGGTCTCCGTATTGTATTTACAGATCAAAAATGTATTGCTTTGAAATGTTTAGGTAAATAACTTTTTCCATTGAAAGCGCTCTGTAGATACATTTGTAAAGCTAAACAAAAATTGCATTTTTCTAAAATCAAATGTTAGTACATGTACAGTGCAACAATAAAAGTGCTTAATTCTCAGAAAATCAGCAGCGACTTTTCACTTCTCCGCTTTGTGAAGTCATGTCATGATGAGCGTGGAAATTAACTGGGATTAGCGACATTAGTTAGCTAGCCAGTTTGCCAGCTAATTAGCGAGTCGATAGTATTTATTTCTCCATTAGTAGACACGCTAACTCCCGTGGCTGTTTGCAAGCACCGTAATCATTTCGAGACAGCATTTATATCAATGTTATGTTGAATTTGTCAAAAAGTAATGCGTTGCATCTTGTAAGTGTGATTTCAAATTGCAAGTATTGCCTTCTATAGCTGACACTCTTCAAAGCATATTTTGCAAATCCGTCCCCCGAAATGTACTTTCCTGACCTCTTGCACCATCAACTGGAGCACTGGGGTCACATTGCCTGCACTGATGATAAAAAAACAAACAAACAAACAAACAACACCCGCAGCTCATATGGCTAATGGAACGTTTTAGTGGTTTTGGAATGGTGACTTTTTAAAACAGTGGCATAGCTTGAAAGCGGTAACTGGCCCATGCTGAGCTGTATGCCACTTGTTATCAATGTAAGACTTGTTTTATGGCCTTTATTAGTGTGAATGTAGTAATGTTATAGAAGTTTTTTTTTTTAACTAATGTTTTATTCATAACAGATTTATTCAATTATCATTATTACTTATGTGAAACATAGTTTTGCAAAGTGAATAAATTAGCATTTGGAATTTTTAGATCACAAAACATTTGAAAAAAAGTATTACATCCTTCAATGTATTTATTTATTTACTTTATGTTTATTTATTTTAGAAAATGCATTAAAAGCAGTGGCTGATGCTGACTTCCTACTCAGCGAGTTTTCTGTCTCCACATGTGCACAGAATGAAAGGCGACGAGCTACAGACTGAAGCACCCCGCAACAATGAAAAGAATGAGTGGTGTAGAAAAACGGATGGAATTAAAGCACTATACAGTATTTAAAAAAAATAAAGACTTTCACATCAGTTTCTCGCAGTGTTTGTGAGAACCGGAATGTTCCAAATTGTGTCTGCAGCCCAATCAAGACATATGCAGAAAGTCTGAACTCTGAAACGTGAAGCTAACCTCTACGCCAAGTCTCATTAGATCCTTTTCAAGTACTATTTGTGTTATTCGTGTGAAACGGGGCCAGCTCCTTGATCAGAACTGTCATAATAGCACCCCTCCAAACACAACATACCCTTAAAGTTAGTTTTAACATGACTTAATATTCCCAAACAATATTTTCCATGAAGCTGTCTGTGTGCAGCTCTCCACCATGTCCTCCCTCATGCACTATATTTGTGGTGAGGGAGTGGAGTTGTGTGCATTCTGGACTCGCCTCTTTAAGTGGAAAAACGCTCTTCGGTCTGTATGACAAAATAGTGTGTGGGGTCGTTTTGAAGAGTTTAATGTCTTGATGTTGGGGCTGCAAATGTGCTGGTTCTCGGTTCAGCATAAACACCAAAATGGCCCCAACAAACGTGAAGACAAATTGTTTTGACTGTTCGATATGGAAGAAGAAATACAGTTTATAGTCCAACCTATAGTATGTGGAAGTATTATTTGAACGTTTTCTGAAAACAAGAAAATACACAATTTTAGTGAGTGCTTTGTAATTTTCTCTTGATCCTAAAATTGCTGTAAAATCTGTTCATATTTGTTTCTAAATACAATTCATTATGATGACTTCCAACGCTCCAAGTCAGCGCTGTAAATGACAAAGTGTTTTCAATTGCCTCACCTGGTTTCAACAAAAGAATACAAATTTTAGTTTTTTGACCTGGCTAAAAAGGGGCTCAGTGATGCAATTGGGTTCCATCAACGGTTATCCGCTTCAATTGCGCCAATGAGTTAACTGGTTATCAATGCCGCCATCAAAAAATACATATGTGTGTGTGTGCACATCATGCAGAGAATGGTAAACGAGTGAGAACAAGGAAAAGAAAATCCAACTCGACAGCCAGCGAATGGACTGGGGCTTCGGGGCCACATGTGAGAGCGCCTCATTGCCATTTGTGACTAAACGCACAAAAGAGTGATTAAGAACACTCATCCATGTGTGTGTGTGTGTGTGTGTGTGTGTGTGTGTGTGTGTGTGTGTGTGTGTGTGTGTCAAATTTTGAAGACCTTAATTTTCATTTTACAAGGACTTTAATCAATTTGTCCCAAACTTTATTGAGCCAAGACATCCATTTGACAAAAATCTGGCTGCACACCACCAAACAAAAAGTCACAAAAAGTATGACAACCAAAATGACTTCTCTCAACTGAGTCACAAATGGACTTACTTAGCATGAAATCTGGGCCCATTTAATTGAACACAGGGAAGCTATGATTTATTCAGTTATATGAATAGCAAGTGGATAGACACGGGTCTTGTACTTTCTGCCATTTAATGGAAGAGCATTTAATTGCTCTGCCTTTCAAAATATATGCTGGTAAAGTAGATGTTGCGATGATAATTTGATCATTTCCTGCATCAGCCCTGACCATCTTTTACGCTATACAAAGGAACCATGGCACCCTTGTTGGGAATGACTGATATAAATGACTTATGATAAAAATGATCTGCGATTGGCTGGCAACTGGTTCAGGGTGTCCCCCGCCTACTGCCCGAAGACAGCTGGGATAGGCTCCAGCACGCCCCGCGACCCTTGTGAGGATAAAGCGGATCTGAAAATGGATGGACGGATGGATAAAAATGATGTAGGCAAATATGCTAAGTGGCTAACAGTAGGGAATATGAAAAAGGGTCATGCTTGTTATACAACATGTAAGATGGCAGATGTAGGTACCATAAAATGTTAGCGTCGTGCGCTCACAAAGTGTGTTCCAGTGATCTCAAATGCTCAGTCGTGTAGAGCTGGAGGGTTGTTGTTTATTATAGGCACCAATTTGGATGATCATTCTGTAAAGAGGGAAAATGTTTTGACTTCAGGGTGTAAATGATTGGTTGTCATCATCCACACTGAGACATCTGTGATTGTCTAATGAACACTTCCGCCATTCCAACTACCTCAAATAATTCCTGCTAATCATTTGCTTTCATTCACTCATAATGTTTCTCTCTGCGCTGTCGAGTTTAGTCATTGAAGAAGAGAGACGCTAACATTGTGTAATGATCTCAAGCAGCCATGACTGATGAATGACAAGCACAAAGCCTTATGGCGGGTTCACAGAAGCTGAAATACTTAAGAGATTGGAATTTTGAAGCGGTGTTTTCGACTTTGCCAAAACATCTACAGTGCAGCAATTCATTTTAGACGAGCTGGCTATCACAATATTGGCCTGACAAGAAATGTAGTCGTTGTTCCATATACTTTGTACATACCTGAACCAAACATCACCACTGCGCCCTCTTTCTGAGTGCACACCAGAGTGACATTTCCAGTGTTTGTCCCAGTTGCGGGATGTGTTCTTTAAACACTTGGTCATGGATGCCCAGTCCATTAGGAATGAATGAATTTTAATTTAGTAAAACGCACATTCATGACCCAGCTGATCGGTACAATATGGCTAAAGTGACAATCGGTCAACAATAAAGTGGAATGTCAATATCGCAAAGTCAACTGCAATTAGTCTTCATGTGGACACAGACACAAGCATGTTTGTCATTGAATCCATTACAGTTATGGCTTGTACAGTGCTGTATACAGACTGCCACCCTTAATTATTGGTTCAACTGGTTAAGATGTGTTCCTTAGATTATAATAAATTTGTTTTCCCTCCTAACTAATATAGTGCCAAAAAAGGAAATTCCAACCTTAACCTCAACTGCATTAATCCAGTGGAGGAAAAAATCTCACATCCCAAATGTGCAACATTTGGTTTGAAAACCCCTGATGTTAATATTTTGTACAACCCCATTTTGCCAACAAAACAGCACGTTATCATCCCCAACAATGTTTCACAAGATAACACGAAGTGGACTCTTTGACCATTCTTCTTTACACAATTTCTCAAAATCATCTCTGCACTCTCCTCTTTTGCCCCCTCCACAGGTTTTCGATGGGGATGAGGTCTGGGGACGGAGATGACCATCGGAGAAGCTTTTTTCTGACGATGTTGAACCATTTAAACCATTTTCAGAATGAGACTATCAGACTGGCGTGGTGCAAGACTTTTTCTTGCCCCACTGACAGGCTACGCTAAGGATGTATGGTGTGCAATTTGGGTGCGCAGGCTGCATGGCAGGTTAATTGAACACTCTAATTGTCCGGAGGTATCATTGTGACTGTGAATTCTTGTTTGTGTGCAATGTGATTGGCTGACAATGAGTTCAGGGTGTACCCCACTTACTGCCCGAAGTCACCTGGGATAGGCTCCAGCGGGGTGTGCTGGAGCCTATCCCAGCTGTCTTCGGGCAATAGGCGGGGGACAACCTGAACCGGTTGTCAGCCAATCGCAGAGACTAACTACCATCCGCGCTCACACTCACACCTAAGGACAATTTAGAGTGTACAATCAGCCTGCCATGCATGTTTTTGGAATGTGGGAGGAAACCGGAGTACCCGGAGAAAACCCACGGAGGCACTGTGAGGTCGACGCGCTAACCAATATATATACACATATATAACACACACACACACGCACACACACACAGTATATATTATTCGCGACTTCTGGCACTAGCAGGCCCTGGCAATTTTCTGCGCCTTCATCTTGCTGTCCTTTTACAAAGGCTCCAGAGGCTAGTTAAAAGGTGTGTGATTCCCACCACGAATCTAATTAGATCTCTGACTGGGGTCTAAAAAACAAAAAAGAGAAAAGCATCGAGGGATAAAGGTGCTAAAGCAGCTAACTCACACCCTGACTGCACTTTGGCCTGAGTTGTCTCCTGCTTCCTCCTTTGCAGCAGAAAAACAAAGTCTTGCGGGCTAATGAAGTTTGTAATTAAGGAGATTCTGTCAGGGTGAATGAGTAATTAGGACGAGGTTTCTCTGGGGTGTGAGTGGTGGCCAGGCTCAGTGGAGCACAGAGAGCGTAAGTACGTCCACAGTCATCATCTACTTTTAATTCACATCCACAGCATCTTTAATGGGCTCGCTTTATCATCTGTAAATGTGCTGATGTGAAAAGTTGCAATATAATTTATGATCAGTCACCACACTCAAAGATGCGCCTCTCTCCCTCGCGCACATAAATTTACGCAGTGCCACGCTGCGATGGTTACCACGCTATGGATCTCGGACGTGTTGTGAAATCAGATATAACTGGAGGAAAATGGCTGAGGGACATAACTTCGCTCTGTTCACAGCGAAGACATGTCCGTCCTAATTATCACATTTACTTCAGATTGGTTGACTATGCAGCTGATAAAGAAAGTTCACCTGGCCTCAATTAACTATATTTATCTGAGATTATCCCTCCATGAGATTTCTGCGCTGGCGAAAAGATTAGCGTCAGTAAGAGTTGCATGTGCAGGATGAATACATTTTCCTCGCAAAGTGACATCTTCAAAGGATGAGAAATTAAATCAATGAAATGGGAAGAAGGACGGGCTGGATTCTGGGGATCCTCGGGCGGGATGCTTTCTAAATGACATAATGTATATTTATTGTTTATTGAAACTTAGTTGGCACGTTCTCGCTTTTGCCTTACCCTCAAGTAGCGGGTTATGCATACGCGTCATTATTGTTTCCCACTTATGACGATTCAGGTGAATTTAGCCTTACATGAAGCAAATGTGCAATCAATTGATTATTAAGTGTGACAATAACTCCAGATTGGGAAATACCTCTTCATATTTTCACCCCTTCCCTCAGGGACAAATATCAATGTCATATAGGTCGATCTAAAACAGTGGTTCTTAACTTGGGTTCGATCGAACCCTCAGGGTTCGATGAATCGATCTCGGGGGTTCGACAGAGCCTCTGCCATGGAGGGTAAGACACACCCGACTCAACATGTCATTTACTTATGACACGCCCGCTTGACCATCACTGGCGGCAGATGATCACATGACATTGCTTGTCCAATCGGTGCTGCGGGAAATTTATTTCACTCAGTAGTCTACATGTGACGTCGTGATCATACGTCGTGCGGTAAAAAACAAAAAAACAAAAAGGATACTTATCTCTTGAAATTTTATTTACTTTTTTTTGTTTTTAAAAAATGCATTTTATTTTAATTATATCTTGGATTTGTCAAAAATATATTTATTTATTTTTCACTAATGAAGAGTTCGGTGAATGTGCATATTAACTGGTTGGATTCGGTACCTCGAAGAAGGTTAAGAACCACTGATCTAAAATCAACCAAGTTGTTGTTGTCAAATGTTATCAAATTGAAATGTGGAGTGTTTTACTGTTTTGACCGAGTGATGTTTCGAGCTGATACAGTCGAGGGTTGGAGTCAGAGGTGGACAGTCTTGATCTCAGGTTAACCTCTACACCCTCGAAAACCATTGACACTGTTTAGACTGGGAAGTGTCCCGCTGCGAGGCACAACACCTGGGCTGTGAACTCGTGACCTCGCATCTGAGCGCTTTCACCCTCCCCTCCCTTAAACTGCCTGCCTCCTGGTCAGCTGGAGGATCAGCATGGACAGACAAGCCCAACACTCTTCATTTCCTGTTTTGCCTGCAACCAACCCTTCCCACACAGACAAAAAGATGCTTCCTGTGTTTCAGGTAATACGATCGTCATAGCATCGGTATGACCTTTCAGATGACAGGTTATATCTTCACTGTAAGAGCAGCGCTCAAAGGGGAAAAACAGAGGGGAATTTTAGCCAATGCTAATGTGATTATTCCCAATACAGTCCAAAAGTGAACACGCACGGTCATGATTTACAACCTGATTTTCAAAAAATTTTTTCGGATTGCGCTCACACGCAAAAGTCCAAGACAGATGTAGACTCATTACCGGTTAAGTAGAGCAGGTGTTTGTCAGCTACAGGCAGACCTACATGGAAGAGGCTTTTTCATGTTGACTACTTCCTCACACATTAGTCTTAGCCAGTGGCACCAAGTGGAAGTTTTGCCCGGGCCATCCCTCATCGTCCAGTGTGACCTCTCCCCCTCCTGCGCGCTGCAGGCAAGGCTGGAGATAGCAGGACGAAAAAAAAAAAAAAATGAACTGTGGAATTCAAAATATTAGTTTTTGGAAAAAGCCCCAGTGGCCTATGAATAGCAATTATCTTTGGTTTTTTTTTTTGCTGTAATCAAACTCAAAAGTCCTTGATAAGGTGGTTTCTCTTGCTAATTGCCGTGGGGGAAACAATAATCAAAAATTATTGCGCAAACTAAATGGGAGGGGTTCGGCAAACGGATATGCGGATAACATTTGCATACTGTCCAGTCAAACAGAAAGAAGAGGAGATGCATTCACTACACACCACTTGTACAGAATAATGATATCCAATTCAACAGCTGTCTTAAATATTCTGTCTTTACGATAGGGGCCCATGGTTAATTTCACCGTTATTATAGCGCTTGTACGTTACAGTGATGAGAGCTCTTCTATTATTTCGACGATTTTTTTCTACTCTCTGATGCAACTGCTCGAGGTTACCAAAATATGACATCGATCTCTCATTATGTCGCATGAGAGTTCTTATTTGACTTCAAAGAACAATAATACCACTTTGACACTGAACATGATCATTTTTGTAAAGGCAGAAATCTGATACGGCCCCTTGATAGTGTGCAGGTAGTTAGAGTGTAAATGTGGACATCAAGTTGTGGCTGGTTGTCGTACGTCGTCTTTAGTGCTTGCTGAACACAATATGTCACGTATGCGCCTAGAGGCAAATGGCGCAAGATCACAGGACTTTTGGAATTTAGATGAGATCAGGAAGCAAGTTCTTATCAGCGCCTTATCCATAGCAGCTAAACACGGTGCAGTTCAGTGCTCGGTGAGTGGTCGATTGTCAGAGATCTTGAGAAAATGTCAACAGAAGAGGAGCTGGCACTGTGCGGTGAATGAAAAGCCGAGTTGTATTCGCCTGATAGCACAGACGGTAAAAGGCTGTCAATCAGAATGGTTTACGTCAAGAAACGTCTTTGTGAAAACAAAGTTTGTGCATTTTCATTAAGTTGGCAAAAACCTCTCAGACTAACACAGACCAGAAAAAAAAAATAGCCAAAACTGTTGCAATATGAATGCCTGCTTGTCTGGATTCAAACATATATCTTCAATATATCTTCTATTGGTGTAGGTGACGTACATGTGATATGTGAAGATTGAGTGATGTAAGTATTCCGACTTCACCTGTGACACTTGTACGTAATATGACATCGCTGGAACAGTAAAAGTACACAACAGCAACCCTTCCCGTGCTCCATTGTTGTTTTTGGTGCAACTTACTGGTGAACGCTTTAAACGAAGCATGAAGAGGGTGGTGCCTCTAAAAGAGTTTTTAGCTGAAAATGCTGTCTTGAAATTCCAGAACCCGCCGCCTAATTAATGGTCATCCTGCACCTTTGAGAAAAACACTGCAATTGGCGGCCATTTTTCCCTCTATAGGGCGACTCAACCCTGATTCGGTGCAGAACGTTAACCTCATTAAGCCCGCTCACACCTGAGATACATAATTATCCCTGAGAGACTAGCCAGCGTTAATACAAATTAGAATGCTAATTAAGCTGCTGAGACTGGCCTTTGCATCTCCCAGAGCAATGAACCTATGCAACCATTATGGTGAATTAGAGCATTTGTTTACCATCACAACCGGTGCCTTCTTACCAGTAGTGATGTTTGTCACCAAGCTCACAAGTGTGCCACGGTTCACTTGCGGGGAGTGAACATAGCACGCTTGTTTGAGTTAGAACTACTAAAGACACATATGAATTCCTTTCCTTTCCCGGGTCAGGCTCAATGACTTCCCAACGCCCAACCTACTTAAGAGCAAGGACCCGGGGCTCCATTTCAGAGGAGTGCCTTTGGCCGCTCATAAAACGCCCATCCCAATGACAATTCATTTCATCTGCAGGCTGTGCAACAAGGCTGTTAAGTGGCCTAAAGTCTTTTAAAGATGCCTTAAATGCCTCCTCGATCTGGGGGGAAAACTTCTTTTTCTGCTTTCCTCTGATCGCGCTGAGCCAAAGAGGAACAATAAATCTGGCTGATTTCTACATTCCTCGTCAGCTTTCCAACTACTCCAGCCACAGTCACACGTGTCTCTCGGCAGTGTCATGTTTAGACCAGTCCCTGCTTGTTTTTATTTATTTATTTTCATGGTTTTAAAGAGCGGGGGGTGGGATATGTCAAAAGAAACAAGATAAGTGCACACAGCTGAAAACATTTCTCCGGTGTAATAAAAAGTCTGGATGAAAACACTGCAGCAATTTTTTTTTTGTAGGTGAATTGCAGCAAGGTAGAAGCTTTAAAGGTACTAGCATAAAAGCTGTGGGCTTGAAAAACCTTTTTGGCCACGTACAGAGGCTTTCTTTTTTCTTCGCCTTCATGTTGAGGGGAGTACGGAGGAGAGGAGCACGCTGCTGGTTGTGTGCCAGCTCGGCCTCCTGCGGTTTCACGCATAACAACCTTGCATGTGCACAGCTCTCAGTAAAGCATTGATTTAAGAGGGTACTTCTTCTTTCCACAGCTTTAGCAAAACAAGCCCCTATGTTTGGATAGACCTGGTAAGCAGCTCACTGACCTGAGCAACGGGTCAGATTAAGTTTGAACCCCTCCTCCTCCTCATCCTTCTCCGCTCTCAATCCCCCGTGCAGAATGAGGAAAGCGAAAGTGCTCTTCAGGGCAGGCAGGCCTGACAGCGAGGTCAGAGGAGTCGCTCAGGAAAACAGGAAACTGACAAGAGAGACAAATGATCGGTCTCACCCAACCATGGGCATTTAAGCGTTCTGCCACAAAGCTAGATCAAACATAATTGGGATGAGAGTTATATCTATTCTTTAAAACGGGTAAAAAAAAAAAAAAAGCCCTCTTGAAATATTGTCTGGAGCCAGATCAAGATGTAAATCATGACTTTTTCCTTCTCTTTTCACTCTTTGAGTCACTTTAAATCCATTTATGTCAATGGAGAAAACCGAATTATTGTTGCTCTTTTTTTTTTTTCCAACCAAATTTCCAAAAAGTCTCAGGTAAATCAAATTTACAGCCAGCTTGGCTTGGATTCTGACCAGGCTCTCTTCTGTGGCAAGTGACCTGGAACATGAAAAGCATGACTCGAAGAAGATGAATATTACCATGGACAAAGCTATATGTGGAGGAGGCCATATTTGGTCATGAAAAAAGTTCCACCGCGAAGCAAGCGGAAAAGGGGCATATTGCCACCGAGTCTTGCAGAGAAGAACACGAGTGGCAAGGAGAGAGGACGGATTAAATGAAGTAGCCGACATTAAGGAAGTTGCATGTGCGCATGCAAACATCTTGACTAATGATGTGATTAGTCGAGTCCAACCCCTTCAGCCATGAACCAGGAAGGAGACTGCGAACTAGTGAACAAAAAGGCCCACACAAATACAATGTAGTGTTTTCCTTTTTTTCACTTTTGCGCTGCCGAACAAATTTACAGGTATTTTCAAGGCAAGACAAGGCAAAACATTCTGCAGCCTTGGTGGTATTGGTTCCTGAAGAAGGTGTTGAACATGTACTCGGCACATCTCACGACGCAGATGTGACAGATCTCTCTCAGACAATCAGCAGAAAGATACGAAATTGATGATGAAGATACTATACAAAATCGTTATAACTTCCTCCTAAAAAGTAAACATGATACAGCATAACCGTGAACCATTTTTTATGTTTTATAATGTCCATCAATAATTGTGGCTTGATAAAGTGTTAAGTTTATCACAAAAAAAAAACCCCGACACGGTAATGTTTTCAATAAACAACAATTAAGGGAAAGATTAACGCGAGTGACTTTTTATGGAAAACCGCAAAGCAAACATTGTGACAAGGCACATATCTCAAAGAACTACTGAACCTGTGCTTTGCTGCGAGTTAGTTATATATTATAGATTTTCTCCAAGCAAGCAGGAGGGAGGATTGTGTGTGTGTGTGTGTGTGTGTGTGTGTGTGTGTGTGTGTGTGTGTGTGTGTGTGTGTGTGTGTGTGTGTGTGTGTGTGTGTGTGGGTGGGTGAGCACGCGCGTGTGATGGCTCAAGTGCCGCTTTTGGCAAAAGGAAAAGATAAGCACAGGGTGGATGAGGCAGGTGGGGCAGGGGGGGAAATAATATAGCGAGCGGGGCAATCAGCAAACAATCTGGGGCGTCGTTGAGTGCTGCTGTAAGATCTGCTAAACTAGCCCTAATTTCCCTTATTGCAGGCGACGTGTGAGCGCAAGTAGAGAGGGGCCAGAGCCGAGTTAATCTGAACCTGGGGCGGCACGTTCACGTTTGATAGAGGCCAGAGATAGGACATGGAGGCTCAGGAGGAGGAGGAGGAGGATGAAAGATCACCCACACCTGCGAGGGGCTGCCAAAAGTTACAGCTCACTCAAAGAGGCCTTTCTACCGCTGCTCCATTTATCAAGGATGATGAGGGCAATGGCAGCGAAAGCCTCGCTCTGTTTCGCTTTTCACTTGTGGCTCATCATATATATTCACCACCATGTATAAAAAGATGGTTTGATTTGGCTTTTTTAATCTTCTGGGCTCAAAACAGGCCATTCGTGGGCACCTGACTTCATGTGCTGAAAACATTTTAGCTGTTAATGGAAATGTACTGAAATTTCCCAGTGATGTTTTTTGTTTTTCTTTGTTGTTGTCTGATTTGTAATTTCCAATTTATGCTTTTCAAATGTATAAACAACACATTATGTACATAAAATTGTATCTATGGTTCTGCCTTGGTCACTTTTGACCAATTGAAACGAATGAAAACTACATTTTGAATTCAGTGTTACTTATTGGGTTGATTCAACTGAATACTTGACCAAGGCCTTGGGAGTAATTTCATGTAAGAGACTTAGTTTTTGATTTAGATTTACTGCATTTCAATGACTGAATTTAATTTTAAGAAATGAATGTTACCCAAGGCTTCAAATAACATTTTTTTTTTTTTGCGGAGGAGTTCTACAAATTAATGACTTTGCTGTGCAAAGTTGGGTACGCTCCGCTTTAATGTAGTTCCAGCCAGACGTCTGTGAAAAGTGGACTCGATCAATGTTAAACGCGCTAACCTCATCCTTGGTTAGCTTAGCAATTTTAAAGTCTTGCAGTTTATTTGCCGAAAGTAGCACCGAGACACCCTCGACTGTGTGTGTGTGTGTGTGTGTGTGTGTGTGTGTGTGCGTGTGTGTGGAACAAGCTGAAAAGGAACTAAAATTTAACCAAGCCTGAGGGCCTCCTGTTTCTTTTGTATTATTATTATTATTATTATTATTTCTTTTTTTTACAAATGGCGACAAATAGCAAAAATTTGAAAGAACATTTCTTTTTGCCACATTGCAGCTTTGAACAGAATTTTATCCCCTTGTATTTTGCAACGTAAAATAAATAAATGTCTACACCCGTCTACTGTACAGTGTGTGTGTATATATATATATATATATATATATATGTATGTATGTTTTGGAGCGGGGGGCTGGGGGGGTGGTGGAGAGGTGTCCGTGCACAAAATCCCCCATAATCCTTTTGGAGAGGAATATGAAGCACCACCCCTTGAGGTTTGGACTCTGGCTGCTGTCCTGCTTGGACACAACAGTCTCATCAGTGAGATCGAGACAGCGACAACATAAAAGTAGAACAGGATAAATACATCTGCGGGAAAATCAAGCTACACACCATAGCATTAACTACACCTGCAAAACCAAAAGGGGTCTTACAGAGAGCTAATGTGGTTGATTAAAAAATCCCCCCTTACAGATAGAAAGTATTTCTGGATTTTGCTCGAACAATGGCGAGGTTAACTGTAGCTTTGTTCAATTTATCCATGAAAAAAAAAAGAGTCAAGCAGTTTCATAAACCCGATTTCAGAGAGGCAACATTTTATGAGCATTCCTATGTACAAATTTTACATTTTGTACATTTGTCATGTATTTATAATTTTTGTTGAGCTCGAAACATTTTGCCCTCATGCTGCATTTTGCCATTTTTGCATTATGATCTGAAAACACCCAATCTCATGATGAAAGTTCATATATATATATACAGTGTTTGAAATGTACAGTATGTCTTTGCAGTGTGTTGATAAAGTTAGTGGCCTGAAAGTTTATTTGTACAATATTCTACGGTTTCTGGGGATTTCTTGAAATACAGCAATGGGGTGCCACGTCAATAACTCCAAGAAATGCCAGTATCTTCCAGCAGGAGTAAGAACAGCGTAAAACCTTTTCCAACTCCAACCACAGACAAGTGTGAATGTATTATGGGTAGTTAGTTACACATAATACATATACATAAATAAAAGCTTTGAGAGAGTCTGTTTTCATCTGTGCTTTTTGCTCTTTGCCATTGGTAATGTGCTCCGCTCAGCTGGCAAGCCGGGAGCACCACACATCTGGATGTGAGGTTGAGGGATGGAAAGTGTTTATATATGAGCGGTGTTTGCAGGGATTGTGCATGCCTGTATTTTGAGCAGGTCGCAGCACATTGTGGAGGTGCGACGACCGTCCTACTCCTCTAATCACAAATGAGTTGAAGTAGCAGCTCATAAACAAACAAACAAAAAAAGATGCTAGTAAAGTTGGAAATCATGTTTTTTCCACTGCCCCGGGCTCCCTGTGAGACTAATTTCATTCAGGAAAAACTTTGAAAACTTTGTATTTATTAGCCTGACAACCGGTATATGTATGTTGGCGGCTTCGGGAGGAAAAAAAAACTCCCGAGTGGGGGAAAATGTGATTGAGTTCTATCTGTTAATTTTCGAAACTAAGTACTGTTACCATTGCATTGACATATTGAGAAGTTTGATCAATGATAAATGCCAACTTTGACATTTCTGCTGTAGACGCGTTACCTTGCAGGACCTGCGAACCACCAACACCACCTGACACCACCACCACCACACTCAGATGCGGAATGTTTTTAGAGTGTGGTTTGAATTTTCATGCTTTCAAATCTCCCCAGCAAATCAGTTCCCTGATGCCCTTCTGCGCTTAAATCGCTGTTTTGCCAAGTACTTGGAGATGTTGGCATACACACACAAACCACAACATTTACACAATCTAATGATCCTAATTACAAGAGCTGCATCCAAAATCCTACAATGAAAATCACGCTCATTTTTGATTGACACTGTCAGAAAGTTAGACTAATTGTATGAGTGCTGAGAGCGTTTACATTCATGTTATTCTACAAAACCAAAACTGCTGAATGTTAACATTTGAACCACACGTAATAGCAGAGCTATTTCACAACAAATTGAAACAAAATGTTCGGCTTGTCGTAGGGTGAGTGTGCAAGTGTGTGTTTCCTGCTCCTATACCGTGTAGTGTAGTACAAAAGATAACCAGGACAGTACACTACAGACATAATGATATCTCCACGCAGGGATGTAGATGAGGGGAACACACGGCGGACATGTCTCCACACTTTCCGGATGTTTCCATTTCTTCATTAAAGACACTGTTAAGCACAATTAAAACAAAACAAAACAAAATCTTGGAAATTTGACACACACACAGAAGAGTGGTGTCTATAACCCTGACAAATTTGAATTATTATTAAAAAAAAATGGTCAAATAGCCTACATAAAATGAGTCTTTTTGAAAAAAAAAAAAAAGAAATCAAACCATTGATTGGTTAAAAAAAAATAATGGGCTCAACTTTACAGCCTTTGGACCTTCCTGCCCTATGTAAAAAAAAAAAATAATGGACTCAACTTTACAGCCTTTGGACCTTCCTGCCCTATGGTGAAAGGTGGTGTTTGTCAAAAAAAAAAAAAAAAACCAACATTCAAAGAAAGTTCTAGACTGAAGGACAAATAATGAGGCGGCTCGGCCTTTCTTCTTAGCCGCATCTCTCAATTGTGGAGCGCCGTTGTTGGGTGTGAGAACCAGCCACCGGGATATATTACCACATGGAGGGCAAAGCAATTGTGCGTACAGCCATTGCCTCCGCAGGGATTAGTGGGGCCATTAAGTGGCAACAAGTAGCGGCGGGGGGCCCAGTGCCCTCCTCGCTCATTAACTCAACAGCAGCTGCCCTCAGTCTCAGCTCTCCACCGCTGCCACACTGTCCCGCTAGCACCCACACAGTGGACGCGGTGCCAGGCAATGACCTTTGATCTTCTCTTTGTTGAAGTGCTATCAAGATAGTTTAATTGCAGGATGTTGGGGAGATCGCAGATTCTTCTTTTTTTGGAAACTACAAAGCCGTCGACTTATTTTTAATGAAACGCATTTGAGGAATAGAAGGTTGATTATGTTGGTTGATTTGGTGAAAAATTCGATCATGCAGCATGTATGCAGAAGGTTGGAGAACTACGGCAAACAATTGAACAACCTGGTAAGGATGGATTGAATGATCAGGTTACAATGACAACGACATCAAAAAATATGCAGCCCTTTTTCTTACACACTCTCACTTCCTTTAATCCACGTCTACTGTATGCGTTTGTATGGGCATGCAAAGATAGCAGAGAAGGAGCCATCGGTAAGCTCTAAACAGCTTTTGAACAGAAGAGAAAGGGGGTGTTTTCAAGTGCTACCCAGAATGCTTTGCCCGAGGCTGTGGCCACAGGGCTCAGATGAGCTGCCGCATGCAGCAAGCGCTGAAGTAGGAGCTGGAACAGGCAGTCATGAATAGCTGGGAATGCTTCTGGAGAAACACCCACCTTTGTGAAGTTTGTCACTTCGTACGGGGATCATTCGTTTGCGGAGGGATCGTTTCAGTCGGAAAGCCATCGCAGTATTTGCGCATGCATGTAAAGCTCAGCACGCGGAGGCATACAGTAGTTGGTTGGTTGTCATTGGTCGTAGTTAGTATGAAGAAAAATAAATACAGTGGGACCTCGGATTACTAATGACCTGCTTTATGACCAAATGACACCCACCTTTGTGAAGTTTGTCACTTCGTGCGGGGATCTTTCATTTGGGATCGTTTCAGTCGGAAAGCCATCGCAGTATTTGCGCATGCATGGAAAGCTCAGCACGCGGAGGCATACAATAGTTGGTTGGTTGTCATTGGTAGTAGTTAGTATAAAGAGAAATAAATACAGTGGGACCTCGGATTACTAATGACCTGCTTTATGACCAAATCAGGAAATGCACCATTTTTCTGCAGAACCATCATGGAATTGCAGTTGTGGTCTCTAATTGTCATGACCAAGAAAAATGGCCAGCTGGTCCAACTCAGCGTCGGCCATGTACAGCCGAGTGCTTGCTTTGACCAAGGCAAGGGCATGCACACCTTTTGTTGGCTCGTGTTGGAATAACATACAGCAAAGTTCATTTTTCCAACAGTGGCATATCCACATCACCTTCACTACCCTGGCCACCACCTTGTACTTGTAGCCGACTTGAGATCTTGGGATCTATGAGGTCTTTCATTCATTTTTTTTTGGACCCTTCTAACGTGTGAAATCAACCTCTTCATTTCTCTCAACTTGCCTCGCATATTTTGATGGCGTCCGTTTCGGTTTAACAGATCTTGCCAACTATCAATCATGACTTGGTCAACAATGTCTGTGACAAGGTGAGTATTCAGGGCACTCGGGAAGACATCAGCCCTGACATGGGACGCTATCGGCGTTGTTCTTTCCTGGCTTGTGGGGGACTGGTCCAGATTCAAGCCAACTGTCAATGGAAAAATGTACCTTTCACGTTACAAGTGAAGTCTTCTAGTACTGAATCTTTCCACAAGTTTTCATTCAAACTACAACCGACTACATCATATTAAGTAAGCGACAATCAGGACATAACTGCTGGATAATGCAACCTGGTGTCAATTGGTGATAAGCCGCATCATGCAATAAGAGTCAAATTTCAAGCTAATCACGACGATGGCTTCCCTATTTATTCTTTCAATGCGGCTGCTTGTATGAGAGTATCGTTTCCTCAATTCCCTGTTGAATAGTTCAATGGTATTTGCCACCCCACAAATCAGGTGAATCATAAACATGATTGCATCGGCGCACCCACCCGTGTTGTGAGGCTTGCCTTTAGTCACGCCTCGTGCAATGACACAGTCGCGGATGGCATTCGAGACAACATAATGCGCCGATTCGTTTGGGATTCTTTCATTTCAGTGCAACGGAGATCGTAAAGATTATTGCGGCAGCTCGGTGCTTCCGGTTGACCAGCCGGCTTGTTGTTCCTACCTGGAGAGCTGCTCCAGTTAAAAGGGACTAACAGCTATAATGCAGATCTCTATCCAAGGGTGACATATCTGATGGAGGTGCTCTAAAGATCAAACAGTTCAGGCAAACATTTGGAATTCCTCGCCGAGTCCCATTGATGTCCGCCGGCCCCTTCAAAAGTGTTGTCCTCCCCCAACCATAACGATGTTAACATTATGAGGGCTAATCGTTGGTTTCATATTATTTCTTTTGTTTGTTTTCAGGGCAGGACTGAGTCTGTTTCATGCAGAATGACTAACTTAACAGACTTTTAAAAACTTCAGAAAAATAGGGCGGAGTGACAATAATCGAATTCGGATTGCAACACAATGCATGATTATTTTTTGTGTTTCATTTAAATTTTTAACACAAGCAATAAAATAATCTATATTCCAGAAAACAATATCAGATTTATTCTACATAAATGTTTTGGTCTTACAGGTTAGGTTTATGCTAAAATAAAGGCAAATAAATCATGACAGACAGTTTCTGTATCTACTTCAATTAAAGCTGTTAACTTACTTGACGCTTGGACCTACAGTCTTTTCAACTAAAAAAAATAAAATTAAAAATCTACCAAACAAGTGAGGCATAACCATGAATCCAATTGCAACAATAATAAAAACAATTTTGTGGCTTTATCACTTCAACTTTTGTGTTTCGCAAAACAATATCTAAACACACAACTTCTTCAGCAGTGAACCTGTCTAGACAAATAAATGTAAATAAATACATGGAGAAAAAAAAACAATAGAGCCTGGTGGGTGACCTAAATTAAGCAATTATTTTTTTTTTGGTCTCTAATTGCACCCTTTGCAATTTGTAATTTGCATCCTACTGCATTGAGATGTCGATTTGAATTTGATTAATGCCTCATCCTAAATAATCATTATTGCATTTGTAAGATGTGGTGGCATATCTGAATGCCACTCAACATCTTGACAACATTTAGCAGCTTCAGGGAAACATTCGATCTGTTCATTTTCCTCACTCATCAGGATGCAGTAAAAATGTCATCTTTTTAATCTTAAACAGTTACTTTTTCATCTTTCATTCTCCTAGCTTCACCACGATTTTGTAAAGATGAAAGGCAATTGCTGTCTAAAATCGACTGAGTATGAATAATGACTGTAACATGGCCCAATCACTTCTCCGGGAAAAAAAAGAATTAGAGAGGATTATTCCTGAAAGGGGAAAAAACATGCCGCTTATTAAATCAGCCCCTCTTCATGCTTTTCATGGGTGGTCAGCAGTAATCAGTTTAGTGTCTGCCTCTTTCAGGTTGTTAAGACATGCACTCTTCATTTGCACAAATAGCATGATGGTTTCAAGCACCCATATAAATTAATCCCCCTTAAAGTTTTGTCGAGAAAAAAAAAAAACAAACCACCCACTTTTAATCTGAAACCTGCGATTCCACCCCACAACCACCACCCCCAATTCCTTCACCGTATACTTGCAGGAAAGATATCCGCACCCTCTTTTCGCACACGTGCATAAAGAGACACACAATGTCACACACAAGAACCACACTGTATAATTTAGAAAGCCTAAGCTCTTTCAATACTCCAAAATGCCAGATAAACTTTTCTCATTTGCTCCTAATTTGGTCACGCAAGATAATGCCAACATCTGAAGGCTTTTTAAACTGCTATTTAAAATGCATTCCTGAAAGGAGCCGGTGCTGGCATCTCTGCACCTTGTCAGCTCCAATAATTATTTCCAATCCGGAGCTAGCCCTTAATGTGCTGATTAATCCAGCCCTCTTTTTGCTGCGAGATGCATTCGGCTCCATTAATTTTTCAAAAAGGCCTCACTCACTTTGCCGCGAGCCCCGCAGATGTCAGGGCCGTGACAGAGAAAGCCATTAGAAGTTAACACCTCCCACTCCCCAGAGACTGGTATCCCTCATTCGAATGCCAAGCACCCGCATTAGGCACATCAGTTGCCAGGCTTGGCATCGGCTGAACTTGGACATCACCGTCTCAGCCCCCTCCTAAAAGGAGAGAACAGCTTTAATAAGGGTGGTTTCAAGAAACCGGAATAATGAGGGAGAGAGGGCTGGGGAGTTGAGCACTGACACTTTGCTCTCCTTCTTTGAGGAGGATTCTCGAGATTGAGGATCGAATCCCATGTCATGTTATGTGATGTTGTGATGACAAACCGCTTCTCACAGGCTCAATGGCAGACTTCAGATCAGCTCCTGTAAAAATGCCCTTTGGAAGAATTTGCTCGGCCATATTGTTAAATTCAAAGCGACTGGAGATCTATGTTCCAAACCTTCTTTCACTCAAGAGCTTTGTGTCGCTCCCCCTCAACTAGACTGGTTACAAGCTGTCTGAATTGAGGAGCCCCTATCCCCCCACCAACCCTTCCTGCTCGCCCAGCTTTTATCTGCCAATAGGTAGGTGAATGGTGGGAATTAGGATTCCTGGGGAGACTTGGGATGGAGAGAATAGAAACAAAGACTTCCCCATGTCGGGAACCGATGTCTCTTTTTCCACAGCTTTTCCCTTTCATCCCAAGGGCTCCTGTCAGACAGAGGGAAGGCGAACGGGAGCACGTATAATACCTTTTAAGAGCCTGCCAGTTCACTCCCATGTGATAAGCTCTGCTCGAATCACAATGGAGTTTCAGGACCCCACTGCAGTCACCCCACTGTCGGCCTGAGAACGCACTCCAACAAACGCGCCGAGATGAGTCGCACACGTAAACATAGCACTGGACGTACAGATATGTGATCAAATCGCATCATATGAACACAACGATTGAGACACTCTCTTGATCACTTGTTCATTCTAGTTTGGGATTCAACCATTTCCACTGAGCAAGGCACAATATTTTTGCATTTCTATTGCATCAAAGAGCAACGCGTTTATCCACAAAAACAAATTGTCGCACTAGTTTGCTAGGGAAAGAGTGCTACTCAGTGACGAAGCAGGTTAGGGGAAAGGGGGGGGACGCAAAATTTTGTGCCGCTCAAAGTTAGAAGTACAAATAGTAGCGGGAAACAAAATGTTGTTCGAGCACCTTGATAGCATTGGTTGCGGTCACAGCCGTCGTCCCCATGGGCAAGGCCGAGGGGGCCGCGCTTGCTCACCAAGTTGCTTGTGCCCCCCAACTTGAGGCATGGATCTCTTAAAGTTAACAAGGTGTTTTTTTTTTAAATGTATATATACATTTTTTAAATCATAGTTTCTGGTTTTGTGTTAAGAAATGCTAGTGTTGAGTTGTGTATCACACAGTTTAAATGAATAATTATGAGATTTAGTTTTGATTGATGGGAATCTAATCTGCAACAGCCTATCATGCCGCCAAGTCAATGTCGCTGCTGATGTCCCTCTAATAACTCCTTAAACTGCACTCGCTATAGCTGGTTGTATTTGCTGTAGGCCGGAATCATTTATCAATATTGTAGCTTTTTTTTTTTTTTTTTTTTAGAATCAATATTGGTTTTACCTGCTCAATTTGTTACAGCTGCAGCTGTTGTGAAAGCGCTATATATAAATCAGGATGTATTGTATTGTATTGTATTGTATTGTATTGTATTGTATTGTATTGTATTGTAAAACTGCGTGTACAAATAATTTTTGCACTTAAATGCAACTCTAAGGACAGCCAATCACAAACCTCATTTCCAGAGATGGCCATTCCATCACGACTGACGTCACTGAGGGACGCGCATTTTGCTGACAAATGACGAGAAAAAAAAAAAAGAAATGACGGACTACACACTGACGGAAGTGGGTTTACTAACCGGCTCAAGTACCGACAGACCTCTCAGTCTGTCACTGACGGATGCTCGTTTTGCTGACGACTGATCGAAACACGACTCGCCTATCTTGTGTGTTTGTTTTTCTCCATATGGAAATGTTTTGCGCTTCCCGTACAGTAAGTGGCGGTGTTCAACAAAGAGCTGTAAATCCGTCAATAAACCAAGAAGATAAAGAAGAAGAAGATGACGATGATGATAGGAATAGGAGAACGCCTTGGAATGGATAATACCCTTGGTCATATAGCGAAGTGGGATTTGTCATTTTAAACTTCAAAACTTTTTAGCATTCGAGGAGTACTCCCGCTGTACTTAACAGTTAGATTGGTAAATAAGTGAATGTGAAATATATGTGAGTGTATGTGTGTAAAAAGATCTTTGGGCAGCCACTGTATGGTGGAGATACACTGATAGGTAGTGCACTCCATTTACCATTTTAATCAAATTGGATTTTTCATCTATTTAACAATATTGTGGGTTTTTTTCCATGGGACAATAGACGGATTGGCGAATCAGTGAAATTTACTGCAGGAAGTGTTTATGGATGTGGTTAAAATAACATGACGGACTGACCGACTGACAATGACAGTTTGGTTCGGCTCAAAAAAAATGACGGACTGACGATGACGCATGGGTGCCCAGCCCGCTGACAAATGATGAATGACGGACCGGCAGGATTTTGTAAATCGCCCATGCAGCCCTGCTCATTTCATGCATGCCACGGTACATCAGATGAAGGCACCCAAATGCAAACATCCGAGAGCGGGAGCAAAGATGAGAGACGCACTGGGAATTAAGGTGGAAGTTAAGGAGGTTACAGAACACAATTCTCCAGAGTTAGTGGTAAATATTTTTTTCGGTAATTTGGATTAAAAAAAGGAGACTCTGAACCAGTGCATGGTGTTGTGCTTGTTGTACTCAAATGCAAGAAAGCAACGTTATGTTACACCACATGAAACAAAACCCGACACAGTTTTAGCGCTTTGAGCCACATCGTAAACTGTGAGAGGTCCTGTCTGGAGCCAAACATGATGTATAAGAATCCGTTGCACTGTTGCATTTGAGCTACGCACACACACACAAACACACACATATACACACATCTCTGTTTATGTGGTAGTAGGCGTACCCACACCCCACCACCCCATGCATTTCAAGTGCCCTCCTAAAAACTTCGGACTGGAGACTGATCTGGTTGTCTTGGCCCTCATGAACCCCTCACCCTCTTCCCCCATGTTTTGTCCAAACACCTTTTAGCATAAAATCGTGTTAATGAAAAAAGAAATATTGGTCGACCCGTAATTACCGGGTCACGCATCGGGCTCTAATGCTGCGCTGAGGTTGCCAATAACTCCACTCAATAGTGGCGGTATTATGTATACAGTATTTTGTATACAATCCCTCCAGCAAAGTATTCAAAATCTGTATAAACAGAGGCCGTGTCAAAATCCCAGCCTTTTTGAATGTTAATGAAAGGGAGGTGTTAGGGTGTCGGAAATCTGTCCAATAATGATAACAGTACAACTCCTGTTTACACTGAGCACGCTTCAGCTCCCAAAACCCAAAGTGCAGCCTCATTTACGTGCTAATGTGGGGAGGCAGATAAAGGACGGAGGAGCGATCACATGCACTGTCAGAGAGTCACCCTTTGAACCATCCCTCATGCCAGTGAAGAGGGGGGAAATTAAAGAGCCTCAGCCGCTTTACCACCTTTCAAATACAACTCACACTCCACGTTTCTGACAGAGAGAAAAATAGCTGTGTGAGTTTTGACACACACACACACACACGTTTACCACGGTGTGTATACTGAGATTTTCCCTGACAATTCCTCCACATGATTGTTGTAGGAGGCAGCAGAATTAAAGGTTGATGTAATGTACATGACAGGGCTAAACATGGCTCCGCTTTGGAAAAGGCATTAAATAGACTCTGCTCGAATAACTGCTTTTTTTTTTTTTTTTTTTTGTGCCATGCAGCCAGAGCGCCACCCGACTGACTTAACACCGCTTACTTAGCGCAGACAGAAACGAAGCAAGACGAAGATCAACCTCGTGTCACGTGTCTTTGAGTCGCGCCATACTCATCAGCAGCTGTTTCCAGCAAATAAGCTTTTATGAACCAACTGCAATGCTACCTGCCAGCCAGACGCCTTGAGGAACTGGCTGTTGGAAAAGCTTCACTCGAGTATGTGGAGGCCAAAAAAACAGTGGAAAGGAGAGCGAGCGTTACACTTCTGTTTGACTGCCGAAACGGTGACGTTGCTGCGTCTGCTCTACAGCATGAGTAAATAAATATACAATAAACATTTGCTAACCTATTCCTGACGGGAAAATATGATGTCACAGCGGGCTGAAACCAACTTTGGACAGGAAGAAAAATCAATCATCGCCTACGGTGATTTCACCATTTTGCTTTAGACTGTAAAAGCAAAGCTTAGAGTCAAAACTATGAATGGAATTTGCAACGTCATCGACAGACAAATTTAACGTGAAATAATATTAGCAGAGATGATTGCTACCTACACACGGGAGGAAAATATGTTGTAAGGACCAATGCTAAAACAGATATTCAGGGGAGAGCTCCTGTCTGGTATTATTTTTACTTTTATTCTCTGCACTGCGAGAGGTTCCAGTGATGTGACTTTTGTCCCAAAGAGTCATGAACACACACACACACACGCACACACACACGCACTCGCCACATAGACACTTCCAGTGTTAATCTTTCATCCAGTGACCTGTATATAAACATCTTTTCATTTCTTGAGGTCAGACAAATAAAATATTAATACCTTGATTTCAAAACACTATTACAAGAAAAATCGGCGCTTTTTAACCCCTCCACTGTACATGGTTCCACTTGAGCAACCCCATCCACAGAGTGTTCCGAAGTGGCTAAAACAAATGAACTACTTGCCAACGCAATATGACCCCGATCTGGTCAAGAAGAAGACTGATGGGGCATGTACGTGATCCCAGCGACAAGGCTTTTAGGAGGAGTGATTCTTTTGAAACATGGACATCCTCATGCAGCCTTGAAAGGTGCGCTGAGGTCTTGGACAAATAGGCTTGACTGGTCTCCGTCACACCGCACCCCGCCTTCCTGACACAGCCAGCCTGTTAATGACAGAAGCCCACGAGGACATATTAGTGGTGCCGCATTAACTGTTCCCACATGCCGCTGAAATTTCAAAGTAATACACCTGTAATTCTTCCGTCGTTTGTTAATATTTTACACGCGGGTTTCGGGTCAACCTTTGAAAGTGGTCACAGTTTGATACTTGTGTTTGGATTTTGTTCACACCTGCTTACACTTTTACAATGACCGCTTTAACTTTAACCGCTTTGCGGAGGTTGTGTAATGCGGCCACAGAATCTGTAATATTGCCCACATAAAAGTGCACAGTCTAACTCGGAGGCCATTTCGCCATGTCATAATTTCCCTCCATCTGATTTGGTTCATGGAGGAACAATACTTTCAAGTCGGTGACAGATGTAGAACGTTTATTGCACAGAACATTTCAGTCAACTGTGCACGTTGCAGCCTTAATGCAGTACTGTATGTTGAAAGGGAAGTGGATACCGGTGGCAGATACATTATTTCCAGAATGAAGAGACATAACTTACTGTACATACAACTTCAACATTTGCAGCGGTTATGGGCAGGAATTACATCCTGGAAATCCCTTTAATGGAAAAATTGTACAGTGTGGAATCATATTTTTGCTTTCTTATTAACCATCCGGAGCTGTCGATCTTCTTCTTCCTTGTGGATGTTGTAAAATGAAATACATTATTAACATTGTTGTATTGAAATATAGACATTAGTCACAATAAGTTTGGGATATTTGGCTTTGAAATTGGTGACATTTCGGGATGAACCTAAAAAGCACCTTCTCTAAACTTTTGAATGCACGTTGAACTGTTCAAAATTTCAGCTCTCTTTGCACAATTTTGCAAGGCAAGGCCGAGCTAAAGACTTAAAAACAAAGAACAGGAATACAAATATCGCTAGTTTTGACAACAGCGGCTCAGTGTTGGTAGACAGTGCAAGTGCACTCAAGTGTAAAACTGGCTCATCTTGATTTTTGGGGTGGTGCAAGCCTCGTTTTGCCTGTTTGGTTATTTAGTTCTTATCTCTTCGTCATGCTGGGCGTTATGACGTACTGTAGTTTGGTCCTCTCACATGCCCGGTGCAACTGACAATTTGGTGGCTGAAAGATACTAAATTTCACACCTGCTGGAACCACGCCTAAATATTGGCACAAGCAGCCAAATGCAATTTTGGTGAATTTCATGAAGCTGCAGACAGACAGATTCTCAGCTCAATGGAAATGTGTGGTGGATGTCATCATATGTCATTCATAAATACAATAACAGTGTGCATTAAGCCCACTCAATCAGAGCTATACACACACACACACACACACACACACATATAGTACATACATAGAATGTCTTTGGCATTTGTTATTTTATGATGAACAAAGTTCTAAGCACATCATCTGCACATTATTGGACAGTGACTTTTCTGTAGCTAATCCTTGTTTCTTGCCACCATTCCACGCCCCCCTTGCCGCTAATAAGAATCGATTGGTCCCCTGTCGTATGCTACCTTCCTTTGTGCATGTGTGAGCACTAGTTTACTGTAGCGTCCAACAACAACACAACATTGCTTCTGCAATTGGCATAAAATTTTCCCCAACATATTTTGCAATTATCTACCAACTACTTTTCCACCGGTTTGAGCAATTTGACCCATGTTTTTTTTTAAATTAATAATTGCGATGATCAGCATGATGGGTATTTAGCCTACAGTTATTTCCTTCCCGAAATATGGACAATCAGTAACATTTGACATCTCGTGTGTGAGCAAGAAACCTAAAGGCTTCTATTTGGGGCTCATCAAAGGCACTTCAAATGCTGGTAGGTTGCGCTGACTCCCATTTATAATTCATTTGATTGTGATTGGTTATTTCCGAGCGATCATATCCCCAGCTACAGTATAAGAAGGTGTCTACACTGCAACCACATTACTGTACAGCAGTTCTTTTTTTTTTTTTTTTTACTTCCCCTTTTGAGAAAAAAAAAAATTTACAGGTTGTATGTCATATTAACAGTGGAAAAGGTTTTTAAGTGACTTATCTTGGTCTCATTATTTTATCTCCCAAAAACCTGACATTTGAACAGAGCAGTGTGTAGACTTTTGATATCCAAAGCATGGAAAACAGGCAAACTTGTTATGGCCCATAAACAGAACCCCCAACTGACTGAAGGTTCAGACAGGGGACAAGAAAGATTGTACAAGAATTGCTTTTAGTGGTGGATCGGCATTGTAGGAATTTTTTAATTTCCTGTTCCTGAATAATTCTGCGCTAGTTAGGTTCCTGGACACGATCCTGCCCTGTACCTCCTCTGATCATCTCAATCCATCGGACAGATGCGGGGAAACATGCTATAATCCGTTATCGCTGCTCAATGACATGGTGGCCATGTGCCGGGCCTAAATGGTATCAGACTGGGCGTAGCTTACTTAGAGGCAGCTGGACTTCAGGATGTGATGTCACAGTCTGGGGCACCCCCCCGTCCCTCAACCCACCCACCCCGTCATGCACACACCTGCCAAAGAAGTGACTAGTCAATCCTTCAGGCACTTTATGAGCTCCTGGTGATAAATGGGAATGATTAGGCCGTTTTTACTGTGCAAATAAAGAAAGCAGTCAAATAAGAAGCAGAACGAAGTGAGTGGTAAGTGCTTTACAGTGGGGGCGTTGACTTCCAGGCCTGCAGGGCTGTGGAGCTGGAGGTATTCCCTCTTTAACCCCCAACCTGCCACCCTCTCCAGTGCACGCCCATCATGGCCATTCAGGGTCAAATAAATCACCTACCACGACAGGTGACCTGTTGTTTATTCGTAAACGTCTGAAGGAAGGTAGTGGAGGGGTTAAAGCACCAGTCTTAAGGTAGATTTTGCAGTCCCTCAGGGAGGCTCCTGTGCAAGCCTGGAGAATGAGCACCGCTAAACCGGCAGCAACGGATGGCTAGAATGAATTGTGAAAGAACGACGACGACTCAATTAGTATTTTTTTGAAGGAAACATATCTTTGTTCTTATCTGATAGTCTCAAACATAGAGTGGAAACTCACAATTCTGTCAGATCAGAATGAATTTTGCGGACTAATACATTTCTAATGTTACACCCAAAAAATTTCGAACCATCGCCATAGGTGTGTATGCTCTCTGTGTCTTTATTAAGACATTTATCCCTCATGAAGGGGCAGCCAAAAAGTGTTCAAAGAACGTACAAAGAGAAGAACAATTTGCACTGGAAGTAATATGAAGTGAACCGACTCGCATTCACATCAGTAAGAACCTATTGATACTTTAAGGGTCATCACTTGGAATTTGAGGTCGTTTTTGTGCTTCTTAGGCTAATTGAAGACTCCAAATTGCCCATACGAGGGAATCTTTGAATGGTTGTGTGTCTGCCCAGTATGTGCCCAGCGACTGGAAGGCAAACAGTCCAGGATGTATGCAGCATCTGGGGTAAGCTCCTGTGACCTAATGACGATAATAATGCCAAGCGGTATAAAAATGGATGGATGGATTAACATGGCGGCCTGGTGGTCCAATGAGTGCTTAGTGCGTTGACTGGTACCGGGTTCAATTCCAGCTCCGGCCTCCCTGAGTGGAGTTTGCATGTTCGACCCCGGCCTCGGGTGGGTTTTCTGCGGGTACTCCGGTTTCCTCCCACATTCCAAAAACATGCATGGCAGGCTGATTGAACACTCCAAATTGTCCCTAAGTGTGAGTGTGAGCGTGGATGGTTGTTCGTCTATGTGTGCCCTGCGATTGGCTGGCAACCGGTTCAGGGTGTCCCCCGCCTACTGCCCGAAGACAGCTGGGATAGGCTCCAGCACCTCCCGCGGCTCAGAAAATGGATGGATGGATGGATTAACATTGCTTAACTTCTCTTCACACTCGTAAGGGTTCACCTTGGCAATACGAAACGGTTTCTTTCTTTCACCGGAATATTTATAATGGGAAAAAAAATCTCTTCTCAATGTGGACAAAACAGATGTTGATCGATAAACCGGAATATATTTTGTTCAAACTTTCGCTGTTCGATCACGGATGAGTTCATCAATTGCAGCATTACATGAATGAAGCAATTCCAAGTTGATTGCCAAGAGTGGCCTTTGGGGGAAGCTAAAGAAAGTCTGACATTTATCACAGTGATATGTTACACTACATTATTGTCTGAATGCTGTCTCCCAAACTATGTGAGCCTGACAGATTCCAAAGCAGCAGAGGCCTTCGCACAACACAATCACCCCGTCACAATCCAACAATTACTCGCGCCTTCTCCCAAAGCTAAGTCAACCCTAACGTTTTGGAATTAAAATAATGATTGTCTAAACATTTAGACATTGGATTTCTGTGTACACACACCTTTGCCTCGGCGATGTGTTGTCACGAGGCTGGCAAAACAACATTAGCCTGAAAGAACCGTGCAAAATATATCAATATCAATTGATGTCATCTGCCCATGTAATGTAAAGCTGAGATTGAGCTCCATCAATTAGGATTTGCAGTGGAGCAGAAAATAGCCTGAGGTGCTAAGGTGGAGGAATGTACATGGGAAAAAAAAACAAAAACTTTTCACATGCACACATTTGAATGTTCAAATCACAGTCATATTAAATGCCTGTCACGGTTTCCAGAAACAATAATCCACCGTTACTTTTGTCCTATCTTTCAGATTGTGACGACAGTATCGTCCAAATCTTACAAACTCAACTAGGGGATGACAGTCATAATCATAAATCCTTCTCGGAAATATCTCATAATTACACGTCTTCCTTGGTGTGGTGAAAGACACAATAATAGTTGCTTTCTCCCATCACAGGCCAAGGTGTTGCAATATCTTGTGTTTCCTCCTCAAGGTGCTACACGTCCTACGCTCATTCAACAGGATTTGAAGCGACTTGACTCAACAAGCGCTCACACCACGTTAATACTTTGTTGCTTCTGGTAGCGCTGGCACCAAGACAAAACTTGCTTGAATCCACAGTTTCAATTCTAAACCGACATTTTGGGAGGGAAAATTTTCAGGCCATCATTATGTATGACATCGCGCATTATTTTAAGCGCAGCGCTAACAAAAGCGTTAGCGCTGCGCATTTATATGCTGCAGATTCCAAATGCCCAGCCTCAACAAAGGGTGTTTAAGTGGAAGAATATTTGGAAACTTATCTAACATAAATTGAAGCAACACTCAGAGCAGGAAGTAACAAAAACAATGGAAAGTGTTGGAACAGAGTTGTTCTTTTACCACTATTTGTTACGGGAAAAAAATGGAGGAAGCGTTGTCTCCTGCAGCGGACTGGGGCGGACTTCCTCATGACGCGGTCGTTTGTGTTGTTAAAGGTCAAATACTTAACTCTCCGTATTGCCGTTGGTAGTTAGTGCAGCAGAAAGTCACTTTCGACAGAAAGAATGTGAGTAATTGTTTCCCTTTCTCTCAGACTGTATGGGGACAAAGCAGACAGAAGTTGGAAAACTTGCGGAGAGACGTCCATCGTGATTTGTGGGCTGCGATTGAGGCCGCCGCTCATCTCGCAGGCGTCCTAATCTGCCGCTCGAATCTCTTTACTGTCACATCAGTGAAACCTGTAAAGTTGATATTTTCGCAGGCTATAATTTGGAGTGGATATTATCAGCGCGGGTATCAGCGCGTCAGCCTGAGCGAAATGATGAATCCGTTAAAATGACTCATTACCTGCTCAAATCCGGTTTATCACCTTGATCTGCCTTCACAAGCGGCATCCGAACAGAAAACTTCCTCTCAGGTCATTGCTGCTGACAGCTCAAATCATGTCACTTATTGAGCAAGAGGTTGAGTGCTGAAGCTTGACAAGCAGGCGTAATAAGCCCGGCAGTTGAGTTGTCACCCATGGGTGCTGCCTCGGGGAACTGAGTCCTTGCGAGCATCTTTGGATTCCTGGGCCAGAATGTAACTCTTTGTTCTGCAGAAATGAGAAATATTTTCATGCTTGACGTGTTCGTGTAATAGCGGGGTAATGAGTGTCAAAGTGCTGTGGCCGTTCCAAATACCTTTTGCTATCCTTTTCTTTAGTGTCAAAGACGCAATCCGCATGCAAGGTGTAGCAGCTGCCACTGTCTCACTTCCCGACGTGTGATTTATGTCAGCGGTGAGCCACGGCGCGTTGAAAACATAAATGTTACTCATTAAACATTTATACAACCAGCCTTTTTTTTTTCCCCGTTTCGTCAAGACATGCACCGACATAACACTATGTTGAAATTTGGAGGAAAAGAAACGACTGTCATGAGGCAATAATTCATTACATCAAGTAGTGTCATTCATTTTAACAGTGACTCCGTGTGGGTGGATGATTGATTGATTCACTCGTGAAGAATTACACACGTGTGTCACAAAGGCTTTGTTCCAAAAATTTTAGCATACAAACTCATCTTTTTTTTGTTGTTGGTGTTGTTTTATCTAGCCTATTTAATGGAGGCGGGCTACATTCTACAATGCTAAGTGCTGTTAATCCTGGCCTGAGGCCTCAGACAACAGAAATACAAATTTGCGGCTGCCTTAATTACTGGATTTCAAAAACAAACAATAAACCTGCTTTTGATAGAGATGCTGCTGGGGAGCAAACGACCTCTGGGCTTATTGCCATATTATGATGTCTTAGCAAGATTAGTTTAAAAAAAAAAGTCACATGTGATGTGGAAGTGGCTCAACGTTGAGGTTGACGACATTCCAACGTGAGCGAATATTAGTTGACGCAATTATTTTTGGATTTTGGCAGAAAGGAGAACGGTATAAGGGCCGCACTGAGAATGTAAATACGGGAACAAAAAAAAGGCACGATAAAACTAGAATAAAGTTGCGATATTACGCGCAGAGACCCGTTCAAGATATTGTTACATAGGTAGACTGTAATGTATTGTCAAAAATCACCGATGCTAGCAGACGTAGCGGGACCCTGCAAATGTTTGTGTATGACACATGGTTTCTTTGTTTGTTCAATTGTCGAAACAGAATTATTTGGGACCAATATTTTATATGACCTGAGTAAGACACGGCAGAAACGGCGGCTTCTGCTCTTACACTGCGCCGTTTATATTTGTGTCATAAAGTTGATTTGTTTTTCTTTTCTGGTATTGTGAGAAAAAGCCACCATGATGCCAACATTTAGGGTTCCCCGTTTATCAAAGCGGTATGAGTTGATTAAGAGATAAATACCGAGATAAAGGCGTGTCTGTTTTTACGCTTGAGTGATACCTCCTCCTGCACAAAGATGCTCTGTTCTCTCCTGACCACCCGAGTACTGCAGGTCCGCTTTTGATTCTATTTTATGAGTCCTAATTGTGACTGACCCGTCCGGCCGGTGGCTTTATTTCATCCCGGGAAGAGGGCTTTGCTCCTTGCGCCTGATTGGAGCATCTCATCGCGCTGACCTCCACCTTCACGGGACGGTGAGGGACAGGTCTCAAGTTCACGCTCCCTCTTGGGTGGTACGACTCTCAGTTTACCTCCACCTGTCCGCCGGGGTGAGCTTCACCCGTCACCTCTCGCCCTCCGGCTTCTCTCGGAGGAGAATTAACAGAAGCGGCTCAGTTCCGTTTACAGCTCCTGAACAAGCCTTCGGCTTTGTTTACCAACACTGCTTTCAAGCGCTATCACATTATGCGGGACAATACGGCTTGATGACATTGCTTTAAATGAGCGTATGCCTTATAAGAATATTCATAATCATCCCAGAGCAGGGCAACACTAAATACTTTTGCGCACTGCACTCAAGCGGCTGCTCTTCTTGTTTACGCAGTAACATAAGAATGTGAGTTTAACCCTTTATTCAACTACAAATTCCCCATTGTTTGCATAACCTCCCGGTGACTCGCAAGTCACATTTGTTCTGTAGGTCTCAGTACAGCGAAAAATGGCCGCCGCTTGACCAGGTCCTCTTTGATGCAATAATGAAAACAAATGGCTGTAACGCAATAATAGATGGAGGAGCGCCGCGGTTTCAAAGCTGCCGTTGCAGTGAGTTGACGTGCGAGCAGGAAAACACCAAGCTGCGTTTGTCATCGCTCTTGACATTGTCTCTCACACAAATTATTTCCTCAAGCTCTCTTTAGAGTATTTTGTCATCTTAGGGCACAATTAATCACAGGAAGTGCAGTTCCATATGTCTCTGCAGTGACTTTAACTGACCCCAGTTAAAGTCAGAGTAAAATCATTTTCCGGTTTCTACTTCAAGGTTAAGATATTATAGAAATTTAGCTTTTTGCATGCTTTAAAAAAAAAACAGTTTGGTCTGCAGAGAAAGTGCCACCCGTTTTCCGGACCGTTTGTCTGGCTCAGGGTCGAAGGTTATCCGCCTGCTTCTGAAAATGTATTTTGCCACACCATTTTGAACTTCGCTGATTGTAACAGCACAATTAATCTAATTTACATACATTTCCCCACCCATGACTTGACAACTAGGCTCAGCGAAGATCCTCCCCTTTCAAGCCGCTTTGTCTGAAAGCCAAATATTAAGCAGAGCTGCACTCAGATGACTTTTTCTCGACAGTGAACGTCTACGGGAGAAAAAGGCAAAATGCCTGAAAAATCTAAAATACGCGTTATTATTTTGATATTTTCAGAGATTGAAGGGGGGTTTGCATGTGAATTTTGATCATGATTGGTTGTAGTTTTCTGACATTTACCAGGTGAATTTATTTAGTTTTTTTACATTGAGCGTTTTAGACTGTCCGCCTCTGTCTCCGCTAGCAAGTGAGGAGGAGATTGCTGGCCGTCTCGGTCTCGCTATTGAGGGGGTATATGGGATCGGGAAGCGGGCGGCTTTGGAGAGCGACCCAGCGTCGGCACTTCGCCTTGGTTCTTTTGTCCCCTCTTGTTGTGGCACCCTGGTACAGACCAGCTATCTACCATTGTCAAAGTGTTGCGTTTCCTCAAATTAGCGAAAAGTTTTCTACCCTGCCAAAATTGTGTTGTTTACGTTTGTCACAGTGCATTGTGGGATGTGTGACATCAACGTCAAGAGCTCTCAACGAGTGTTCCAACGGCATATAAGGTGGCGCGAGCGCATTTCGGATAGGACAGGAAATAAATAGTGTGGGTAAAATGTTTTGCTTCTTGATCGATGAGCTGCTTGAACATGCATGCCACAGACACGTTACTGGGACACCTGGGACCTTTTTAGTTTTAAAAATGCATTCCAATCCTCACCTAAGTGGTGTGGTAATAAAAGAGAACAACAACCAAAACAAGACAACTTCCATAATTTGGGGTAAGTGTAGCGCACACAAAAATAACAGAACATTTGAAGTTTTCTCCAATCCAAACTTTGTTTCACCTTTGGTTGGATTGTCTCAAGAATAAATGCCATTTGTAGTGCTCTAAATAAGGTTATTAGGAGACATCATAACATATCACTGGTAAACTGGAATCGAAAAACATTTTGCTCTTGAGATAGACGGCAAGTTGTTTTCTACAAGCTCACCTGTTGTTCTCCTAAGGAAATCAATGAGTCTCTCCGGGTGGATAATAACATTCCCGCTGGAGAAGAGCCGCTTAATTCACTCTTATCATTTTAGGTTGTCTGGCTTCCAGTCAAGCTGGGGTCCAAGAGGTGAAATGAGTTTGGCAACCTCAAACTGCGGGCAGGACAAGAGAGCGCACATCATAGCACAGTTTGCGGAAGAAAGAGAGAGAAAATTGTCCGCACAAGCGGGAAAGATAGAGTTTCATCAGCACGCCGCTGAAAACGCACGTCTTTGGCAGACTTCAAACACTTAATCGGCAATCATTTTTCAATGAGCCCCAAAGGAGCATATTTTAGTGCTCCACCAAACAGTCTGCTGCTTTGTGCGCTCTAATCCCTCACGGTTATGCATCATGGGGAGCCAGCCAGGGTTGGTTTTCCACGCGGAGGCTCACCCCCACCTTTCGACATAGAGACAGACAGACGGACCGATGTCCTTTCCTCTGGTCTGCCTCACCCGCAACATCTGTGTCCGTCAAGGAACACTCACTTTTTATTGGTAAAGCCCTCAAATTTGGATTGTCTTTTGATCTGGAGGCTGGACAAAGTGCAAATGTAACATGATCCCATAAGCGGCCTTCTCATCTGCCTTGTTAGGCGCTCTGAAGAGGGTTCAGCAGTCCATATTGAGCCCGGCCTCTTGTGAGACCCTCACCCGAATCTCCTCCCAAGCACGTACACAC
>NW_017805695.1:5000659-5037623 GCF_001891065.2 Hippocampus comes
ACACACACACACACACACACACACACACAGCCGTCTTCTCTTAACCTTGCCTCACTTCCATTTCATCCTTTGCTTGTGTTCAAGATTTGACACACAGTGCTCCGGAAAAATCCTCTCTGCAGGGAAGTCGATATCTAAACAGCACTTAACCTGGCCGGTAGAGGAGTGTTTGTGTGATGAGAAAATCTCTGGGCTCCGGCTCCGTCTCATTAATGAGAAAAGATGAGCGTTCCCCGCTGCAATTAAGAGTCAATCTCCTGCATTAACTCAGCGCCCCGCGGCCACACACACAGCACAAAGACAACGGGACCATCCCCTGTCACTCATTTTCCTGGTCTGAGCAGTGTCGAGTGGACTCCCAGGACAGATTAAATGAGATGCTCCCGCTTTCTGCTATCGCCTGCTGAAACCTAAGCTCGAGGAATGAAATGCTGCAAACATGTGCAATGAAGCGGATCGGACTGAGTTTGACGTAATGTTACACTGTCATGTCATCATTTTAGTGAACATCGAGACCAAACTAGTGCGGACAGACTGAATGACCTGACAAAAGTTATTATGTTGTTACTGAGTTCTGACTCAATTTATCCATCCATCCATCCATCCATTTTCTGATTGGCTTATCCTCACGAGAGTCATGGGTGTGCTGGAGCCTATCCCAGGTGACTTCGGGCAGTCGGCAGGGCACACCCTAAACTGGTTGCCAGCCAATCACAGGACAATCACGGAGAAACAACTAAGTGTGTTCAAAATTACACTTATGGACAATTTAGGATGTTCCATTAACCTGCCACGCATGTTTTTAGAATGTGGGAGGAAACCAGAGTACCCGCAGAAAACCCATGGAGGCACAGGGAGAACATGCAAACTCCACACAGGAAGGCCGGAGCTGGAATCGAACCCTGGACCTCTGCACCGTGAGGCCAACGTGCTAACCAGTCGACCTCCGGGCCGCCGGACTCAATTTAAAGAAACCGAAGCAGCAATGCAACGGAACGGGTGTTATTGGAATTATTTCTTTGGAATGTATCGTAACAACATTTAACAAAAGCAAGTAAGCAATATACACTGGAAACAAATTGTTCTGAATTCATTACATTTTATTTTGTCAAATGGCTGCACACAATAGAATCACCTGGATTTAGATCCATTTTTTAAAGTCAATGTTTATTAAAGAATCTGGATTCAGATGATTTTACACTTGATGAAACATAATTTAGTGAATTCAATACAATTTTATTCAATGCATCTCATAACATCCTTTATGGTATATTCCAGTCAAAATAGTTCTCATTTTACTTGGCAAAATCTATCGCTGCATATGGGGCTCTTATTTGATCGCATCCAGCGCAACACATGAACATGTTCTTCCCGGTGTTGTGCAAACCAATATTACGCAAATTTCAAACGTGAGTGCGTCAAGTTTGGTCATCACTGAACCTATGCTGCCAGCACATGTCAGGCAGGTGAGATTAACGTACACTGAAGATCATTTGTGAGGTCAAGTCAAGTCAAGTCAGCTTTTATTGTCAAATATGCTGTTTGTGCAACATACAGCACAGATGAAATCCCTTTCAGCCAAAGTGCAACCACAGGAGTGAGAGGAGCCGCTGTGGGTACCCGCGCCACCATCAACAGAACAGTTAACATAAAATAACAGAATAATACAACACAACACATAAGACACAGACAGCCATGCAATCTTAACCACTTTTTCTGCATACACTTTGTTGTTTGAAGCAGTTAAAGATGAAAGAGGAGAGAATCAAACTGTCCTTTCACCAGTGGATTAGAGCCATAATGCTGAAAATGTGCACATGTCTGCTACAAGCTAAGTTTGAAAGCAAACAAGAAGCTGTTGACGAAAAAAAGAGATTGGCTCCTGTCTGATGTAAATCCGCTTCAATTCCAAGCGGCGACTCCCAGTTCCACATACGCATCTGCACTGGCTCGAAAGTTACTGAAAAGGCCTGCTAGCTCATCATTTTCTGTTCTAGTCCATCCTATAATGTGTTTGATGGGGTTGAAGTCAGGGTTCTGTGCACATTCTTCCAAGCCGACCTCACTGAAACAAGCTACTATATTGACATTGCTTGATTCACCGGGGGACAGTCGGGCAGAAAATGTCCTGACCTAAACTATCCCCACAAATTCCCGTTGATATGTCCAAATGGATTTTGAGCACATTTAACAATACTGTTCAGATTACACAAAATGGTAAGACCCAAACTGATTTATTTATTTAGACTGCTCCACTCTAATATGATTAGTGCAGCAGTCAAAAGGAGCATGATGAGGAAGGAGTCTTTCCATTTTGTAGGCAGAGAATCAACAAAAAAAACACTTGGAAGTCATGACTCTTATTATTATGTCTTAACCTGAATTGAAACTGCAGGTTAGGACTGTTTAGTGGGTATTATTGTGTATGATGGGGGTATTCATGAAAAAATAAAAAATAAATAAGAGACAAGTGGATGGACGGCAGATTGAGTTTGGGGTGGGCTGGAATAATGAGTGACATATTGTCAAATCTTTACCTACAAAGCAAAGTCTTCTTCCATGCAAATGAGACCCACTTGATAAGGATCTGTTTGATGGAACACATGCGGAATATGAGGCCGCTAATTCCTTCATTAGTATTCCAGAGAGCTGATTGGCAAAGAGCGCGGGGAGACAGACGGAGAGCATGTCTGCAAAACCCAATATTGATTTGTTTAATGGTGTCAAAAATCACAAATCTCCAGTCAGTTGTTTATGAGACTATTTAGCGAGCCAAAAGATGCCCCTCGCTTAATTAATACCTCATTACAGAGATGTGATTATATGCTTGAACTGTTAATGGGCTCCCTGAATTTCAAAGCCCAATATAAAAGGTGTTTGGACAAACAAATCTGGAGAAAACGTGGTATCTTGATGGCTCTCACTGCGTGTGTTGGTTTGAGCTCGTTTATTCATTCTTGCATGTTTTAATGCTTCTATTCATATCTTGAAAAAAAAAATAAGAAGAAAAAGTTGGTCAATCTCTGAGACTGGGAATGTTCCTCTGGTTATGTGCATTCATTCAGTTCCACATTTAGAATATGCATTTTATGAAACGCAACTGCCACACTTAATTATTCCCCAAAGGAGGGGATGATACCGACAAGACGGTAAATGTTGATAAATATTGAGAGCTGAAGTAAAATGAGAATCTATTTTTTGCTCTTGTAGCATCTTACAAATATTCCTTGATTACACAGCTAACTAACTAACTATGATATATATATATATATATATATATATATATATATTTTTAAAACAGCTGATTTTAAATGTTCTTACGTTACTTTACTTACTTACTGTTTTACATCAATTAAAACAGGAGAGGAAAAAAAAGTTTTAATTCACCAATGGCAGAGCAGAGGGCTGTTGTTGCATGTGTCCCACAAGATCCTGATCTTAACAGCACTTTTCAAAGCGACAAATGCTCAAACAAAATATCCTTTTTGAAATTAAAAAAAAAAAAGAAAAGAAGCTGTGATTTGATGTGTTGGTTCTGCACTGTGGGTTAAAAAAAAAACAACAACCCTGAAAAGAGCATTTCATGTTTTGTCTGAGAGCAGCGAAGAGGCAGAGACTCAGCTCGCCAGAAGACAGTCGATCTACGAAGCTGTGTATTTAAAGGCCCATAAAGAGAGTGATAATGGCACGGCTTTATGATGACTGAGACCGGCGAGACGGGCTGTTACAGCCACGGCTACTGTTGTTGTTATTCCCACTGTTCCTCGATGGGCACTAAAGCGGAAAAACGGATCCCCACTTTGGGTTGAAATACGAAGCTGGGCTTATTCTCCCTCTCTTTCTCTTTTTGTGTGAAAGGCGCCCAGGCATTTGCCTGCATGGTTATGGAGTTAAATGCTCAGCTCCATGGCTTGGCTTCTGCACACCCCCCCCCTCCCCCAAGCCCCCTACCTCCATCTCATTCCCCCTGACAGGATTAGCAGGTCTCCAGTGTTAGAAATACATTAAGTGGACCTTTGCAGTCACTTATTATGCCTGATTATGCAGCTGGAATGGATGGGGAAGGTAGGCTCTGTTTGTAGTTCAATAACTTCTCAGATGCCTTTTTTGCAGCAGCAGCAGCAGCAGCAATCTTCAAAGCGTGAACGGGTCAGTGGCTCAGGCACAAAGCTGAGATTGATTTCCACTCTCCTACTCTTTGTTCCTGTGGTTTCAAGAGGACAGGTTCTTCCAAATGAGTTTGCCGTGTTATTAATGGAACGGCTAATTAAACTACCGTGCAGCGGTGTCATGTCAAAACAATGCAGCTTCCCCGCGTTCCCGGGCAATGCTTTGTACAGCAAGGTTAATGAAATAGTTAACATACGTTGATGTATAGATTGGATTAAACTCCATCTGGGCGCCGCGCCACTCTATTACTGTGAGGACTATATTCTTCAAATAGCGGCAGCTGTCTATTTTCCAGACCAGTATCGTTCTCCCGCCCTCGCGCATTTCGGCAATACAGAGCACATCAACATCAATCAAAACTGCGTACGTAGCCGATGTTGACGCCTCGTGTTTTGACAGCTGTGACAAAACAATTTGAGAGTTGGTGCGAAAACAAGCGGACAATTCAGCACAGCCTGAGAAAGTTTCCATGAGATCCGCACTATAAGTTGGACTGACAGGTTGAAAGGGAAGAAGAAGAAATTCATCTAGAAAAGTCTCGCAAACCTTGTATGTCGTGTGTGTCAAAGTGTGCCTATGGAAAGGAAATTAAAGCTTTGCCGTGTAGTTACTTACGCACAGAGGCTGTGTCAGGGACTACATTGTCCAAAATGAGAGACCGCTCATTGTCCAGCATGGAAACCCGATTCCATGTTCCTCTTGCCCACTTGGCTTATTTTCCATAATGACTGCACAATTGGCCGCACTGTTATTCATTCGTTAGATCTCACAATGTAAATGACTTATCATATTTGGAACGGCTCCAACCGGTGAACAGACTCGGGGCATTTTGATTCGGGCCTCATCTAGGAACCGCAGAGAAAATAATGTGGGGTTTTTTTTTTGCCCTGTAATGGCTGTTATATTCTGACCGACTGTGAATTAAAAATCAGCTCACTTTTCTCCGTTAAAGAAAGTACCCATCACAGCAAAATTGTTTTATCTCGATCTCGATCTTTACTTTGGGTAAATTGAAAGATATTGGTGTGGTCTTTAAGTGCAGAGGAATCTGAGAGACCGCAGTGATTGTGAGACCTCATGCCAGTCAGAGTCAAAAGGATAAATCTGGCTGTGTGTACAGCATTGCTTTTGTTTGGCTATTTTTGGCATTTGCGTATGGCATGGCACCTAAGTTCTGCACTCATCACATGATGAACTGTTTGCTGGACTCCAGTGCTTTCCCAAACCTTTTGTGCTTTGTCACTTGCTGACGCAGTTAAGACAGCGTGCTTGATTGCTTTTACGATTAAAGGCGGGGGTCGGCAACACGCGGCTCCAGAGCCGCATACGGCTCTTTAGCGACATCTAATGGCTTTTATAAAAAATGTTTGAAAGTGGAAAAAGATTTTGATAGTAGACTAATATAGCTCATATAGCTATAGATACACTTTGCAGCTCCGGAAAAAGGAGCGCTGTGGTGTTTTTTTTTTTGGTTTTTTTTAAACGTACATTTTATTTCTGCTTTTAACAGTCTCGACAAACACAGACACGTCTGCGTCCGACTCCGTGCCTTCTCTCTTCTCCTTCGGCCCGAGAGGCGTTCAAAGACAGCCTCAGAAAAACGGAAATTAATGATCACTTCACTGACACTAAGAAAAGCGAAAATAATACACCAAAACAAAAAAAAAATCAAGCGAAGAAATTACAAAATTAATTCTATGGGGGCGTTTGTGAACACACAACAAAGGAATGAATAATATAAACAATTCTGAGACAGTCCAGTCTCCTACATACATACAGCACGTGTTTCCTTCATTGTAAGTTTTATAGAAGGCTTTTATTTTTTTGTGGCTCCAGACATATTTGTTTTTTGTTTTTTTTTTTTTGTCCTATATGGCTCTTTCGACATTTTGGGTTGCCGACCCCTGATTTAGGGTGACTCATATTCACACACGTGTGACAAGTAAAAATGAGATGCAATGGCAGATGCCTCGTGCCTCATCATTGATCATTTTTAAATTAAGAATGTTTTATTGTTTCACAAAGACAGGCAATTTTTTTTTTTTTTACTAATTGTGTGACTGTAAAGTGTGTTAAAAATATTCAACAAAAATGCCTGCAGAGCAAACAGAGGTTTAATGATATTGACAGCTCAGCCATGGAACATATTTCCTATGGGAAACATTGTCTGGAAATCGGAACAAATCGTAGGTCAACCAGCGTCAGCCACAAATGTTCCACCGTACTTTTCAGGACGGGGAGAGGCGGCAGGAGCAAACAGCTGACACGAGGGATCCGTTATGTCTTGTAGGGGAGGTCAGGCACATGGGGGCTTCAAACATCACACGCCCCAGGCCATAAGCACCCAGCTACGCCTTCCCCATCTCGTGGCCAGCCCCGTCACATCTGGCCCCACGGGCCCGGGCCGTTTTGCCTCCCCTCCCTTTCAAAATGCACCAGTGGTTCCCATTTAACACCTGTTCTGCCTAATTTCCATTTTCGGGGACGCTGTGGATTTCAAATCATTTATCACTTCCCAAAGTGCTTCCACATGTGCGTTGACTTTCTCAGGGAGCGGGGTTCGTGCCTCCGGCCAACCTTTTCCAAATGTATTAAAATTCAGCTTGGTCCAAAGAAGTTCAGACACTGATGTTTCATTGTGGTGATGTCTGGCAATTATTAGTCTAAATTACGGCAACGGCATGTGACTTGACAGGGTGGACCCTGTGTTTTAAAAGGAGAGATGAGGCAAAGGAGGTAGGGCCAAGGTGGTCTGTCACGCTTTATGCACGTTTAAAAGCGTTCGCCCCAACACCCTGACTGGGATGTCACTCACAGCGAAACAGTTTCGCCACCGTGGAAACACTTGTGTGGTTAGGGACCTTAGAGGGTCCACGGGGGCCCAGTATGGGGCGGCCGGGTGAAGGTTGTGTCAAAAGCAGTCTTCACTGTGAAGGTGAAGACTCCCACACTGAGCTGCTAAGAACATGAAATACCAAATGCAGTCAAGTTGATATTCGAGGTCAGAGTTCATCTTGTAAAACCAGGATTAGATTTAAACGTGGGAAATGATTTGAAGGGAAGTGAAATCAGATTACGTCTTTTTGGGGTTCCTTGGTCAACAGTCACTAAGCCTCAATGGAGCTATATGGTGCGTAATTGGCTGTGACAAAATGGGACGGAAGACGTGCGATCTACTGGGAAAACATGTAACGTGATTATATTGAGGAGACTTTGCTTATACATAGTGTGCCTTTCACAGTAACTGTATTTCGGTGAAATTACTGCGCGCGCATTTAGTTGAACGTTTCTAGCAAAAATAGAGACAACTTAAACGTCAACCAACTGTGTCATTATATTAAAATTATATTCTGTCACGCCAACATTTTTTGTCGACAAAGTGTGCTTTCGACGTACGGGCTCTTCAAATGGGGAATGTTGGAAACTGTACACTAAGTGCGCTTAATTTAAGTGGGCTGTGAAAATATGTGCTAATCAGATACGGTTGCTAACAAAGTCCATGAAATTACTAATTAGAATTTCATTAAAAGGTACCGCCTTATCATCTGAGGAAATCATAACCTTTCAAACGCTTTTAGCAAGGCAGCGTGCCGCGCTAAATGGGCTAACAGAGAGAAAACAGCTGGCTTTTGATGTAATATCTCATTTAGCATTTGGGCTAAATCGGACCATTTAAACATGGCATTGTTTTGGACGTAATTTATCTGCCTAATTAATGACAGCGATTGCCCGGGTTGCGGGGCTGTCAGAACACCGTGTTCCTGCAGGAAGAGCTCTCAATGGCACACATTTAGCTTTCATTAGGAAGCGTTTGCCAAGAATAGGAGTCAGCCTGATTCCATTTCTTCCTCTTCTGGACTCAGTCAGTTGATGAGCAATCACATTTCAAAGTGTTACGTGTAATACGGAGCACATTGGTACCCAAATAGTGTTTGTGTGAGTAATGTACTGTGATTGTTAAGTCTTAATTTGAAGAAAAGACCGAGGCAACAAGTATGTATTTTAAGGAGTGTCTATCCTGTGGGAAGCGGGATAGTGTGTCATCCACATGACTGCCCGTCTGATTACTATTTCTCCCATCACTTGGTCAGGATGGGCTGTGTTAGCTGGAGGGATCATATGTCAGCACTCAGGCCTGTTTATCTGAAGGACAGCCACTGGAAGAAAAGACATCTGTTCAACTAATGACTGCCTGATTTAAAAACAACATAGTCGGCGCTTTTCTACACGAAAGCAGAATAACGGGCAAACCGTCGATACGTGGTGAGGAAAACTGCCTGTGATGATCGTCGACTGAGGTAACACCCACTGAGTCAGAGGTGAGCACGGGTGAAAAGTGAAAAGTAATCCTGGAGACTTCCCTCGTGTCGTGACCTGAGTAAAGGTGCTGCAGATGTTTAAGTGGAGAAGGAAAGGCGTGCTTCACAACTCGGTATCCGACAAGAGTGTTTCATGCTATTTTAGCGGCCTGGCCGAACTCAAACACCGGAAAACGAAAAGTTGTCATACAAAGTCAAGTAAATGCGAGGCTCCTTTCAAGGCGACTGACAGTGGGGACAGGACATCGTGTGGAGAAGACAGCTGTTTTAATCTGCCCTCGGGGCTTCATAAACATTTGCTTTTGAAATACCAACCACTGTGGCAAAATTCTGCCTCGAAGTCAACATGTGTGCACATGTAATACTCTGCAAAAAAAAACCTAAAAAATGTTCCTCGTGCAACATGCATTCTCACAGCATGAGTAACAATGCGAATGTTTTGTGCAAGCGAATTGAAAGGAAGCCAACAAAGCACGCTAACCACCGCATCTGATTCATAATCATGCTAACCCCACTGATTAGCACCTACTCTTAATGGAGCGCAATGTCAGAGGCCAACTGATGCCGTTAGTCCAACTTGTGGCACGCCCTGCTTTGTCAAGTGGAAACTAATTTGCACCTTTGTACTGCTTATAGTGAGGCATTAGCTGGAGATTGTCTCGGTACCTGGTAATTAAAGCAGATGGTCAAATAGCCCTGTCAGAAGTGTTAACTAAGTGGGCCTCTATGTAATCTTAATTCCCTGCCTGTTTGTAAAAGCCAAGCTGTTCCTTGGCCAATTCCCACTGCTCTTCGTTACACACCAGTGTTGTGTTTCCACTCGCTTTGGCCCTTATTAAAATGGTCGCTGTAATTGTGGTTTACAGTCAATGGACTTGGTGGGGGACATTTCAGTCTGTGACATGTAAGATATGATCTTAAATGACTTTTAATCAAGGCTGTTGAAACAAAACTGATTTATCATTCCAAAACAGCTGCTCAGGTTTAATAAGCCCCCTAAAAATGTTTTTTTTTTTTTTTAATCCAAGACAGTGGATGATAAAGAAAGACAGCAGAATGAGAGGGCAATAACAAGATCAAGAACACCACTACATACACCTGCACACTCAATAGCGAGGTTCCCATTGCCCTCAGATCACCCTCCAGGTGGGCGCCGCCCCCGCCGGGTTGAATTCTCGGCGCCGTTGCGAGTCTCGCATGAAGAATAATGAGATATTGCGAGATGGGCCATTGCGAGAGTTATGCCAGAGAAGCGAAACAGTCTTCCATGGAAACACAAGTCGCAATAAATCCATTTCAAGTTCGTAAACAACGATGACGTATTCAGGTTGCGTGCGCACTGCTGCTGCAGAAGGGATGACAAGTGGGAAGATGTTGCAAAGTGGTTCAATGTTCATCTTTATAGAGAGGAGAAACCTCGGGCCAAATCCACAAATAATGAACTGCGGTTACTGATAGCCCCTTTAATTGCTCTACACTTGCACCCCTAGTTTGCTCCGTCTGATTCATAAAGGACATTGTGCTAACGACATACCAGCGCAAACACCACCACAATGTGTGTGCAGTTTGCATCTGTTCTCGTTCAAAAGCGGCTTCAAATGAGCAGCGCCAATTTTATAGCATCACCGTTATTTGCCTCACTCAAATTGCATGTGGCTATTGGCACTGGCATTAGTGAATTAGAAATTGTTTATGAGTGAGGCTCATTTGCAAAGGGGTGGGCAATATTTTCAACAAATATGCAGAGCATCTCATTGAAATATGTGCAAAACCCACCGGCGCACCGAGATGCATTCTGTTTGGTATCTTAGTGAGTGACACATTTCACCGTCTGCGCGTGCTTTCTGGATTAGATGCTATCGGTTTGCTCCAATTTGACCGGTTAGCGCCACGCAAAAGCCGTGCAATCCTTTGGCGAATTTGACCCGTAGTGTTTCGACGAGAGCAAAAACCGCATCCCTGCTTGGGCCATCTTCGACAGAAAAGAGAAAGCAGCCAACTCTCCTTGCCTGGCAGGGTGAGTAACAGCCAGATCGTCTGATATGTTGTTATTGCCTGTGACATTACTGAAAAAGGAACAGAGAATCGCACTGCGGGGCAACTTTTAAGTTGCTGTGGTGATATAGGATGCCAAGAAAAAATGGCTAAGGTAAACACAACAAACAATTATGCTAACAAATTCAGAGATTAAGTTACAAATTAAGTTAAAATGACAAATTGTGGGACTCTTCACTTTTGTTTGGCTCGCATCGATTGGAATACTTGCATTTTCCAAAATCATCACTTTCGGAAAACAAAAGAATGGCATGTTTGTTGTCATTAACATCGCATCATCAAAGAGAGTAAGCCATATCCAACACTTTATATTGGTCAAAAATGTCAAATTGTCTCACACACACACACACACACACACACACACACACACACACACACACACACACACACACACACACACGCACACACGTGGCACAAAGGTAATTTTCTTCAATCCTTGTAAACATCCAGAAACCCAATATAGTGAAATCCTGTTGTGCAGATTTTTAAGCATTTAGGGGTTTTTACAACATGCAACCCAGTCCGAATTTAGAGCAGCGTGCCGCAACGTGATGGGCAACGTTTTGCCGTTTTAACATTGGTTGTACCTACAGAGCAGAGAGAATATCTGCCTGTGAGTATTGCTGCATGCTCTGTTTGTATGTGTTGCTGCCCTGTGTGTGTCGCAGTTGTTTAAAAGTTTACAATTACTGTAAAATATATGATGATCTCGGTTAGCTTTTCTATGGTGTTTTGCACTATGCTAGCATTAAGCTCGCAGACTTTCTTCAGACAAAATGACATGTTTTACTGGCATATTTTGAAATGTAAATGTACAATGTTTAAATCCTATGTTGTCATGAGCTGGTTTTACAGGAAATCGCAACTGGGAGCGACAGATGGCTTGAAGCAAGCGTGCTTGCTCGCGATGTTATACGATTGTCTCCATCTTCCTGACAGCGAGAACAGGTGTCAGGGAATGATTTCGAAAGTGTTTTATCAAAGTTGAACAGTGTTTAAAGTGTACAAAGCGGGCAGTGGTGCTGCAGTCCACTGTTTGGAAGCCCTGTGAGACGTCATCGCTCTCATTCAGATAGGACGAGGCACTCTTAATGATACCACAAATATGGGCGTGCAGGGAGATGCCTGTACTGGTGGAGACAGAGCAAAGGGAGACAAAGTAAGGGTACAAAACATTAATTATTAGCCCCACTGGGATCTCTTATATTTAGTCTAGCCTGGACAACACCAATTAATACAGCAATTATTATCCTGGCCCGTAGCACAGGGTTGACTAAGCTGGCTTGCCTACTGATGATTATTACGTGAGGTGGGGTGGCGGCGGAAGGTGGGGGTTGCATGCAGTAGAGAGGAAGCATGCATGAGCAAGATTATTCATCTCACACTAAACCCCTTCTTTTATGATGTATGGCGCGATAGAGTTAAAGAATAATTTCAACTCAGCACAACTGCAACGCAATCTTCCGAGATGGATTCGTGTTGGTTGTGATCTTAATGACGAGTCAACGTGTTTGTTTTTGTTTGTTTGTTTTTTTAAACAAAGTCCACCTTTATTTTATGTACCCCGGTTTACAGTGTCTCATGTCCTCGACTCGAACCACAGGTCAAGCAGACATTCAATTGATTTCCTCAACAAAGTTCTCCCCTCCTTCTCTTTGCTGATTCCTCACCTTCGGACGCACAAGTGTGAGCAATAGCCCCACCTAGTTTCTGTGCAGAGATGACCGAGAGAGGCTCTGAGGAGAGGAGATTTGTCATTTCCAACAAAATATTGCTTTCACGTTATCCCCCCGCTTCTCCAGTCAAATTACCCGCTGTGCTCTATTCTTCCTCATCATCTATTTGGGCAGGGAGAGCTATCTGTCTCTCGGTTCTATTTTTGCATGCCCCCGTCCCAGCTCTCCTGCAGTTTCAGCCCTTGCATGAGCATCTTAAGCACATATGGCCCCTTTTCCCTGCAGCCACTGTAAAATCTGTGCTGACAGCCACTGAAAACAACACGGGCGCTTGCATGTTATCTTGACACGGCCATGTTAAGCCCCTCTCTCATGATGCTAAATGGTCGTCATAAACCTTTTAGAATCTGCGCGGCCTAATATGGACTTGTATATAAACATTATGCTGTGTAATACGTTTAGATTAAGCAAGGACACACTGTTCAGTGCAGGCAGAGGCAGGTTGCTGATTTTAAAGCCAACCACTTCATGGAAACAATGGGCATGCTGTAGTCTTAACCAGCAAGGTATTTACATAGACGCGTGTATTATTCACTGAATATGCCAATTCCCCGTTAGAGATTTTAATGTGATATATTCCTGCAAAATAACGATGCAGTCTCAAAAGCTTTAATCTATTTGCACTTCGCTGAGGGAGCTATAGACAAAACAATTACAGTCTGCAGGATCTTGTCTAACAAGCTCTTGGAGTACTAAGAATGATTAGATGGCGGGTATTACATGAGGAACCCATCTTTGGATTAGTGACGAACACAATAAATTCTGAAATAAGTGGAGGAATATGAACATCCCCTTCATGGAAGACGCTTAGGTGATTGCTGCCACGAGAGGATTTGTCAGCATAACACAGGATCTCCAACAATAATGTGTGTGTGTGTGTGTGTGTGTGTGTGTGTGTGTGTGTGTGTGTGTGTGTGTGAGACACACGCACACACCATGGAACACGTTCAATGGTGCTGTCTGTTGTTTAACTGGATTTCTCTTCCATGACAACAAGCAAAGGACCATAGGCTCAGTTTCATCATCTTACAGCTGCATCCCTAACACAACTGTCAAAAATCAAGAAATATACATTTATGCTATCCGAAAAGTCAGATGCTGTCGAAATGGTGGAAGTAATTGGTACCTGCAGCAAGTGTTTTGTGCAGCCATGGCGTCATTCATTTACAGGGGTGTTGTGTTGCGCCGCCGAACAGGAAACTGGCCTCTAATAGACGTCGCTGTCATTGTCACTGCAAGGTGTAGGATAACAGCTCTTGAGCAGGTTGTAATTAGAGTGGCTGAGGTGTAATGAGGGTGCGAAATTCCTTCACCGGACGTTAGAGCCAAGCGGCACCGGGGTGCTGGAGGCACCATGTCAAGTGGCATGACGAAGAAAGAGAGGTTCCAGTATCCCTGACTGTGACATCAGCTTCACAATGAACACCTGACAAAGACCAACATATGAAAAACTGCTGCGGTACTCAGTAGAACACGACACTCCACCAAGGCTGAAAAATGAACAGTAGTGACAATAAAATGCTGAATACTACTTCTTGGTGATATTCCAAGCTGGAAGGAGTGCCACTGAGCATTGCATTTCAAAATTGGCAAAGGACTTATGCATTCACAATTTTTAGTGTGGAAAATAGAGGCAGACAATCGTTCACGCTCACATTCAAACCATTGCCAAGTGGGAACTGAACCTACAAAGGCCTGACGCAATCGAGCACAAAGTGTAGTGTAATTGTGCACATGAAAGGGAGTTTGCTTCAAAAGATATTATCGTAGATGGGAACGTTAGAAATGAGGCTTTTGCGCTGTTGTGGGAATGAACACAGCCAACTTTAAATTCAACGCAGGAGAAGCACACACACAGTCTTTGACATTGCAGAAGCAGAAATAGACTCGCTTGAGTGTATTTAGAATAAGCACAAAGTACATTTATAAGGAACTGCACGTAGATGTCCGCTTGCGGTTGATGTAAAGTTGACCAAGGTGATCACAGATCGCCAGTGTGAAGGGGGCACTTGGAGACCACCTTCCACCCCGATTGTATGTGTCCGTCTGTGTGAAACCCCCCCCCCCCACTTGCTGTGCCACAGCTCAGGTGGGTGTTTTAAAAAAATATAATAAAGATGATGCGTTCTATAACTGTACTTTGTTTCAACAAGGATTCAGAGGGGTCAATGCACATTGTTGTCGTATTTCTGAATGAAATGCAATGATCCACACATATCAGCGGAGCGCAGAATCTGTCTGCTTGCGCTTTGATTGAAAGCATCAAAATCATGTTTCAGCACCTGCGCCACAACTTAGACTGGCTCTTAGCTGGTCTCGTCTACTTTCTGTGACCAAAGTTTCAAACACCCTAATTTCGCTGGAATGCCCAACGAGGCGCATAATGTTTGGCCAAATTCCCAATCACGGTAAACTTCATTCATGTGCACACACCATAATATTGAGTGAAAATCACCTTTTTGGTGTTGTGTAATCCTGCTAATGAAAACAACCCGAAAAACTATAGTCTTGCCTTTGTCCCGGGCACTTTCTGCCTTAGTTGACGTATTTCGAATGTTCAATAAGAAGCAGTATTTTCTCAGCTAAACTGGACTGGTTCCTAACAGGTGCTGTTAATGAAAATAATTCCATGAAAGAACAGTCGTTCAATTATTCTCATCTGGGAAACAGTATTGGCACAAAAATACTTTTACGGTTAACTGATGGCGTTGAAAATACGGTACAAATGTTTGTTGATTCTCAACACACCATTATGGAGGCATCTTTCTCTTTGGGTAAATTTCAACTTGTGTTTAAAAAGAAGTCGATACACAGCCAACACATACACAACACACACATGCGCAAACGCCTCGTTTTGCACTCTTGGCAAAATGAAACTTCTGTCAGACGCATCTTGAAATTTATATCAGTTTGTCAGGCACATGCCAAAAATGATCTTACTGTACATTATTTTGATAAGTTTGGTGCCAGAGATAGAGAAGAAATGAAGAAAGAGGGGAGGAAGGAAGCCCACACTCCACTCAGCAGATAAGAGAAGACGCCAAGATTCCACACTGCTCCGTCCATGAGTGCACAACCTGACTTCTAAAAAAAAAAAAAAACTTTGAAAAAGGGCATAGTATTACCGTCATTTCTCAGAGAAAACAATAAAACAATAGCATCAATCACTTGCTGAATTTTAGAGACAAATCCAGCTGCACAGCGGGTGAATATGTTGAACGAGCAACGACATAACATCTTGATCTTTTCAGAAGCCAAAAAAGTGGTTATAGCAACAGCTCCAGTTCGTTTCCATGGATTATTTGATTTATTTTTTTCCCCCCACGGGATCTCCAAACTATGGCCTACTAGATTCTGTTGATCAGTGTTTATCTTTTGTGGGGCAATGGATATTCATGCTGCACGTATAACTTCACTCTTAAATATCTGTACTGCATGTCTGTTTTTACAATAAGGGCTTGAAGCAATTTTGCTAATTTTTTAAAATTACATGTGGAAATGATACCTTCCCTACACGTATGCATGCAACCACCTGTAAACTTACTGTATACTCACACAAATATGTGTGGCTGTAATAATTATCAAGCTCGATGTATCCATCAAGAGAGATATAGGCCTATAAATATCGTTTTATCTGTCGAAGATACTCACAGGCTGGGTACACATTTGCAATATTAAGTGAATAACTTATTGTAGTTAATTAGTTGTTGGTGTGTTTGTGTGGTGGTGTTGCTGTAATTATGATGGGAAAAATTCCACATGCTAAACTGCATTCAAGCTACATGACTGAAAAAGAGCCAACTCATCCATGAAGTACGAAATTATACAACCAAATCAATCTTTTACTCTCTTCTCAGTTCTCTGCGTCAAAGTGAGCCGTCCTGCACCACGGCCCGTTTGTTATGGAAAAGTGGGGTTCATTCACACCATTGCCACCCCCTTCAGCCAATGACACGTTGAAATAAATTGTGTGTTGAATTTACTCAATTTTATTTTGTCAAGTAGCTGCACAAGAGACACACAATAAAATCTGAATTTAAATCTGGATTTAGATGCATTTTTGAAATAGATGTGTAGTCTACTTCAAAAATGTATCTGGATCTAGATGATTTTGTTTCGCGCGACCACTTGACGAAATGAAATGAAATGGAATCAATTCAACTCACCATTTGTTTCAGTGCATGTAGGCAGACTAAGCGTATGAGTCACTTTGTGGCAACAGCCAAAGCACTATCATGTGAAGGCCATAAGGTAAGCAAACCTGCAGTGTTGGTACAGATTATCGTTAGCTAAAAGTCTTAACTGGCCTTATCAAAATCTGAATCATCTTCATTGGCCAATTATATTGAAAATCATACAAATAATTTGTTTGTGGTAGTTTGAGCCACTCTGGTATCAAAGCAACAAGCTTCTGTACTATAACAAAATGAACATTAAGGGCACAACACAGAGAGAGTCATGAAGCAATTCAAAGGATACCATTAGCACGGCCGTACCAAACAATGGCAGCTGTGCAAATGAAGCAGATAGAGTGACTAGCAGTGCGGTAAATATGATAACAGATGTGCAAAAGATGCAGAGTCCTTGAGATCTTGAGAATGTTTCCTGCACTTGTCTTTGGGCGTTGAAATGGCCTTGCCAGTGGCTCGGTGGTATGCGGGGGGTCTGGTACACTGCATGGGCAAATTCACCAGGACAATCAATGTCTTTTCTCATGACAACATTAAAGTGACACATTAGTGGTTAGTGTGTAATTTAAAGTGGGCTGACCAAGAATCATTACATGCCTATCCATACTGAAATATTTCCTGAAAAATATATTTTTTTCAAACACAAGATTTAACATCACAAACAATAAGGTGTCCATTCATCACTTGTGCATATGTCCTGTCGCGCAATTTCAACTTAGTACATTAAAATATGAATATATAATAATGATGATACAATTTGATCTCATTTATTTAAAAGACATACCTCATACAATTCACTCAATATCTTTTCATGCAGTCATGGGTTACATGGGTCATTTGTTCTTAATGTCACAGCGAAAAGTAAGTACAGGTATGGTAAGTGTGCTAATCATTGCTTACTGCTATTACATGCCCACTTGTATAATGAACCAATTACGGCGCATTAGTGCGTCAGATGTAGTTTGTGACCTGTTGCTAAGTAATGGCGCTGAGCAAGGCAGCTATGTTGCCTGTACTGATGCATAGCGCCGATGATGTTAAGAGGTGATAAAGACCAAGATTAGGTAATTGCTCTGCAACAAGGAAACCTGTAATCACTGTGTGGTGATTATGTAATGGACCCTGCTGATATGGGAGAGGTGAACCTCAGTGACATTTTTTTTTTTTTTTTGTATTATGTCTTGGGAAAAAAAATATGTTCTTAAGACATTTCTTAAATTTGGTGTTAGAAAAGTTCAGACAGCGATCCAGACTGACTCTTATTTTTCTGTTGTACGAGCACAGCGGCACACTGAAATTTTAGGGGCACAAGCAGAAAATTAAGGGGCACATGCTGTAAGTTGACTTGTGACGTAAATATTCAATCCACTCACTTTCACTTGTATGACTGTTAAATAGGCTAAAGTGTTTCGCAACAAAACATATTCAAGACTAGTAATAAATTTAAAAATACAAGCTCGTGTCACACTAAAAAAATGAGGTGAGACTGGAAGCATAATGATATTTTCATTTCTCTAATATACAACAGCAACCTGACCTCTCTGATGGAAAATGCTTCATGTCATGCTCTGCATATGGTCCATTAGTGCGCAAATCTGTGCGTGTGACGTCTGCAATGGACACGGCCAAACTCAAACATCCCCCCGCTGAGTTGGCAACTTCACAGAGCAATTAAGTATGCAGAGGTGTTGCACTCGTGGAGGAAGCGGGCGTTTCAACACCCACACTTATCCTGCTGTTATTGCACAGACGCCCAACCAAAGTCATTCACACCATCTTAGTGTGCCTGTACCACGGCAGCCTTCTTATGAGCCGTACATTACGGCCCTCAACAGTGAATTGCGATGATGTAACTTGGCAAATTGTAAAAAGGCCCACTTACAAGCACATTTATAGAAATAGGCAGATTTACTTAAACAAACGTAATTCCACTGATTGAATGTGTTTTTTTAAGTGGTTGTGTTTTTGTTTTTTGCTTTTTTTGTCATTTTTGCATGACACTTGTCTACCGTAATGCTCGCTCATGTGGGAAAGGAACTGTTGCCGATAAACTCTTCAGCCATTTACTGAATGCCAGGAGAACAGGAAAACACATGAACACTATGAGCATACTCATGAAGGAGCTGCTGTTGGCCATAGCTCACATCAGACCCCTCACACAAATTCTTGGTTGTATGGGCTCTCCGTTTTGCAAATTTTCACACATTGTGGGTGGTTCTACAACATATGCTCTGCGATGAACAGCTGTTCATTGCATATGTGTACAAGCAACATAAAATTAACGTTGACATATGCCCCCCTTGGAAAAATATCGAAGGATTAACAGTGATTAGACCAGCTGTCATAAAGAGACCAAACAGCATTATGAAGTGCTTTAATGAGGCCTTTCAACTTCAGTGACCTCTCAACATTTTACCAGAATTTCAAACGTAATTCAAATTGAATTTTGAATGTCAATGTGTGTGAACTGGGATCGGATCCAGCACACCCGCGAACCTTATGAGGATAAGCCGAACCCAGAATGGATGGATGGGTGAACTGGAGTATCCCTAAGGCAATAAATAAACCTCAAACAGAAAGCGTCACCGAAACACTAAAGGCGTGTCCTCGCTTACGTGGAAATAGACACAGCAAAACACAAGAATGTACTCAAAGCTGAGTGTACTCCATCAATTGAGACCCACTATAAAAGTCAGTTACAGATATTTATTAACACTTTACACTGCCAGAGAGGTATTAATTTAATGTTTATTATGTCAGTTTTTATGCAACCTACTGCGACTGTAACACGTTATAAACGGCTCTCAGCAGGAAGTCATGCAGTTCTCCACTGCTAATCGACCACAATTAAAAACACGTTAAATGAATGCGTGTCGACTCAACATGAATATGTTATGACAAAGCTCTTGTACTGGATCTCGGCAGATTCTGCAAGTGTACTAATAAAGCGTCCAGTGAGGGAATCATGACAATAGCGTGCCGATATAATATTTTTTTCAGCAGCTGTTTGTCCTTCCGTCCCCTCTATTAATGAATAAAAAGTGGTTAGAAGAATGAAGTGTAACTAGCAATTTGTGTTGTTGTCACTTCGCAGAGTTCCCCCAAGTGAACCTCGCACAAGTACATCGGGCTAAGTCACCCACGTCTTAATCAAGAAGACTTTGGTTACATCACTTGCACCCAATTTGCTTTATCAGCTGAGGAGGTCAGAGTGGTGGGAACACTGTGCAGAAGTGGACCTCCCTCGTGCTCCCACACAATGGACCCGTCCCAAGCCTCAGACACTCTCTGCCTCCCCCAAAGAGGAGGATCCATCCATGACTCCTGAGCAAGGTGCAGCACACCGCTGTCACCGCCCACCTCTTCATTGCTTGCACCTGCTAAAACATTTGAGGTATTTGAGCGGCGGGGTAGCACATTTGCTTTTCATTTAAACCTGCCTTTGCAGACCTTTGAAGTACATAATAGCAGAGCAGCTTGGCCCCCTCCAGCCCCCTTAATCATTTACCTAGTAAAGGCACATTCTCTCCAGCCAACCCATCAAGCGGAAAACGAGTTTGGCCTGCTATTTCTCCCACCCACCCCTCCGCCACGAAACATCTTTCCTCTCGAGCGCTCGCTCTCTCTTAACCTGTTTTGCTATGTGTATTTGTGTGTATGTGTGTGTGTGTGTGTGTGTGTGTCACTCCCTCCCCTTCACAAAGCCACATGCAGTTGCTCTCCGACTCTACTGTATGAATGAAATGCGGCAGCAATGGAGCCAATTGTTGGCTACGTCTGGGCCGCCGAGGCTTCAAAAGATGGTGTAGTTGGCAGCCCATTGACACAATATGACTAATTATCACTCGTGATTGGAGCACATGCAATATGGCCTACATATTCTGTCCAAGATAAGACCGAGAGCCTTCTGGGCTTCAACAAGGATCATGTAAAAGACCGGCTTGGAAATATAATTTGAGAAGAGAGGAATATTTTGTCTCAACTGTGATGATAAAACCGTATGCTTTATTTTGGCTGTGTGGTGAAAATCCCCATTAGGCAGATTGACCTATTTGAATGCATGCATTGTGTGTGTGTGTGTGTGGCGGGGGGGAGGCAATTAATAGTTTTCCCAAAACTGCAATCTGATTATTCAATTAGAGGTAAAACCACTGACTTTTTTTTTGTGGTGTTAAACATCCTTGGACAGTTTTCAAGAGATTTCAACGAATTAAACTGTTATTTTAAATTCCTCTTAAATATGAATCTCTAATGTGAACAAGGCATACAGAAAAACTCAAAAGACTTTAAAAGCAGCAATTTTTAATTAAATTTTTTTTTTTTATGCTTTTGTTTTTGCCAATATGCACTCACAGGCCACAGCTTTGGTATACTAGCACAAACATTAAAATGTTGAAATGATTAGTTCTGATTAAAAAGATGGATTTTAATCTTCAGTGATCTTTACTCAGACATTTGGAAACTATCTTTTCGTTGTTGTTGCACTGACATTCGTGTCTGTGTATTTCAGTTTTTGTATTGTCGATTGTTTGTTTTGTGCAGTGGTTGTGTTTTGTTGTATTTTGGATTTTGATTGAAATGATGTGATTGTCATTGTCTTTTGTTGTGACATGTTAATGTTAGTATGAAAAAATAAGTTATGTTCAGTTTTGATGTACACATTCAAAGATGAACAGTACAACCAAAACAATGTAAATATCCAGTGCGTGTGTGGAGATTGAGGGAAATTGATTATGGGGAAAGTTGAGCCCACACCTTGTTGTTAAGCAACCATTTAAAAAAATTGTACTGGACCAGTATATTACTTTTTTTTTTTTAATGGAGGGAAATCTACATTTCATGAAATCTGCGAAGGTCAGGGCCACGTGGCAGAAGTTGTAAAAGGTTTAATTCCAAAAAAATGCTTTTCACCCATGAAAGTACAATAAATGTACTTTATCATAAGTTTCATGTTGATTTTTTTTTTTTGGGACATGCCAAAACTATTATGTTGACAGTCAATCTGCTTGTTTGTCGGAGCTGTGTGATTCTTAACTGGTCTGTCTTAGAAGGAAGAAAAATAGGTCGAACACCCGTAAAATAGCGACGTCAAACTGCAATAGATGAAGTAGCGGTCACAACGATCGAGTGAAACCACAATAACCGAACAGCAAAGTAGCGAGGGAACACTAGATCTCATTCGATTGTACAGCTGTACCTAATCTTGAGGCCATAAGAGGCATATGGAATGCACAATTATTGATAAGAAGTATACCGGTATCTATCAAAAGTCCTGTCCCTGGCAGTGATATATATATACTATCTGTGAATAATCACCTGATGCACTGATACATAAAACACAAAGATGATTTGCAGAAAGGATATATGTTAAAGTGGCAATATGAACAACCAAGAATGTATTAAACAATGACATACAAGATGATGAGCAACAGGAAAATAGCCGGCGGCAGTTTTTTTATTTCTATATGGATCGGCTATTGTTGCAAAAAATTAAAGGGGGTATCTAAATCACATACAGTGCTGTACAAAAGTCTTCAACCACCATTACATTTGTTGTTTTTGCTAGGCCATAATGATCATAAAAACTTGAATTCCACAACAGTAAATAAATAGAGCGCAGACCGCCACCATGGATGAAGGATTAATAAATGTGTAAACAATGCATAGGGCTTCGCATTTGGGTTCCTTTGACCATATGTTGTTAGTTAGCAGGCTACTTCCTGGTTGTTGGAAGTTGGGGAAACAGACGGGAGGCGCCAAAATGAAATATTCTGCGGGAATCCTAGTGATTCACATGCTAAAAAAAAAAAAACATGCACTCTTACCAGGTCATTATCAAAAAGGATAGAGGTAATAAAATACAGTAGAATATATTGTTGAAATGCAGTTGTTTGCAAAGTTGTGTGATTCTCTTGTGTAAATCTGCCGTGGTCTTATTCGTTCCTGTTGTAGAAGTCATATTAGCCACTGTTGTGAAAAAGGCTCATAAAAACAAAGCTGGTGGTTGCACAGAACTGGATGTGTTTCCAGTTCTTATTATTCTAATCATGATAGCCATATGATAATGTTTGCTCTAACTTAACCAAACTGAACTATTTTCCATCAACATGAGTAATCACGAGGGCTGCTCAAGCCCAGCAGTGATGCATTCCAAACCAATAAGTACCATGTCAAAGGGTTTTGGTTTTTTCTTTTAGGTCTGGGGTGGGAGGGCATATTACTTTCATCATGACAATTGATAAAAATCATAAATCGCTATTTACTGAACCCTAAAAATATATTGAGGTCCGATTATTGAAAGTGTGTTGATTTTTGGACAAAATCCTATTTAGATCCTTGGAAAAGCAGAGTCCTGACTGCTTTATATAGTCTTTAATTTATTGTATGTCATAAAAACAGCGAGTTCTTTCATATTACACTATATTGATACTAAATTGAGTCACACAAGGAAATAATTCCGAAATCACGAGCAGCTGTTTCTAGTACGGTACGCCTGAGCCATCGAGACATATTTGCTCCATCAGTCCAGCGTTCCAAAACCAGATTCTTAATAATGTCTTGCCTTTGTCTCTTTCCAAATCACATGGCAGTCCAACACAGGGAAAAAATCCAAATAAATAAAAAACAGTTGTCCCATTCCTTTTCCGTCTTCAGAATTACTCTTCAGAAAACTCGAAATGAATTAGTTATCTTTGGGGGGGAAATAAAATGAAATCTTAAGATATTTTTTAAACTGCTCTTTTCATTGACACGCAGAGATTATAAATAAAAATGGACAAATATAGAAGTAAAGTGACTCAAGAATAACAAACACAAGTCAAGTTCATGTAAATAGGTTTCGGTTTCCTGCAAGACCTAATTACTGTGACACCCTCAGTCCTCACGGTGCAGAACATCAGTCACATGTGCTCACTCACAATTTAACAGGGGCCCCACGTAGTTCCCCTTGAATGCTCGATTTAGCGCAATCATTGCACAGGAGGATCACGATAACCACCTGATTCATTTGGTCAGGAGGAAAACCGGGATGAGGATCAAACTCTTGACCCCTGTAACTAAAATGCTATGCCCCCGCTTCAAATTAATCTGATCAACTGCCACTGAAGATCCTGCCCTCGCCTCACGTTGGACTGGATCTTCACGTACCTTAAACGCTCAAGTCCAATGCAAGTTGTTGACTATCGGGTTACTGTTATAGTTTTATGGATGTACCAGGAGCAATTTGATCTTCAGCCAAACTATGTCTACACCAAAGGTCCTCTCGTGGTTGTAGGATGTCGATGATAGGAATGACAAGTTAAATATGAGTGGCTGAAATAGTTCATCATAGATTGCCTTTTTAACGCTATCAAAACAACCTGCTTGATGCAGGCATTATTAAATGCATTTAAATTCGTGATGTCAAAATGGGAAGCAAATTCTTACTTGAATAAATGAAGGTTTAAAAAAAAAAAAATTCTAGCGAAAGATAGGCCTCAGCAGAGACTTGAGCATGCGGAGTGTGCTTACATGCCAGAGGAATTTGGTTTCCAATCTGGATATGTTGATCCAGTCTTTAAAAAGAGAGGTACCAGTACATGGAGAGTTTTACATGCACATCTGCTTTCAACCGATGTCATGAAAGGATTCCTATCTGAGCGGCTGGCTGGTTAGTGCGTCGGCCTCACAGTGCTGAGGTGCAGGGTTCAATTCCAGCTCTGGCCTCCCTGTGTGGAGTTTGCATGTTCTCCCCGTGCCTGCGTGGGTTTTCTCTGGGAACTCCAGTTTCCTCCCACATTCCAAAAGGCAGGTTAATGGAACACTCTAAATTGTCCCTAGGTGTGAGTGTGAGCGCGGATGGTCGTTCATCTCTGTGTGCCCTGCAATTGGCTGGCAACAGGTTAAGGGTGTCACTCGCCAACTTCCTTAAGACAGCTGGGATAGGCTTCAGCACGCCCCGGGACCCTTGTGAGGATAATCGGATCAGAAAATGGATGGATGGATGGATGGATTCCTATCTGACTCTTATCCACGTGTGATGGAACCCAGACTCAAACAACCTGTGTCTCTTATATCATAGAGCAAAGCAAGCAACATTTTTGCTCACGTTGGAAGCAACGCAAAGATGAGGAAAAAGCAAACAATGAGTGTTATCTGTCTACAAGATGTTTGATGGATGATGAAAAAAATAGAGCAAGTCGAGAAGCTCTCCGTCTGCAGTCTCCCGGAATCCCCATTCAAAACACTTCAAAAGTTCTCCAAGAGAAAGAGGAGATTTTGCCTCCTCAGTATCCGTTTGTGTGCATTGTTCTTGCTCAGTTTTGTCAACCAGAACTAAAGAGCTTGTTAAAAGGGTCTACTCCTCATGTTATATAAAGCCCAAATAATAAGGGAAGGGGTACATACCAAGATGAAAAGGGGACATGGGGCTTAAAATCAAATAAATCTCACCTGGATCCCTGGTAAATGCTGTCAGAGCAGTCCTCATATTGTGCTCAAATTACTTCATTTGTTCCCTAAAACATTTTAATCCTGATTGACCTCAAACTTCCCGTGAACCAGGGCCCCAACAAAAGGCCGCCCACTGTCCTCGCAGTAAATCTGTTGTCTCCCTTCTGGGCCCTCAACAGGGGATCGTAGATCAGCACTGCTCTGCAGCTTGCTTCAATTTACTCAATTAACTCTGGTAAAGCATTTGTAAGTTCTACAGCTGTTGGTTTATTGTCAAGGACTAAAATGCACCCAAGCCAGTTCGGGAGCATGCGGTTGTGACGAGGTTCGCAAAGAAGGATCAGGTCAAACTCATTTTTTGTAAGAATACCCTTGCTTTTTTTTTTTTTCTGTGCAAAATATACTGTAGAGTTTGACAATCAAATGATGTGAACGTTGCATATCGGTTGTTGCAGTCCCAGCCGATATCTTCCTTGTGGGACAAATTGCTTTTATAAATGTTACTTTTAGATCGAGTAAGATAACAAGCTTAACTAAGACATTTGGATGACAGAGTCCAACACACAATATGAATTACTTCCGCCGCTGCAGCTGTTTGACTTCCAACCAGCCTTTGCAAATAAAGTTCTCGGATGAGCTTAGCCACATGAAATGGGTTAGTCCCTCGGCCCGAATCGTATACAGATGACAAATCTCAAGAGACTCACCGTAAATCATGACCACAACATGATTGCAATACGTACTTTTATCTATAAAATGACCTTGCCGCATTATGGGGTATAAAATATAGCGTGCGTTTCTCTCATTCCAGTTATCGCAAAATCTATGATATGATATGACCGAACTTAGATTTTCATATCTACGGCTAACCTGTGTTGAATGAATCAAATGGAAAGTGATGTGAGGAATGTCAAGTATACAATAAGGAGGATGCTAATATTAACCAGGTGGCGGCTGCCATCATCGTAAAACATTCGACCAGCACCATGTGTGCCCATATATTAACAAGTGAGGCCAACTACCTTTCAGTTTAACATCTGCAACGCAAGATGACATTCATTGTGCTTTAAAATAAGATGAGGACAAATGATATTTTCCTCTGTCAAGCTAATAGGCTATCTGCAAGCTTGGCTGTACAATGCGAGGTCTCACCTTTGGGGTGGACGTTGGGAGGCTCGTGTACTATTTTAATAGCTCGAAAGTTGATTTGATCAAATTGAACTGGTGGGATAATGTTGGGGTTATGGAATTATGTCAGTAACAAACAATGGCAGAAAAAATAGGTCATTGTATTTATGGGGATTTAACATTATCACTATTTTGTGGGAACAATCTGGTTGTTATAATGAAGTTTACATTATGAAGGTGTTTGTTGTAAGTAAAATCAGGAATTTCAAAATGATTTATCTTTGAAATGTGAACGTTATAGGGGTGGAAACGTAAACGGGGTACATTGAAAGGGGGTTCGACTACATGTGTACACGTCAATCCATCCATCCATCCATTTTCTAATCCGCATCACAAGGGTCGGGGGAGCGCTGGAGCCTATCACAGCTGTCTTTGGGCAGTAGGCGGGGTACACCCTGAACTGGTTGCCAGCCAATCGCAGGACACACATAGACGAACAACCATTCGCGCTCACACTCACACCTTGGGACAATTTAGAGCAGGGGTGTCAAACTCATTTCACATTGTGGGCCACATATGGCCTCGGTAAATATCAAGTGCGCCGGACCATTGAAATTATACCATACTCTGCTATAAATAACCAAAATAATATGTCTTTCCTTTGTTTTGGTCTAAAGAAGCACAAGAACATTAGGAAAATGTTGAAATTTAATAAACAGATCTTTTACAAAACATTTCAAAGCTCCTTAGATTTCCTTAGACAAATGTGCAATTTACTTTTATCATTCACATATATGTATTGCAACTGATCCCACTGATTGTACAAAGGCACAAAACTTTAACAAGTAATTGCCATTGAAAAATATAGTAATGCACTTTAAGATCAAACGAGATTTATAAACAAAGGAATTTTACCATTTACACATGTGCATATACAATCTAAATTTAATCCCTGCCTACACTTTACAAACTAAGGAGAGTACTATTAATGTGTAAAGAATGAGTATTCACAAGTCCTTGATAGCGTCTGCTGTATTGGGTCTGTCTACTGAGACAGACCCAATATATATATATATTAGTTTTTATGTGATTTTCATTTAGATTTGTGCTGCAGAGACCAACTCTATTTTTTTGTACAATTTGGAATTAATTAAGGAGCCAGCACATTACATTTACATCTACAAAGATTTATGATCAGCGGATTTAATAAAACATTCTTGATGTGACACTAACACAAAAGAGATGAACTAAATGCAAATACAAAGTTGAACTCCCATTCAAAGTGTCATTAAAGCAGTAAATACTACTGCAGATGTTTTCCTTTATTGACAAGATGAAACGTAAGACAAAGTCTTTTGGGAGGCTTTAAGTACAAATTCCCGGCTAATGATATTCCCCGTGGAAAGAATTTAATTTATTCAAGTTAATGCGCCTTATTGTCTTTTCAAGGTGTATTGCACGGAATTACCAAAGAAATTTAATTGTTAATCCATCTGCTTTGAAACAACCGAGATCTTGTTCAATAAGCTCTGAGTCAGCTTGATCCAATTACACTAGAACGGAGACATTTGTAATCATTTGCCATCACAACACCCCTGCAAACGACACACATACACGTACAAAACCGGCTTATGCTATTTGGGAGGAAAGCATGAAACTTGTGCCTGGTGCGCACCCGGGTAATACAAACAGGTTGAAATGAAGTAGTGACCCAAGAGGCTTTGAGGTCAAAGGGGTCTCAGTTTAAGAAATGTCAATGACACGTTCACCCGAGGGCTTTGTCGCATTACTTTTTGCAGGAAGGATGAGGCCTGCTATTTTACTTCCCGTACTTCATGGGCGCGTCTTTGGGGAGTGATCAGCAAGTATGAAAGTGTAATGAACTTGTTTTCTTTTTGGAAAGCTGCTTTTGCTGTCTCCTAAATCACTTGTGAAGCGCTTGAGCAACCATCTTCTCTCCAGCATGCAACTGTACTGGTTCAGCCACAGAAAACTAAGATGACGGTTATAAGGCACGTTGAATCCAGTAAAAGATCTATTCATTTATTGATTTACTTTTGTGTGATGACCATGAAGTATCGACGCCCGTGTGCTGTCTCCATACCGCCATTCTGTAATGTTCTGTGAGCGTTTGGTCTGCTCCTGCTTAACCGAGCATATCTTAATCTTCTGCAGAGAGTGAGCCCAACATCTGCTGTATTCAAAGACGATTGATGGGCAGCATTCCTTGATTTTTTTTTTTTAACCCTTGCCCTCCCCAGTGCCCTTCCCGTGACGTAATGACATTAACAATTAGCCCTCATTAATTTACCAAAAACAAATAATCGCCTCAGTGTACCTCCCTTTAAGCATATGGTTCTGATTTCCTAAACGTTTGTCAGTGGCCGCTGTTTGGGTAATCCTTTGGCCAAGGTGGCGTGGCCAAGAGAGGTCATGACTTTCTCCCTCTCTTCAACTTGTTTCCTCCCTAAGATCTGAAGGATCTGCCTTGCTCTCTACACTTGCAACATGGTTTGGTGCACATTTTAATGTATTCGTTGATGTGGTAAATTCTGAGCTACGATCAAGAAGGCAGGAAAAATCTTAACGTCGCAAGCCTGAACCATCCATTTATTTTCTATTCCACTTATCCTTATTAGAGTTGCAAGTGAATTCGCTGCAGTCTATTCCGGCTGATTTTGGGCAGGAGGTGGTCCACCCCAGATTGGTCGCCAGTCAATTGCAGTGCAGATATTCACAAATGAACCTGGCAAAAGCCAGAGGACCTGGAGAGAACATGCTAACTCCACACAGGAAGGCTGGAGCCCGAATTTGAACCACCAACCTCAGAACTGTAAGGTGAATGTGTTAACCACTTGTGCACCCATTTCTGAAGCACATCACCCAAAATAACAAAGGGCATTGTATTTGTATTACTGTATATTAAACAGGATCATTTGCAGTGTGGAGTAGATTCATATTGCTAATTTAGCATTATGATCTCATCCTTGAAAAGGTTTTATCAAGCTGTTGCATTGAAAATCATCCTGCAAGCGGTCACAACATTGATGCCACTCGGGGTACATGTAAGCAGGAAATTCATCATTCAATCAACCACTGAAAAATGTTGCCAACATGAATATTAGAAGCGGACTGTTTTGTTTAACGACCTTAGATATCGCTACATAGTATCACAAATAAGTGGAGGATCACCAGAGGGATGTATTCATGTTGGCAAACATGACTTTACGGTGAAGAAAAATAAAACCAGTCTGTCATAACAAAAAAAAATTATGAACACTACATTAAATAACAAACAGTCTCCCACTCACGCTTACTCCACACTAATGGTCATAATTATTGTAATAATCAGTAATATTGAACAGACTACCGGTATGGTTTTTTTTCTTTTTAAATGAGCAAATCTTCTGATTACTGTAGGCTTATTTCCTCAACAGGGACGGATGATATTGTTTTCAATAATCATGTAAAATGATAAACATGTTCAGTAAAACATAATTCATCTCAATTTAATTAAACACAAAGCCATGAGGGGATGTGCGAGGTTAGAGTTTCCTTGCTTGCAGATTAAAGTAAACAGCAACGATTCCGGAAATGACCAAATCTTACTGTGGACTCCTGTGTTTTCATGATAGTGGTGCATGTGCCGGTTTTCTGATTGCTTGCACTTCCATCCTGTTTACTTAGGAACACATCTCGCGCTTCTCCTCCTGGTTGCAACCTAGTAATTCGTGGACAGAAATCAAGGACCTTGAAGTGTGTTAATGCTCACATATTGAAGTGTCAGAGAGCGTGGCTAAGATACAGTACCTATAAGGGTGCACAGATAAGAAAGCCTCTGCAGCATTTTTTATGTAATAACGTGTCTAAACACTAGTATGACTCATTTCTGGACCCTGCACCGGACTTGTGATGAACCAAACAGTCATATATTTTTTTTAAACATATGGGTTTGAGGAGAACAGTTTGCTGTGCATAATTTTTTTTTTTTTTTTTTGGTACACGATAGTTGCTCAAAACAAGGACATTTTTCTCTTGATGAGCAGAATTCAGAAAGGAAAAAGAAGATACGCAACACTCACATTTTCAGGTGTCTGCGTTGGAATGAGATCGTTTGCTCCTCGCTTATTTTTAAATAGTTGCAGTTCTGTTTCCTGTTGAGTAGTTGTCTTTGTTTTCAGGGCCGGGCGTGGTCAGGTGTGCTCTGCTCCTCGCACACGTGTTCCCCATCATGATAACATCCGGTATTTAGGTTCCGGTCAGACTTCTGCTCCTCGCCAGAACGTCTCGTCACTTCTTGGAAACAGGTTCTTTATTCCTTCTGGCTAACCGTTATCCTGAGTCATTTCCTCGCTATGATTTTTATTTTAAATTAAAGATCTCTCGCTTGAAATGTTGTTGTTATTCTGCTATTATTGTACGGTACACAATGTGAGACAATTGATGAATGTGGCGTTGCTACTTAAAGTAAAAAATGGCTTGGCCTATTATGAACGATACTAATACACCGCATCATTTATGTACATGCCCACAAGCAATTTTGTAACAATAAAGCAACATTTTTTTTCTCTCTCTTTTTCTTCTTCTCACACAAATCTCCAGCTGCACAAATGAATGGGCTTAGGGGATAGTGGAGAATGGAATTTCTCATTTGATTTATACGATAGACCTGCTGGTGACCCCAGCCGACTGCTGGCAGCCTGCCATCACCCCATTCAGTAAACACTTGGAAGTGACCAGATGAAGTTGGACTCCACATTTGGGTCAATCTGGGCAGGTTGGCCATTTCAGCAGACTTAAGGCTTGGCAGGTGTATGAGTAAATATGTCAAGCACTCAAGTTCATGAAGATTCATTGATTGCACTGGACCAGAATGGCCGTAGAATTGATGTATGAATGCTTAGGAATTAAGAGTAAGAATGGATATGTTCTCAATGACGTTATTCGTGGGTCGGCACAAGATTATTATTTTTTTATTTTATTTTTTTTTAAAGTAAATGTCAATTGTCCAATGGAATTAAGTTAGCTTGATAGTTACACACAACACTTTTCAAGAAGGACTTGTGTCGGAAAGTTGCATAAGCAGAAAAGAAAATATTGATTCATAAAGCGGATGATGTCCTCTGAATACAGTCGACTGGGTAAAGCTCCCGCTTGCATTATCGGTACATAGTTGGAAATAGCGTCATTTGCAAAAATGCATTTATTCCATGGCACAGTATAATTGTGCAAATGAAATAAGATTATGTCAACACAAGCAGCCATCAGCTTTATAGGTGAGAAAGAAAAGATTGATAATTTGCCGGCCACAAAAAAAAAAAAAAATCTTGGCATGGGAGCATGTAGTCAACCTTGGGTCCAGGTTATTTTAAGGAAAGCCAATCTTTGATCAGCCAAGCTGAAATGGCGAAGATAAGCGGGGGCTACATCTCTCGGCAGGACTGCGCACCAGTCTGGTATTGCTATTTCCTCTCTGGTTTCAAGAGTGGTAAATAGTTGCTGCCCCCACCTCTCACCCCCCCACCCCCCTTATCTACACCCCACTTTCTTCTGGAGATCTCTGTCACTTTAATCCACAGAGTCTGCTGCTGGTTAACAAGGAAATCCTGTGTCAATTATCACCAACCACTTCCTGCTGGGAGAGCAATGGGGAATCAAAGGGGCCCGAGAGTCTTTCACACCACAGAGGAGCAGTAGGCCTAATTAAATGGTCCTTGTGTCCTGCTGGCTGCCCATGGCCGGGTGACAGATAGTCCAGCCCAACGATAACCTCCTTCAGCTGATGAGTGTTTGGATAGGGGAGCAAGCGGTGCCCCAAGATTGGCAGATTGTGATCCAAGAGTCCAAATTAACCCGCCTATAAGATGCTGGCTTTACAGGGGAAAATGATGGATCAACTCTTTGAAATCTTGGTGATGATAATGTAATGTGGACAAAAGAGATGCCTTGGGTTCTATAAACTATTACGTACGTTTTCCAACACTGCAAGCTGCTAGTGTCGGGCAAGTTCCAAAATGTGAGACAGTGTTTACAAACTACTATCTGTAACTGTTCAAGTGCCTGTTGACAGAAAAAGTGTCAAGGAGTTGTTGGAGACATGTCTGCCTTCTGATTACTGTTGAGGTGCCCAGAAGCAAGAAGATCTCCTCTTTTGGGTCCTATAAGCCAGAAGACGAAGATATATTGATACGCAAAAAAAAAAAATGCTTGGCTGATTTTTCTAGCCTACTCCCTGGGTAGTTGTGGATTTTGACCAGAATGGGTTATTTTCACCCAAAGTTGGGTTGATTATTTGGACCAAGCAGATTGGGTTGATCACTGGATTTGGGCGAGCTGAAGAACTGAAGTATGCTACCGTTTTTGTGTGCCCAGTTTGGGATACTTTTGACACAGCGATTTTGAGAGTCAAAGAATATTATGTGTGAACGGGTGTTTATCTACAGTAGAAGCACCCTACGATTGGCTAGCGACCAGTTCAAGGTGTACCCCGTTTTGCACCCAATCTAAGACGGGATGAGCGCCGGCTCAGGTATTGAAAATAGTTAACTGGATGAATGAAGAGTGCTAAGACTGTGAAGCAAGGCAGCACTGAAAGAGAAACCCAAGTGCCGCCAAAAAGGAAGCAATGCGAACTGAATTTATGGAATTGCCCTGATGATGATGTTAATTTTCAGCGGGACTTTTATTATGGGTGCAAATTTTGGAATATTGAGAGAAAAAACATAATCTGGTTGCCGGACAACATTTAAAGTGCATTGTAACATGTGGTAATGAGATTTATAGTCGTATAACATTACAGAAATTGAAATCATAATGCAAATACACGCAATCTTATTAGAAACTTTTAGTCTCCAAAATGGAGGATTTGTTTAAAATTGAACATCCAAAAATGTGGGGATGTGAACCCACGATGCGCCATTTGCACGCTTAAGATCGGGGCGTTCAAATTATAATTTGATATGCCGTGTTTTATCTCAGAAACCCTCACTTGGGCAGGAAGAGGTTTATGTGAAACCTTAATATGCAACACTGAGAATAAAAAAATTCCCAGACCACTTTTAGGTGGCGGCTGGTGAAGGCACAACTGAAGGTTCAAACTGCTTTCTATCAACTTTGAGCATCATCTGAAGTGAGCAGATCAACAGCCTGCCTGCCTTGTAGGTGTCACTGCATTCTTAACTGTCACTTCCAGTTACGAGGATGGCTGCATAATATCCGACTAAACCATCAGTCGCATTGCCACGAGAAACTCTTTGTTCACCTGAATTATCACGACAAATACTGCCCATGTAAAATATAAATCTGTCTGCATGGCTGCATAATGGGGCATTTAGAGGATGTAAATGTAGAGCAATAAAACACTGTACACTGGATGGGGAAGGTTTGTGTGGCAATGTTTTCTTTCCCGGTTCTTGGCAGATGCCCCCTCCTCTTATGCATTGTCCACCTTTACATTTTTGTAGAGTGGAAAGGGGGTTGCAGAAAAACCAATTTACTAACTAGGCGACATCATCTGTTTGGCCGTTTATCTCTGACACACCACCCCTCAGTCCAGTGTTGACAGTACATGATATTCCATTAATCTGCCGAATGAAAATTTAACCAGTGTTATAAACAAATAATTGGCCATTATCCTCTCAAAGATCCCGAATAAATTACTTGGGCGTTTTTTTTTTTTTTTTTTGTGCCTTCTGAAAAAAACAGAAGACAGCCCCTCCTGATTGATGTTGGAATAAACGCAGGCACCATCGCAGCGAGTGGGTCTCGGCTAAGCCTCTGATTGACTTAATGAGAGTCTTTGGGGTGAGTAAATGTTCCAAATTGCTCAGTCATTAGCTTTTGCTCGGCTGTCTGAAGATACCCCCGGATCTGCGGCGCGGGTCTCTCCTCTTGTACCATTCCGCCTGCAATTACATTTTCATTTAGAGCAAACCTCTGAAGTCCGATAGGCAGGCCCCTTTTCATTATGCTGGCCTCCTTTTTCTTTTTTTTATCTAAATGGTGTGAAATGTCTCTTCATTTAGACCAATTAAAGTTGAAAAAGACGGCTCTGTAATGAATTATCATACAAATTATTTACTTAATGCTGCAATCTCTCTCCCGCTCCTCCTCTCTGTGACACCAGGGTGCATCCTGCAAACGGGGAATATGTTGGTACAGATGCAGCGGCAGCCAACTTTAGATCTACTTTGAAAATTGCTTTGAATTTATACGCATTTTGCCGCGGTTCAGGCTCCCTTTGGCATATCAATGTCTTGGAAGTCTCGCATATGGAGTGATGGAGGATGGGGAACGCAACATCGTATGTCGTCAGTATAGCTCATTTCATTTCATTTCATTTCAGGAGATGTCTAAGCTCTTCTTAATTAAAGACAAGCTTATGGTTTTGAATTAGCTCATTTAATTGGGGGAGGAAGCCTTTGTCCGCGAGACGGTGGAGAATACATCTCAAGTCTCCTTCTGGAGGCTGCTGGCTGACACATAAATACTGGGAGAGTTCACAACTATCACATCAGCTCCATCCATACCTCTGGGATGGCTTCTTCCTCTCCTGGCCTTCTCACTCTGCCAAAAACTCCCCCCCATTAGCTTCTCACCAGCAGAGCAGCCATTCAACTCATATTCAAGCCATTTTTCCTTGAAGTCGCCGGTGCATGTTAGTTACACATTATTATTATTATTTTGCCATCTTACACAATACGAAGGGGTATATTTTCAATACCCTTTCATTGTTTGATGGCATTTATTTAACACAAATGGTTCTGAAGGGGTAAAGCTGGCGGGGCTGAAGTGGCTCATCACCATGGAGACAGTAGCTTGTACTTCATGCCAGAGCAGTTCCACCAAAGCCCCAAGATGAGGGGGCAACAGATAGAAATTGTTTGTTTGTCCGGGCTCAGGCACCCTTCCCCTCCTTTAAATGAAGGGGATTGAAATCGTGTGGAAGAGTTGTCACCAGCCAACATTAAAAAAAGTAAAATAAAAATGCGCAGGGGGAAAATTCTCAACACATCATTTTAACAGAACACATAGAGAACGAAACTCCACGGGGAAATAAATACTTAAGAGGAGTCAGTTTAAGAGTGTTGTTAAACTCACTGGGTAATCATCTTAAGTACGACACGATTTGCACTAATTGTGATGAAATCACAGAAAAGTGCTCAAGTACCACTTTGGTTTGTTCAATGTCAGAGTTGATTCTTTCAACAGCAAGGAAATTCTTGACTAACACCGCCTTGATTATTGCCCATTTAGGTGTCTTTTTAACAATGGCAAAAGAGAATTTTTGACTTGTACGTACGGGTACGTACATTGTGTATTTTTAAGGGCACAGCAATGTTTGAAGACTTTTTTGAATATTTGAAATGCTTTTATAGTGTTCTCGGATCATAGTCCATAGTTTATTTGTAGTTGCAACTCTCAATAAGGGCAATCTAATCCCCTTTAAGGGGGCATCAGTTACCGTATTTTCTACACTATACGGCGCACCTAAAAGGATTCCATTTTCTCAAAAGCCGACAGTGTGCCTTATAATCCGATGTGCATTAAATATGCATCAATATTCAGATTCATTGGACATAGTATTTTAAATGTTCTGTAAAGCACTTTGTTACAACTGCAGCGGTAATGAAAACTCCATATAAATAAAGCTGTATTGTATTGTATTCTATTCCTTTAGCATAACTCCATCTAGTGGATGCATAAGGCAACCACAGCCGCTATCATAACTTCTTTTCTATGCGCCTTATAATGAAAACATGTTTTAAAATAGGCCATTCATTGAAGGTGTGCCTAATAATCCGAAGCGCCTTACAGTCCGTAAAATACGGTATTAACGGAAATTTGCTATTTGCGGTTGGGCTCGGTCCTCGTGAACAGTGGGGGTCCACTGTATTATTCGTACTTGCAGTAGGCCTTGTGATCATTTGTCAGAAACTGTCAATAGAGATGCAACAGGCAATATGTACTCATACTGCAACAAAGCAACAGAACCAATGCCACTCAGTGTGCTGCTGCAGGATCAGTGTCAACATTTCACACGTGTTGATGAGCCTCATGACTGTACAACAGTGAAGTGCGATTAGACATTTACCGTATTGCGTGCACTTTGAGGAAGAAAGGCACTCATTTTGAAGTATCATTCCAGCTTGTATATGACGAAATGATGTACATAAAATTTAAAAGAAGCTAGCCATATCCCTGTCAGGTTAACATCAGATTGTGGCAATATATCGAAGGAGATTATGTGATTATTTATATGCTGTGTTTGGAGTCCTAATGTCACCCATTGAACAAGTATGAAGTGAATGAAATAGCCACCTGGTGCGAAAAGCTTTAGCTGTGTCATCTGTTCTTTTCTGTGAGATGAGAGGAAACTGTTGTAAAGCTGCAGGCTAATACTCCCTCCCTGCTACTTCAATACAAAGGGGTTGTTTCTTCAATATTAATAACCAGGTCCCACCTAAAAATTAATTTGGCAAAAACTAAGCGTGTACTCTTGCACAGAAGAGGTTAAAACTATTAATTAAAAGTGGAACAGGTTCTTATTTTAGTCAAAAGTGGGAAAAATCATGAGCCTTTGTGAAGTAAGACCCAGGAGCAAAGCTTTCATTAGCCTACACGCATGGCAAAAGCAATTCATCATTTTGCCTCAATGGGCAAAAAAGAGGGATCAACCTCACCATGCTATTTATGGTGATTTGCGGAAGTCTGGGAAATGCTAATATGATTAACATTTATCTACAACATGTTTTGAAATGGCCCACATGCCCACATTTTAGCTGGAAGATTAAGTTATTGCACTCACTGGAATAAAAGCAAAAGTCGAGTGGTACAGAATCTGCTTTGCTATGCAAGAGCACACAGATATCTTGCATATATATATATATATATATATATATATATATATATATATATATATATATATATATATATA
>NW_017805695.1:5040756-5090493 GCF_001891065.2 Hippocampus comes
TGAAAAACTGTGTGTAAAAAAAAAAAAAAAAAAAAAAAAGAAAACATAGACGAGTAAAATTGTGGACACACAAATGTAAGATGTAACCCTGAATTGACTTTGCTGTACAGGTCATTACATGAATTCTGACTTTGTTAAAAAAATCTCATTACCTTGTCCTTGAAGTCGGCGTGGTTCTGCAAAATGGCCCGTTGGTAGGTCCCTGTGCGCACATAGTCCTGCATCATATTTTGTTGCTGCGAGAGGTAGCCATAAAACTGCAAGTATTAAAAAGACAAAAAGAAAAAAATTACTATTCATTATTGTTCAAACAAAACCAGATAAAACTAGAAACGGAAGCAGCAAATGGCCAAAACAAAGGGCCATCGCTGCCCGTGGCCAACTTTGGGGTTGGCCAATTTTTTAACAATCACAAAATACGACTCTAAAATATATATATTTTGTCAGGCCTGATGTGCGTGCAAAGTTTGTTTTCCCAAATTTTAAGGACATCAGCATCACCGTCATTTTCTTTGGCAAATAGTGCATCGCCCCTGCAATAGCATTTGACGAAATTAAAAGCAAAGCTCATCAAACATGGACTAATGCAAAGTGGGGAAAGTGTTCAGTGGCCTGATGAATCCACATTTCAAACCGTTTTCGGAAATTGTGGATGCCGTGTCCTGCGGGCCAAAGAGGAAAAGAACCATCCGGACTGTTAGGGACGCAAAGTTCAAAAGCCAGCATCTATAATGGTATGGGGCTGTGTTAGTGCCAATGGCATGGATAACTTACATATCTGTGAATGCACCATTAATGCTGAAAGTTTTTGGATTTTCTGCTATCCAAACAATGTCTTGTTCATGGACGACAGTGCTTATTTCATCAAGACAATGCCAAACTACATTCTGCACGTGTTAATGTTTCCCTGCCTGCCTGTTTCCCATTGAAAATGTGTGCCACATCATGTAGCAAAAAATACGACAACGGAGACCCCGGACTGTTGAAGAGTTGAAGCTGTACATCAGGCAGGAATGTGAAAGTATTCCACAAAGCTTCAACAATTGGGGTCCTCATTCCCCAAATGTTTCTTGAATGTTGTTGAAAGAAAAGGTGATGTCACACAGTGATAAACATGACCCTGTCCCAGCTTTTTTGGAATGGGTTGCAGCCATAAAATTCCAAAACGATTATTTGCTAAAACAATTAAGTTTATCAGTTTGAATATTAAATACAGACCCTCTCCCCCACCCCCAAAAAATTTACATCATGGAAAAGTTTATTTCCATTCAAAAAGTTAAACTTTCATACTGTAATACATTTGGAGCCCAATTTAAATGATTCCAAGTATGTAATCGTTTATTTTTTTCTTTCTTCAAAATTTGTGTTTCCAGCTCATAAAACCCATGAAACCAGGAATTCAAAATCCTGTATATGAATACTGTGGAGAAATTAGCTCTAGTTTGGTTCAATTCTCTCTGTTCAGGTCAAATGGGGAAGATTGCAGACTTGACAACTGGCCAGAACACCATCATTGATCACCTCCATAGAATGTGTAAGCCACAGACGTTCATAGCTAAGAAGGCTTGCTGTTCAGAGTGCTGTATCCAAGGATATCAATGGAAAGTCTAGTGGAAGGTCAAAATGTGGCAAAACAACAGGTGCCAGCAAAAGAGATGACCGTAGTCTTCGGTGGATTATCAAACAGAGAAGATTCAAGACTATTTAAAAGATCCAGGAGGAGTTGCATGGGACAGGAGTCACCGCTTCAAAAACCACCACATTCAGATGCATCCGGGAAGTTTAAAGGAGTATCCAGCATGCCTTGCGGTGCGGTGCCCTTTCTGGAAACAGTTAATAATTACAGTTGTTGTTGTTAGTTTATTCTGTCCCACAGCAACAATTCATTACTTTCTTACACCCACCTCTCACCACCTATTTCAGGGGTAGGAAACTCCGGTTCCTCGAGAGCCATATCCTGCCTGTTTTAGATATCTTTCTACTTCAACACAGCGATCGGCTCTTCAGCAAGCTCGGTCGAAGCCTGAAACGATTATGATCAATTGAATCGAGTGTGTTGGAGGAGGGAGAGATCTAAAACAGGCAGGATATGATTCAATTCACTGCATTGCTGTTCAGTCCGTTAGCCGGTGGCAGCTGTGTGGTATAACTCATTCAGTACCAGCCAATTCTGGACCAAGTCTGAAAAGACGTTTAAAAACGTCTTTGGGAGTGAATGAGTTTTAAGAATGTTAAGTGAAAGCTTTTTATATATATGTGTGTGTGTGTGTGTGTGTGTGTGTGTGTGTGTATATATATATATATATATATATATATATATATGCACACACACACACACACACACACACACACACACACACACACAAAATGTATGTATTTATTTAATTTATATTTTCTTTTGCCATATTAGTGAATGATTTTTCTATCCTCCCCATGCACCCTTTCTCTAAATATCTCTCTTTATGTGTGTCTGTCTCCAGATGAAGGCACGAAGAGGGGAGCAGCGCTTTTGTCCTACCAGAGTGTCTCTCACCCAAAAAATAAATAAATAAATAAAAATATGAACTGTTTCATGGATTAGTCGAGCAGAGATTTATTTAATGCATCCTCATAGAGAATGGTTGAAATCTATTTTGGGATACAGCGCTTGCCAAGCTCTAAGCCTGGTAATATATGCCTGCTACAGTTTAAGAGAGAGGGTTCACAGACCCTCTTTATGTTGGGATCATGCTGATCTTACCGAGTCATTGAATATGAAAATATTGAAGGCTGGTAGCCAATTTATTGTTTTCACACAAAGCAGACAAAAGGCTTGTTTAATGCCCGCTCTCCTGTCTCTTGTTTGTATGGTCTGTCTAAATATTTGATGTCCTAGAGAATGATTGTGATATTCACCAGATAAAATAGTGCACATGCATATGCCATGAGAGGCCCTATTTAAGATAGCAGCTTAAGGTTCTGAGAGGCCAACAAAGCCACGGATGGAAAGACTGCACTGCATTTGCATTTAAGATGTGGATTTAGGAAGAGCTCGTGCAGAATGAATACTAATAGTGTGGCTAATTTAAAATGCTAAGTATTTACCTTAGAATTGATTCAATCTTTAAAAAAAAAAAAAAAAAGCTTAAATAAAATACATTGTGGTTGTTTAATTAGAATGATAGTCGAACTAAACAAAAATTATCAATTTTCATCGGGGGGGAAGAATCAACGTCCAGGCCATTGTTAAAGGCTCAGCCCTCAAAGTCCCCCAAACTAAACAAACAATCCCTCAACATAAACTCTACTACACTTCCCAGCATGCCTCAGGGGGATAAGGTTTGGACCGCTTCTCTTCACAGTGCACAGTGACAGAGAGTGACACAAAAGAGGAAAGCCAGGGGGTGTGCAGGAGTGGGGGAGAGAGAGACGGACAAAAGAGAAGACATGGGCTTTGCAACGGAGGACACGATAAAGCCAGTAGCATTATCGTCAGTGTGAAAGACGGGGGCCATACTTCAAACGGGATTTTCTCTCCATGACAGGATACTCCGCTGACGCAGAGCAAATAGCTCTCTGTAGCAGTATATAGCTTGAGGGCTCCTGGGCTCCTTTGGAAATGCAACAAACTACAATGCAACGATAGGATCTTGTGCTGGCTGCTTGGCACCCACGTTGCAGATGAATAAATACAATGACATTGAGGAGACATTTAAAATCCATCAAATTACTTTTATCAACAATTTCCCTTTTTCTTTAAGTTTTAAAACAGCGCTGACACATAACGATCAGCATACATACTGATGTCTTCCTGCAACCTAATTCTACTTGACATGGACCGACATCAACATTTGGAGTGGATCATATTCAGTCAAGGAACCAAGCTGCTGATTTACTTGGAGAAAAATGAAATGTTATTTTATCGGTTCCGAAATGCTGCACTTTGCCACAAGAAGTTCAAAGGCACAATTCCATATGAACAAATAGGGGAGAAACTGTGATGTCATAGCATTTCAGGACGATCATAATACTTACTAAGCATTCAATCAGATTGCTTTGATATTATCCCTAATTCGGCAAACCGGAGGAGGGCAGGGGGGGATCCGAGGCTTTAACCTAACTGCTTAATCAAAATGAAAAATTGGGAGATGCCCCTTGCTAAAGTACAGTATTCAACCCTTTCCAACTTTGCAAACCTCAATTAAATCATGGCAATGTTGTAAATTCTATGGCTGCTTTCCATTCATTTTCCGTGACTCCCGATTTCGCAAACAAGCGATCATATTTCAAAACATGAATAAAGTAACTTTTATTACTCATAAAAGTCAGACCGGTGACTGAGGCATTACTTCGGCGAGAATAGTGAAGGTATTCGGCTTTACAAATATGACTCTTGCAAGGAACCCACAGGGTTCAATCAATTAGTCTGTGATTATTATTACTTCTGTTGTTATTACTAGTCCCAGCAGTCTGGCTGTTATGGTAACCCAAGATGCAGCCTAGAGTACTAATCCTTGCCCCTTCCCTAACCTTAACCTTTACTCTCTTAATCAACATCTTATTCAGAGCAAGTGGGCAAAATATTTACATGTTATCTCTCGCAGCGGTCAGTGAGAATGTGTCTTGACAGAAGTCGTTTGTGTTCGTGCGTACGTTGCTGCTGTACGCGCAAAAGAATGTGCATGAATGCATGTACAGTGGGCACAAGTGTTAGTGTGTTTGTTTTTCAACCCAGACGTCTCGGTTGGTTTTTCCATATTTGTCTGACTTGAGAGGAAGAAGGACATTAGGGTTCCAACTGTCATTGTAAATTGTGGTGTTACTGACAGACTATAGATTAAGTTCAGCCTTAGAAGTTCTAGTAAAACGCATCCTATAATTTGATACAATAAAAAAATATAAAATAAATAAAAAAAAACAATCCGAGTCCAACCAGACAAGTTCCTATTCCAGACAAACAAAAACATTTGTTCTTCTCCAATGTTCAATATTTAAAGCCATCTGTCCTCAATTCTTAAAGTGTCTACTGCGAAGTTAGATCCAAAAGCAAATAGAAACTGGACGGCAAAATAAAAGAAAAGCACAAAAACATAGAGGCAAGCAAACATCAGAGTGAGACAAAGATATTTCCTATGCAAAGCTTGCACACAATGTCATGTGTGATAGCAACGAATCTGGTCCAAGTCACACGCAGGGGGTGCGGGGGGGTGGAGACAGAAATGAGGTCGGCTGCCTCCATCTTCCAATGATTCCCCCCTCTCAGCTTTGATTCTGCTGATCCAGTATCTTGCCATATAGCAAGGGACACAAAGCAGATTTTAGCTTTGGGATAATCTCATTAAGAAACTCTAACCACCCCTAGTGGAGTGGTGGTGTGTGTGTTGGTGTAGGGAATGGGGGAATGGGGGTGGTGGGGGTGGGGGGGACCACAGTCTGCACCGTGCCAGAGCCAGGCTCAGGGAGGCAGGTGTAATGTTACATAATTAGCCTCTAAACAGTAAAAAGGAGATTATTGCAAATGGCCTACTAGCCAGCACACGCAGTGGACCTGCAGATCCCGGAAGACTTAACGGTCTGACGAGGCCAGAAAATGCTCTGGGAGTCGATGATGTGGGGAAGGAAAAACAGCTTGTCTGCAGCAAAGGTGTCGTTTTCATACAGATGACTTGGATCGCAAGAGGTTAAGAAAGACAATTTATTAAACGAGATATTGCAAATACCTACATTGAAATGCAGCTTCCCCAAATATGTCTACCTTCCTTTTTAGCCAGACACAGGTTACTTTTGAAGGCCTGGGTTTGTGCTCCCGCTGATATGTCTTGTCAAGCGCCAGCAGGGGCTTGACTGTTGCACAGAAAAAGTGAACAGAAGAATTTATGGAGTTGGCCTGATCCATGGAGCCCACACCTAGTCACTCATAACCTCAGTTGAGGATTACCATATCAGATTGTTGCCATATGTAGCACGCCGCACCACTCCGGGATCTGACAGTGATCAACTGCTAGCTATCACCAGAACCATCCAACAGGCTTTACTGTGAGGAGTTCAAACAATGAACAGACTCAAATAAGTGATTTCACATCGACGTACAGTAATGTGCCATCTTATCCGCCCCAAAGTGCTTAGTGATGATCTCAAAGTGTGCGAGGTCACAGCAGGTCGGGACAAGGCTGAAGCATCCACTCGCTCCTGCATAAAGTTGTATAACAAATGAGCGTCAGCTCTTTGAACCGGCTGACCACACAAGCCTGGAAGAGTCACAAGCAGCCCAACATGTGGCAGCAATAAGATGGCCCTGCCCTTCCAAAGACATGTGGGAGACACCGCATTCCAGCGGAGCTCATTAAAGCTGGAAAACAAATCCAACAAACACCACCCCCAGGCTCAAACAAGCAACATGAAATATGCACAACAGGTCATGACAACTGATGCCTGCCACAATCGATGTTCATTTATTGCTTCGTTATTTCTCAACATCAAGTCCTCATGATATTGGATCAATTCCTCAAATGGTAAGACAGCCAACGACACAAAGTTTTTAACCGAAAGAACAAAGCACGTTCTTGCCATTAGATGACAGGACAATGGCATTTCGTTGCCTGATGATTCAAAACTTATTTCAAAAATGGTCTTGGAGTTCAAATGTCTTGACGATGACACTGTGATTGTAGTATTCTGTGAGAGCATGCACATGCGTGCTACGTGTTTGTCACAACCAAAACAATAGTGGACAAAGGTTGTAGGGCGTGTGTTTAAAATACTTCTCAAGCAAATGACATACATGCAAGTAGATTTCATGTATGCCAAATTCTAAACAGACATTTCCTGTATGCACTGTGCACATGCATGGAGAGACTTTGTCCAAAAGTACACGACTAACTACAATCAAAACTTAAAGTCTACCTAAAATGTGCAGTACTTATTATCATTTGAAATGACTCTTGAAAATTGTACCCACAATTTTGAAAAATAATCCAAATGTGATTTCTTTTTCCCTCTCCATGTTGCGATTACGATTCAATATGCACTTATTTTTTTCCAAGTCCTCTGCGCGTGTATTTTTTGTAAAGAAAAGCAAATAAATTAATCCCTATTAGATGAAACAATATCAGATTCATTATAACTACAGTGCCGTGAAAAAAGCATTTGGCCCATTCCTGCCCCATTCTCCCAGATTTTCTGGGAGAGGGCAGAATTCATTGTCCTCTCAATCACAGCCAGTTGTCCTGGTACTGAGTTAGCAAAGCGGCCACAGACCATTACACCGCTACCACCAAGTTTTACCTTTGGCATCATGTTTTTTTTATCAAATGCTGTGCCATTTTAACGCCGGATGTAACGGGCCGCACATCTTCCAAAAAGTAAAATTTTTGACTCATTAGTCCATAGAATGTTTTTCCAAAAGTCCTGAGGATCATCAAGATGTCTTTTGGCAAATGTGAGATGAGCCTTCGTGTTCTTTCTGGACAGCAGCTGTTTTTACCTGTGAACTCTACCATGGATGCCATTTTTGGCAAGTGTCTTTCTAATGATAGAGTCGTAAACACTGACCTGAACTGAGGCCGGCAAGATCTGGAGTTCTTTGGGTGATGTTCAAGGTTCTTTTGCAACCTCCTGGATGAGTCGTCGCACTCTTGGAGTCATTTTAGCTGGTCGACCACTTCTATACTATAGGTAATTTGTTTACTTTCAGTTTTACTTGCTTGATTATTGTTGGAGATATCTAAAGTACTTTGTGCACATTGCAAACCCAAATTCAAATACCGTATTAGTTGTATGCCTTTGGCGTATATTCTTTGAGCAAAATACCCTGCTCGAGATACCTCCACTAGGCCTTCGTTCCACCAGCTTGCCCACTTACATATTATGAGTTTATCGTCACCATACCGTACATTCACACAAGCCAACGGTGTGTTTGTTAGCTGAGTGTATTTAAAAAAGGTGACGTGTAATTCTGTTTGTGTACATAAAACCAAAACAGACAGAGCCTCGACGAGGACTTTCAGCGATTGCATTCACTTCAGATTGATAAGAACTCAATAAAGTCGAAAGCCCGACGGCGAGGCAGTTTTCTTGCTGTAGCAGACAGCTGGCATGATTATTTTCAGCTCTTGAGCTAATCCCCTCTAAACGTAAACTGGTGAAAAATGTGCCAAATGGCTTTCGAGACTGAAATTTGGACTTGCGAAAGATTTAAATGAGTTTTATAGAAATGTTTGAGGCATTATTGGAAAACACAGTGAGACAATTGTAATTACTTTTCAGCCTGTCACATTTATAATCATTATCCCACATTTTAGACATGCCAATTTTTGACTCCTGTTAACCAATACAGCGATCAAGGCGACGCATAACATACAGTGTTCCTTCCCATTCCTCATGTTTTGATGTGCTTTCACTTATGTTTACGGGCAGTCGATGTTTGATATGCAGCTTTGTGACTGGAAACGCTTGAACCGTGTGCATGCCATTCAGAGGTGGCCCACTAAGAGCTAATCTACTTGTCAGGGTTGACTGCCAAGCGCATCAGCCCACACACTTCACAATATGACTTTATTCATACTGGAGATCTGGGACATTAACTGTCTCTGCCCACCAGAACACAGCACTTACGCCCACCACTCGCACTGAAAGAAAACGGCATGATGAGCCTACCGTATGTGAGCAATAAGGAACTGATCATATACACCTCGCACAACCTCCGTCACCTCAAGACAAAAACTTCAACTCCCTTTTACGCACCTTCACTTTGACTGCACTAGTGTGACTTCATGTGAGGAATCTGAGCCATTGTGTGGATGTTCTTATTTCTGTTCAATAAACCTACTGCCAAGAGTATGTTTGAACAAAGCACTTACACAAGTCATTCAGTCTCGAGGCTGTATCATTAAAAATAAGGAGGCCTTGGGGTTTTGAAGTCAAGGAGAATCATCATCGGGATATACCGAGTCAGTGTGAGTATGAAGAGAACGTCATTAAATGAGTCAAAGCCCAAATTGGCTTCCTGATGAATCGGTGGAAAAATGCAACAACAGAAGCACTGCGGATGACCTGGAATCATCTTTAAAGACTTAACTTTTTAATCTGGAAACAAGAGATTCATTTGATCAGACTTATGGGCTATTGTTCCACGAGCAAAGCCTTATTAAGTTTGAATAATAGTGCCTCATGGCCATTTCATAAATCTCTAATAGGGCAGTGACCACAGTCGCTGGCACTTCATAAATCAATATCAACAATATTGGAAAGCCGCAAAACACATAATATAGCAAATATGTCAAATGTTGTTTCTTTAAATACAGAAATGGAGTACAGGTCAAAGAGGCGAGGCACTCACAAAAGCATCAACTGTAACCTCTTGAACAATTATTTAGAGAGTTATAACTGCTTGATAAAGACGAAAAGACAGACATCTGCAACTGATTAAACCCTCACAAAAGGATAATGAGCGGGAGGAGGGATGTCAAGTTTGCACACAAATTTATAGCTGGCTATTTCAAGCTCAACTATTATGGGGAAGATTCACGTTAAGATGACACTTTGGACACAAAACATATGAGCACTTTTGTTTTTGGTTTTTTTAGAATAAAGACTGAAGAGGAGAAAAAACCTAAAGCACGCAAACACACACACAATATCTAAGCTACTCAAGTAAACCAGTCAATAAAAGAGTGGACAGTTGTTCATAGAAACTTGCTGCCAAGTCATAAAGCTTTGTCTGTAGTGAGAAAATTGTGTCAGGCGCGACTATGTAATTTGCCCTCAGAATAACCAGTGCTGGCTCATGACACACATACTCTGTAATAATAGCTGTTTCTTTTTTATTCCTTCTTCAAACCAAGTAAATTTTAGCTTTCCCACTATCACACTTTCAGTCACATCGCATATTTGCTAAAAGCTCTTGATGTTGAGGTTTTCTAGCAACTATTTGAACATAAATATGCGATGTTGAGGTTTTCTAGCAACTATTTGAACATAAAAGTGCAACAATTAATGTTTTATTTTTTCAACAAATGTCCAATACACAATACCTTGCTTACATGCATGCATCAAAACATCAGCTGGAAGATGTTTCGCATGCAATTTCTGTCTGGTGGCCTGGGCCGAACTGGCCGTCGAGCATGGCAATTAAATGCCCGGTGGGCTGGCATCTTTCTTGGGGGGGGGGTTACTATTTAATTTTAACACTGTACACGCGCACGCACACACACACACACACACACACACACACACACACACACACACACACACACACACACACACACACGCACGCCTTAAATGCGCCAAAGAATCCACTGATGGCGCCCATCTGAAATGCACCACACGCCACTGCTTGACACTAATGCTCACAGGACCCTCGAACCACATGGGACTGAGCAGCACCCGTGGCCAAAGGAAATTCTCCTCTACTCCATGTGACATGGCTTGATAAACATTTCCGTAACGTCGCGAGATACACTTATTTTAAGAATATCAATGCCACCGCACAACAGTCTGTATTTGTGTCACATTTAGGCTCTAATATTCTCGGGGAGAATGAATATATTTGTTGACTAACAGCATGGATAAAACCCTTAAATATTCAACATTTTTTAATCTGGTTTAATATTTCCCCCCGTTTTATGCAAATTGCAGTCTATTAGCATAATCCCATTTGAGAATACATCCTTTTAAAGTGGAAGATTATAACCTATTTTTTAAACACATAAATCAAACCTCATATTGAAATGGTAATGTTTTAAAGTATGCGCGCTATGCAGAGAAGCAGTGCATTTACATACTTTTTCCATTACTGGCACTACACAACATGAAGATACAAGTCGGAGCTGAAATAAACCTTATGAAGGAAGGCATCTTGGCAAATGAGAAGGATGCACTTAGCAAAGTATTATTTTCGAAGTGCTTTGATGAACACATGACTCACACGCGTTTTTAGGGCTTCTTACGGGATCATGTTTACATGATACCGTCCGTTAGCAATGCTAAGAGAAGAAGGTAAGACATTACATCCCGGCATTAAAGTGGAAACGGGGCCTGCAAAAGCTTCATTGCGATATTGAAGGGGATAGAGATGTAAGAAAGGGCCATTATGCAGCTGAAGTGGTTCGGTGGGGGCTTCTATCTCTCTCGGTCGCTCTTTATGTCTTTCTTGAACTTGGAGGGAGTTCAGCAGGTTTGAACCTGCAGTCCAGACAGGCCTCTGGAATGCGACTGCAGCCACTCAAGCCCGTCTGACCTGCCACCGCACCGGCTCCATTTCACTGGGCTAACCGACCTACTCACTTACAATGGGACTTCAACTTTATCTCCCCTTGTAACACAACATTAACTGCCAAAGAGCTGGAAATGTATTATCAGCCCGCCCCAAAGCTTGGATTGCTTCCCTTATAAATAAGATCATTATACCAGCGGTAATCCCATTAAATAGATCATTTTGCAAATATCTAAATCCAATTAATAAAGTGTTTTCTGAGGGTGTGCAGCAAACACTGCCTGGTAGGAAGCTGACATGCTGTGACTCCACTTCTTTGTTACTTACTTGCTTGCTTTGTGGCAACCATGATATTTGCATATCCCAGCTGGCCCCGAATCACTCCATTTACTTTCTTGGCATTTATGCTAAAATATAAATGATGAGTCATGATGAGGAGATGCCTTTTTTGAAATCTAATTTCTCAAAGGGGTATTTTTACACATGTCACATAAAAAAGTTGAAGTGATAAAGTTGAAGTGATAAAGTCGCAGGCTGGTTTGCATTACTGCCTCGGTCTGATTTATGACTTACCGATTTATGATGATGCCAAACTTGTTTGGTAGGATTTTGTGAAGTTGCTGAAGCGAGTGTTTAAGAGACTTTTTAAAAAGTCAAAGTGTTCTTGTCAGTTAATAACTTAAACTGGCATAGTTGATACTGTTTATTGTGATGGAGGTCAATTTATTTTATGAGTTTGTTAATAAGTACGTAAAAGAGGACCTTAAAAAAGTCATATATATATATATATATATATATATAGCAATTTGATTACTTTTCAAATTCATTCATTTATTTTAACGTACTTAACGTAATTAACATACGGAATGTAAGTAATGCAATGCTGTTTGTTTTAGGTGTGTAGTAAATGAACACATAAGCATTATCTATACAAATGCAACAACGGTGTTCCGGGGCACTGCTGTTATGGATGTGACGTACTCGTGGAGCCACGCTGAATACTACATCTGCATCTGCTCTGTTTTCACAAATGACTGCATTCTGTTGGAAACTCAAAAACTTGAGACTTGTTTTGAAATGCTCCCCTTTACATGCTGCAGAACACTGTTGTCATATAAAAATTGGACAAAATGATTTTCAGTTGAAAAACTGTCTCCGCATTTACTGAGGAAAACTTCCCAGGGAATATCCTGATGATGTACTCTTGAAAAAAAATCCCGCACTGGTTCGGCCACATAAGTATTGAAATGACTGCCAGATGGTTTGACAAATTAACCATTCACGGAGTTAATCCAAACGAGTTTCCTAAATCATTACCATAACTCATCAGTGAAAATGTCCTCTACGTGTCCTCCAACTTGAAAATGTGCGTGTCACAGCATTGACCATGTCACATGTTGCGGATTATTGTCTGTAATATTCCGAAAATGAAAACCGCTTCAGAAATGCACAAATAACTCAACCCCGAGTCAATAAAAAAGCCATGCAAACCTGAAATCATTCCTCTCATGTGCTACAGAGTAAAAAACAATAAAGATCCATTTGCAAAGCTTTGCCCGAGCGGACGAGAATGTACCGGAAAGTACACGGTAAGGATACTTCCTAATCTGTTCGTGGTTTTCAAGAGCCAGCTGAAGTTGTTCAGGAAAACACTGCTGTGGTTAAATGCATCAAAAGAGAGCGCCTGTGGGTGATGTTAACACTCGTCTAAAGTCGTCTGCCAGTGAATGATCTATGAGCCACTTAAATGACTGTTTATGGTACAAACCGAACAAAGCCACAGCGCTAACCAACCATTTCAAATGCGAAGCTTCACAACCTTAAAGGCTCTTTCAATAACTTTTGGATCATTGAGATCAAATTTCATCCACTTAGGACACAACGAAACAAATAGGTGCCCGTGTGTAGGCATGTAGTCATATAGTGAGTAGAATCATTAATCATGAACACTCCTGACCAAATGGGACCAAATTTGTGTGAAAAACAGATCATAAAAAGAGAAGGAGAATGAATGTACAGGACTCCAGAATCACCTTGGACTAGTGAGCAAACTTGTTGTTTTTACAATTTACAGTGGTTACTGTACTGTTTACACAACCAATAAGGTTACCAAATGAAATTTGTAACGTCCATCTGGGAAAACATTCACATTTCACTGTGGAGGTTTAACACCAATAAGTTTTAACACTTTGTATTTGACCGATTCCATGTATATATATTTTCATTTTATTATTTCTAATTAGAATTGGGAATTAGGAGTAATTTCAAAATTTCAAATAACCGAGCTCAATGCAGTGTTCGGATCAGATTGTTTTTGCCTTCGAGATTCCAATGTAACACAGCATCTCATCATATAATAAATCGATTACAATGTTAAACAGCAAATTTTAATCAGAGATGACTTGATGTGTCCCTGAATGTATTTTTGATGCAAATTTCAAATATGCCTTCACTTTTTTCTTGCACGTCAGGTTTTTTTTCAGTGTTCTTTTTTTTTTTTTGTTCATAAATTTGAGCTGTAAAAGCATGCACAATACGGTTTTTACCATGTGTTGTACTTCATTGTTGTGATGTTACAGAAAAAAATTCCAGCTGTTGCTGAACCCAACCCTTAATTCATACGTTTTCCAAAATATATTTCCATACTACGTACAGAATTAAATTAATGCTATTATTATGAAAATGTGATGCGCTCGAGAAAAAAAACAGGGCAGATTCTGAGTCAGCACAAAAAAAAATGTTGCTATCTAGATTAATTTCCGTCCAGCTTTGATGAAAAAATTTGTTGTACAAATTTGTTGACCTGTGTTATTTTCTTTGGGAGCAGAGGCTAATATAAAAAAACATAGACTGAGGCCAGCGCCTAACTCACCCAGTGTATTTTTCTTCAAGAATCTGTCTTTTTCTAATGAAGAGGACGAAAGTGAGAATGGAGGAAAAGGAGGAGATGTCAAGATTGAGATTGGCCGCCCCCCTTGCGGGGTCAAACTCAAGGGGTTAATACCTGGTGTCTGACACTGCACGTAAACTCTGCTGAGCTCATCACACTAATTAAACAGACACACATCCTCTCGGCGCTCCGATGGCCAATAGCTGCCAGCTAAAAAAGCACTCCATTCATGAAGGCTGGCAGGGGTGTGTGCGCGCGGGGTGAGCTCGCGAAATGCTACCTGCCGTTCTTCAGTTTGATTAATACGAAGAACAATGGTGCTCTTGTGGCCCACCGAACGCACTCCACTTGGTTTTGCTTCACCGCTTGAGGAGAGAGGACTGCATGTTTCAAACGCCCCCCGCCGCTGAGTCGAGCGGCTCGTGTGTGACTGCTGCTTCCTCGGAACGCTGATCTGGCTAAGCTAGTCTGGTGAATGACAGCTTTTCAGAAAAAAATGTCAGCATGGAAAAAAAAAACAAAAAAACCCCAGGATGGTACATGCTTGAGCAGGAAATAATTGTGTAAAATGTGTCATTGTATAATTTTAGCAAGAAGACCGAGACTCAGCGAAGAAGTGCAGGTTGCCTCACTCTTGTCCATGAGACAATTTTCAGTTTCCAAAGTCAAAAGGTGTGAAGAAGCTACCAAAGAAAGAAGCTCCACGCCACACATGGGCGCCGCCCTCATGCGCTGCTTTTCGTACAGGACCACGATGGTGAACATTTTTTTTCAGTTGTAAAGTTTTAGGACTCACATTTTTGTGTGAGTGCGTCTGCGCCATTTATAAAAGAAGAGCAAATGGAAGGAGAGAATGTGAGAACGACGGGGGAGAGATAAAGAAGGCAAAGACAAAATATTGCATTTTTCCTGGCGAGTAACATTTTCTTCATGAAGTAAAAAACACTACTTAGAGGACTACAAAGAATAAATTCATTTCTGTGACATGTCATGAAATTATTTTTCAGATTCATCCATGCTTTACGCACCTATTTGGGGAAGTTTTAATATTTAAATAAGTTTTGCAGTGGCTTTTTATTCATCCATTGATATTTTTCATAAATGTAATCACGGACTATTGGTCTTTCCTACCCTTGAGAAGACAACGAACAGACATACGCAAATTACCGACGAGGGATGAAGACATCAAGCCAGTGAGAGTGACAGCATAATATTATGTGTGTCAAAACCGAGGCAACATAATTAATTGCAGCACTCGCTGAACTCAACAGACACATTGAGCTTTGCCAAGACCGATATTCAATTCTTTTGCTTTCTCAAAACAGAGAGACAAATTGCGCCACCTGCACTCATCTCCGGAGCTTGACAACTCATCTCACTTGCAAATTCTCAGCATTCGAGGCTTCGACAAAGGAGGCTTGCTAACCGAGTCAAGGCATGATAGGTCTTCACGCAGCAATGTGATACTTTCAAAACAGTGGATGCCGTCAATAATATTGGAGGCCGGGAAAAAGAGCATGCAAATTCCTGATGATGATCGCCCATATGGCCAAGAGCACCACGTCACTCACACGCTGTTTGGAGAAGTACAGAACAATTATTTGCAGTGAATATACATTTGAACAATAAATGCAGCTAGCGCAAAGCCAAGATGGATAGAAGGACACATTTTTACACTATGTTTTCACAACCATAAAGGCGCACTTAAAAAGTCTTCCATTTTCTGAAAAATGGACAGAGCGCAAAATTAAGTGTGTCGCCTTGTGTATGCACCGAGTTCCAAAATCTGCGAATGCGGTCGTGTGACTTGGATGAGGGGTCCGCTTGACTGACTGATGTTGTGCCGACTCGCTGCTTTATATGGAGGAAAGGCAGACGTAACTGAGGACAGCATGCGGACATTCAAGCGGGAAAAGGACGATAAATGTACGGCAAGTGTATATGATACGTGCATTGTGCAAAACAACATCCTGAAAATGGCACATGCGAAGAGACATGCTAACAAAGGCACGGTTTAAACTGCAAGCTATCAGTCACGCGGAGTTGCTTTTGTTTTATGAAACAGCGCCATCTATCCATCTGGGCGAGGACGACCGTGGCGCAGCAACATCTGGCGGATTACAATAAAAACCTGGCCATCTTCCGCTCTTACTGCAGTAAAAAGTGTCATGCATTGTGTTACATTAAATAAAGATTTTAATCCTTTCCACTTGGCTCCCATCAACGACTGTTCTCTCAACCAATCCCAAGTATATTGGCATATTGAAAGATACTAAAAAGATTGCCGAACGAACCAGCCTAACCACGTCACCAACATGGATGAGGCATTGCTCACTTTCGACATCCCGATGAGCCACATTGTGGACAAGAAAGGGACCAGCACAGTAGCGATACGCACAACGGGGCAAGTGAAATCGTCTTTTACTGCTGTAGTTGGTTGCCATGGTAATGGACAGAAACCGCCAAAGTGAAGTTGCGAGCTATTCATTTCGGATAAAGAAGATGAGGACTTTGATGGATTTGATAATGAGGATTGATCCAAAAAAAAAAAAAAAAACCCTGAATACATTGTTATATATTTCAAAAGTACAACTGAACTCAGTTTTGCTCCCGCTGCCTTTTTAACTCATTCACTCCCAAAGACGTTTTTAAACGTCTTTTCAGACTTGGTCCAGAATTGGCTGGTACTGAATGAGTTCAGAACATACACTAGCGTGTACGCATGCTGCCGTTTTTTTGAGCTATCATACATTTTACCATGCCTGCGTCCAATAATACAATGCGTCTTGGGTGTTCAATACAGAAATAGCACCCCGACACGACGCCTTTAATATGGTGTGCCGTATGGTCGTAAAAATACGTCAATGTAAAACTTTGGCTAACAAAGACAAGTAGTTCCTTATTTTTTTCAGTAGTAGTAGTCAAATGTGTGTTTCTTTTCAAAATTGTATAGGACATTATTATTATTATTATTACGAGAAGATACGCCATTTTCAAATTAAATTATACCACAAATGGAACAATTAAAACAACAAAAGCAAAAAGGTCTGACCCATATTAACATAAGGGAAGTTTAAGCGGTGCAATGGATTCTTGGAAAAAAGGGCAAAGAAAGTACAGTTTGCGCAATTCCACAAGTGTTTTCACTTAGCCTGACTGATTCGACCTCTGCTCGGACTGAAGATGGGACGCGAGGCATTACGTGAGGTCACGGGACACGCACCAATAAGAATGATGAATGCATCATGAGACCCACACTGGCAGGTGCTGCAAAGGTGAGCAGTGAGGAAGCAGCACACACTAATCATCCAAAATAAGTCAACCCCCGAAACGGTAGTGCAAAGCTTGCACAGTTCAGCCATTTTTAGACGTTAATAGTATTTAACATATTGCTATACAAGAATGCGAGTTAGTGCAGAGCTACAAACAAAAGGTTACACACAAGGATATTGTGTACTGAAAAAATGTGTTGAATTTATTCAATCGGATTTTGTCAAGTGGCTGTGCAAAATAAAATCATCTGGATCCAGATGATTTTATTTTGTGCAACCACTTGATGAAATCCAATTGAGTAAATTCAACAAACACTTTTCTTTCAGTGTAGTTAAAGTATCGTGTTTCAGTGATGGCATTAAAAAAAAACAAAAAAAAAACGATTTTGCCTGACCTCTCACTGCATTTTGAAGCACAGATGTTTTTTTGTTTACACGTTTTATGATGCCATTTGATTTATTTAAGTCTTCAAAAGTAAAAAAAAAAAAAAACAAAACACATATAAATTTTATTCTTTATTGTGACTGTCTTTTCTTCACTTCTGGTTAGAAACACCAAATGTTGCATGAAAGTAATGCAACAATAAATCATTCGATGTGAACTTGAATATACAAAGTACAAACGCAGACTTCCATACACTCCTGTGTATCTAACAAGTGTATGCTTGAATTTGCAAGATTGTTGCATTATTCACTCGACTCAAAATCAAGACATATTTGAACAAAGGTCAAAGCTAAATTCTGAATTGGTCCCTGCACCAAACTGTCATAGTTGTTACCGTGGCTAATTCCAAACTCGAATTTGGATTTTGATCAATTATTTTGCACATTTTTCCATGAAAAAACCAAAACACAAAAATTTGGGGTTCTTCGGGTGCAACATTTCATGCACTGTTTTTTGCCCATCCTTCCAATTCTCATTCATGTCCAACTCTTGCTTCCTTTTTGCACCCTTGATTCAGCACAAATGAAAGCATGGACAACGCACATTTTTAAACCTTAGTGGAGATTTCCGACTAACATTTGCAAACGTGCAACTCGTGGTTGCGGCGCTCTCAAATGAAGCAAGACAGCAATATATAGATAATAAATCCCTGACGAAACAGCATAAAGACAATTCCAATTCAAGTCAGCGGCAGTAGGCCTCGACAGTAACTTATTTGGGAAGACGGCGCTGTTGTTTTTTTTTTTTTTTTGGGGGGGGGGGGGGCAGTGAGTGTAACTGTAAACTGTCTATTGACCTCATGCATGATGCACCAGAAAATGCAGCTGTGTAAAGGAGCATCACGAAACCCGCCACGTAAAGACATTGGCAGCCTTTGCTTGGTCACAGCCCAAACACACAAAACTCTCCACTGAATCCTGGGCTTGTTTAGCTGCTGGCACCCAAAGGCGTCAGTTCCATGTATGCCAGCTGCGCTAAAGTGCGCCCGTAGGTACATAATGGAGCAGCACAACCTGCACCCATGCCCTCAACCTGTCAACCTTGGCACTTTCTGAGCTGGATGGAAAAAATGCCCCATTCCAAATAGCAAGTCAAGAGCCAGACAACATATTCATACATCTTAATTAGTAATAATGATGCCCCACTTGGTGCCAACTGTCTGATGCCAGTGGCTGGGTTGACTACACTCACTGCTATTTCCAGAAAAATAGTTTGAATAAAATAGGCAAACGGATATTGTGGTCAGGTAAAATACAGCATAGCTTCTAAACGGAATCTGTTCATGACACACTTAATCCCAATTTGTTTGGATTTTGCGCTAACAGAAAATAAGCTAAATAGCAGTCATTTCTTCCGGGCGACTCACTTTAGCCATCATAAAAGCTTTTTAAACTGCACATTTTTTTAAGTAACATTTAAACCGTCATGATAGTATTAAAAAAACGAGTTCATTTTGTTGTTGTTGTTAAAAAATCATAAAAATGCTTGGAAGATGGCTCACGTTTTTTTTTTAATCTTTGCTGTCACTCGTAGCCCTGTGTGGTGCCATTTGAACTCCCTTTTGGAACACCTAAAGCAAATGTAAAAAAACAAAACACTGGAGACATTGGTTAAATCACAAAAGAGTCCAGCAGATGAGCGGCTTGACTTGAAAGGTTCCACGGGACTGGATTTCGATATAAGCACAAATAGTCATGATGACTTGAGAATGTTATGAGAGCTGAATTTACTGAGATTCATATTAAACCTGTAGAACATGCAGACGACTAAAGTGATAGTTCTTGTTGCTCTTGTAACATTCGCCAGACATTGCTCAAGAGTGCCCCTAACCCCAAGTCAGTAATTCTGCATCAGAGAAGAAGAGTGAGTGGCTCTTAGCAAGAAGCCAGGACCAAATTAGGTCAGGAAAGTGGTGTCATTCAGGTAAAATTAGGAAGCAGATTTTAAAAACACACCTATCTGCCCAGTTTGCTTTGAAACGCTATCAGCCATAAAATATTTCATCCTAAATCACCACTACACACAGATCTCAAAAGGACACAAACAACAGTGATTTATTTCTTTTTGTTTCACAAGAACCGTTGACGGTTCGTTTGAAATGTATGAGGAGTTCATCATTGTACATATTGGGTTTTTAAAATGCTTCATAGGACAATGGGCTGTTGTGACATGGTATGGGTGAGAAGTGAAGGAAAAAAGCAAGCCTTTCTGCCAAAATAAAAGGAACAAATCTATCTTGCAAATAAACAGGAAGTAGACGCAATGTGTTTGCCTCATTAAATTATGTGACGGTTTGGGTCTGCCTCACCCCCAGGTCTTGATTTGACACCTATGTCATAGATCATTCATTCAAAAAGGCTTGCCACAACATGGTGGAGGTCTGTGTGATTCAACGCCATGTATGTTTATATGCAAACATGTTTAGATCTGTCCAGAGCCATTTGAGCTCCTCGCAACGAAACACACTATGGAAAACAAGTTACATTGATTTTTTTTTTTTTTTTTCCTGACCGTGAAATAGGCTACAGTCGGCTTCATGACGTCTGGATTTATGGCCTGGTAATTCCCCCTCTGGAGTAATTTGGCTGGTACATCTGCAGCTTAGTTGCATTCCAGCAGGGCTCCTCTGTGCTGTGAAGTCAGGAGATGACTGATTGATTGATTGTATTACCCTAGTTTTAGCATGGCTTTAGCAAGCTACCGCGGTAAAGTTTTAATGGGATCTATCCACTGCAAAGACAACGGCTTCACGTAAGCAGCGAGCAGCCTGTTTGATGACGTTAGCCTACTGATGACAACCAATCAAAGTTCAAACTTGGCTGAATGTTTTGTTTTTTTTTTCCCCACATATAGTTTTATAGTGGCTAACACAGATAAAAGTAGGTTCCTGTAATCATCTTGTTCACTGCTTCCCCCTCATGTTGAGCCCTGTATCGTCAATTTGGAACTTTACAAAATGATGACAGAGATGTCTTTTTTCAGTTATTTGGAAGCTTTCAGGTTAGAAAACGAATATGTGCACGCCACTAAGACACTGATAATGAGGTAAGCCTCGAACTTTGGTTTAGCTCAGACTGAAACAGACAAAATTGTCAGTTTAAAACAAAATACTTTAGATTTACAAAATATAGAATTTAAAAAGAAAAAAAAAACCCAAATAACTTTGATTAAAAAAACAGACTCAAAATGTTTTTTAGGTACAAAGACAGCTGGTATCGGCTCCAGCACGCTTGTGACCCTTCTGAGGATGAAGTGGCTCAGATAATGGATGCATGGATATTTAGAGAGAGAGAGAGAGAGAGAGAGAGAGAGAGAGATGTGTTTGAAATCATTCACTTATTGCCTACATAATCACTAGAGTATGTAGGATTTTTTTTTTGCAACATACCAGAGCTAGTTGAGTTGGTGGGCCTTACTCATAAATATTGAATAAATGATTAATAATAGTAACCATATATGATTTTATTTATTTTATGGAATGAATATACTGTATACAAAGCACTTGATGAACATTAGTATGATAGCCATTGTCCGCCTTTCTTTTCTTAGTCCATCCAAAATCTGCTCAAATTGTTTTGCTATTCTTGATTACATAAAATCTATGTGAAGACACTGATCATATTAATGATTTGTTACGATCATTATTTAACAAGATAAGACAGATAAATACCAAAATGCAACACATGATTTTTTTATAAATTGCTACAAGTGATTATATTCCTGTGGAATCACAATGTCCCATCCTTGGTCAACTATTATTAGAACAGGCCCACGGGGTGCTCATGTGGTCCTTGTGGGCCAAACTCCCTGTAGGCACCATGTTGGTGAACCCCTGGTATTGGCTGATAACCTTTACAGACCATTTACAGATTCAAACAAAACTCAAACGTGGCAAACTATTTACAATATACAGTATAGGGTTACATCTGAAGTGAAAATGTGGTATTTTGGGAATTCCCTTAACTTTAAGATAGAATCATCAAGAATAGTATAAACTCTGTAAAATATTTATGCTTTTTATATCCAGCCTCTGCATTTTGCGTCACCTTTTAAAGTCAACCAGTGGGATAAATTGAGTTTGTACAGTTTTCCACCTGCATCTAATTTATTCCAATGCAACTATTCATATATTTTTCCTCCAAGAACTGCATTGCTAATTTTTTACTTTCAATGTGCTGAAAAAGAACTAACAAAATCATTGAAAAAAAAGGTGGAAATTTGAATTATTGACCTTATTACACGAATATTAACACAAAAGTACGTGATTTTTTTTTTCATGATCATCACTGTATTGATCATTGGCATCATAGTTCATTACATTGCCCTCACTGAAGATTGAATAGAATGTTTTGATAAACTGCAACGAAAAATATGAAAATATATATAATGAAATGATTTTCTGACAGGTCTAATGAAAATTGAGCATGATTCTATTTGGGGGTTGATAAGACGGCTATTGTATTGTCATGGCTACTAGATGGATGTATTCTTTGTGATCTAAATGAGTTGGGGCCAGTATTTGGTGTTGACACTTTGTGTCTTTCCTCTAGTAGTCATCTGTCTTTGTTCACCTGATACCAGACGCGTGGCAGCTATCAAAGAGACAATAGCTTCAACGCAATAGCCAACATTAGGATCGACAGCACATTTGACACCTGATTTATCTCAAGCACCAGCTGAGCTTTTTAGATGAGCTAACTCTGCAACAAAAGAGTCTTGCGTTAGGGGACAGGGTGGAGTCCACACTCTGGGGAGTTGAAAGGAGTTAAACTTGACATCTGGCCCGCGGTCCATCCAACAAGTTCTGGGCAGCTGCCCATAAAGGTCTGCTTTTCTCTTGAAGCACCTCCTCCATCTGCTGAATTTCTGCGCAAGCCCGAGGCCATCCCATCCGCAGACGTGTGCAGGTTGACACTGATCCTCCACTATGATGCCCATCCATATTTAAAAGGCGTGCGTGCAGGTGACCGATGGGTGGCTCTCTATGGCACATTCGGGCTCTCCCGAATCCACAGAATTTGTAGGATATTTCCTCAAATTACAGCAATATGAGATCAAGCACACGGAGCTAAAGGACTTGAATTCAGGAGGCACTCAGGTGACACGTGCCAGCGCCGCACAAGCTGCCATGTATGTCACCTGAGCTGGTGATGTACGTGTAAAGACGACAATGAGCTTCCCAATTAGTTCATGAATACAACAGGTGACACCTAAATAAAGCCCAATTACAAACATATTTGTGTTCGGTGTCTTCCAAGGCAGATGATGAGTTGTCACTCTGGATGAAAATTTAAACATGACTCTTGTGAGTGAATCAGCATGGCTACATCGACGTGGTTATAACTCGGCATAACATTCAAGGAGCGGGTTTTTAATGTCAGAAATGTACTCGGTTTTGCATTCCATATCATTGACATAAACTACTGCAGATAGAAATGCGCAATAAGCTTTTCTTGTTTGGTTTTGTATTGCTTCCACAAATCACACACGAGCAGTGAGTCAGCATCATTTAGTAACTTTATTGAAAAGGACAATACAATCTTGCTTGTGCCTTTCAAAACATCCAGAGTACTCTTGCAACTCACTCACGGCAATAGTAAGAGTGTTGCTCAAAACAATTGTTGCAATTGTTTCACCGTAAAGTACGAGTGAGCATTCTTTTGAAGGAGTACTATTACATCTGGCACTTGGTATACAGTCACCATTCCTGAATTACTTTTGCCTAAACCTTCAACACAACTGTGTTCGTTGAATCCCCTTGCACCCAATACAACCTTATTTCCAAACATGCTGGTTTAAAAACCTCAAACCGGCCAGTGAAGGCAAATATTAATGTAATATATGTCAGTTTACTGTACCTCCAACCTTTCAGGAAGGCACACTTTACACACTTGTTCAAGTAGAAGGGTGGTGTTCTAGAATCTGACCAAAAATGGTTCTACTGAGATGATGAACAGAGCATACAATGACTTCATACTTTGTCAGTTGTATGAGAGGGCATGTGGATGAATTCTTTGGAAGACCAGGGACACATTCAGACGCCCAAATCTCTGAATGTCAGTGGCATGTTGGTCAACCTAACTCATCAAATTGTATAACTGAGTTCTATGATCAAATAGGGTCATACGATCCTTTTGAAACCGCGTCGAAACTGTTCAACGAAGCAGGACAAGTGTGCAAGAAAATAATTCTCGCCACGAGTTGTGCATCGAATCTTTTGTAATGTTTGATGGAGTGGGCTGCAATCACCCACAACAATCCTCCACATCAATCAGACATGTTATGGCCACATGTCTTATACTGATTGCTAGGTTGAGAATAGTTGCACATTTTAGAGGAAACATTACCTCCAAGCATATTTAGTGTTTTGCATATTCAAAAAGCGGCACTGACTGGATGAAAAATATTATGCAAAGAGGCTGCTAAGACGAAGTATAATAATGAGAGTCACCCCCTTCCAGTGTTGAGCTAGAAAATGATTTGAAAATGCTCTTCATTTTAGATTTACGCGTTGCAGTCTGACATCTACCAAAGAACCAAATTATATGACAGCATAAAGCAAATGTAGCAATCAAGCTAAAAGGCAAAAGAATGACAGCCAAAATTAATTCATTTCAAGACAATCACTTTTCTTTCATGTGAACAAAATCCCCTTCAGGGTCCAAATGTCTTCAATGTTTAATGTATCTCATCCTTAGTATTCATATTTCATCATTTGAAGAGAGCAGATAGCTGCTGCGTGCCTTCACTTTGCAGGCACCTGGTGGGAAGAAACATAAAATACATGCTGTTGTCTACCACGCTGATAGGAATCTATAGATTTATTTGGCTTGTAGGATAATCTTGAGCTATAAAAATGTCTGAGGTGCAAAATAACTTGAATTCCTAAGAACGAATTTCATATCACAGTTTGCCACCGTGAAGTTTACATTGAATGAAAAACACATGGTGAATTTCCTACAATTTTTTTTTTTTTTACTGCACTGCACTTGTAAATCCACATCGGATGCATTTTTAAATATTTTAAAGCACAACAAAATCAAACAAGTCAACCAAACAAGGGATGTGACAACCATTGAATAAATAGAAACATTAAAACCCGTGGGTGAGGTCCATTTCAGCTTGCAAACTATGCATACACGCTTAAAGCAGTAACGAGTGTGTAACGAGAGGTCACACTAGAGCACATACAGTATTCGAAGGCAATCAGTAAGAAGGGGATTTTCCGCAATGGAAAACTGATTTTTATCTACATATTTAGCACAGCAGCCAGGCTAAAATGGCCCATTAGCTAAACCACATGGCTTTCCACCATTATACCACAATTGTGAATCAAAAAATAAAATTAAAAAAACGATAAACACAAACACCCCGATTATCTGTTCATTCAATAATTGAGTGAAAATACATGTAGCTCAATGAAATATTTTTCTTTGGAAATGGGCATGGGCCGATTACCAGTTTGACGGTTTACGATGGTTTTAAACAGTCAAGGGTTCAATTACCACAAAAATTGCCTGTCAACAAGCCTTTTTGGGGGGGGGGGGACCTGTAAGTAGCTATGATTGCTTGCTTGCAGACGCAAAGTTAATGACAAAACACCAGCCACTTCTTTTGTTTTCTTCTTTATGGCTGAGCAGGGAGGGGAGGGTTGAGCAGTTACAGGGAGAGGAAGGACTGAGGAAGACGGCAGAGCGGAACTGCGCTAACTCCAGCATCCAGAGGTCGTTTTGCTATGTCATTAATGTACACTGTTCTTGAAAAAAAAACAACCAAAAAAAACAATGATTATTAACGCCTTTTTTTTTTTTTTTTTTTTTTGAAGAGGACATCCTAAAGCTCTAATTATAATACCGCAACATTTTTGCTCATGGTTATCATACCGTGTCCCGTACCTATTAGGAATAACAAAATACGTAATTGAAAGGCAATTAAGGTTCAATAACATTGCTGATCTTTACATATGACACATTGTTGTATTTCAACTGAAATAAATTCACTGATAGAAGTGTTTGGGCTTTCTGTACAAAACCACATTTCATGGCAGCAGAAAACGATGCTGTTTGACACAAAAAAATTACGATGAACACTCGATCTCACCCGTGAATTTGGTATCATAAAGAGCAAAGTTGGAACACATACAACAGGAATGATATAATCAACAATTGGAGGTGATTAAGGTCAAATATAACTTTGGATCTAAGACTGCCACGCTGCCAAGACAACATATTTTAACACTGTGCGAAATGCAGCTGCTTTAATGATAAACGTAAACCTATATAGATGTGTGCATGGGCCTTTTTTTTTTAACATTCATTTTGTTCCCACTAGAAACAGCAATGTGATTCAACAGCTTTCTTGCAGTGAACTGAAAATTTGAATGACATTTGCTATCTAAAAAATTTGTAGGGAAGACATGATGATTGTGTGTATTGATTGTGTTTGGACAGACAAAGAAAAGTGCTGTGATATATATAGTGTCGTACAAGACATAAAAAAAGAATATTTAAACGAATTAGGATTATACATACAGTAGCTGTATAAATCCATAATACAAGATTTTTTTGTACCAGTGTAAAACACACACACACACACACACTTATGTTATTGGCAGGGTATTTGGATACAGGAGCAATCTGCCATAAAGTACCTTACAAATACATTAGTATTCAAATGAAACAGAGCTTTGTCAGCGTCAATCAAAACAGATGCCTCAGTTCTTTGTATTGAACGAGAAGGTCAGGAAATAATTTGCAAACAAAAACATTCGCCAGTTGAAAGGTGAGACAGATTTCAATTCCAGCATAACATAAAGCGACATTCTTAAATTAGGATTATTGCACTTCAAGTAAAAATATCATTTCCAGTGAAAAACTATTCACCAATACCCTTCAATTATTGTCTTCACAATTAAAACAAAAGCAAGCACGACCAAGGGGACTCAAATTTAGAATGTAGACTTTTGTTCATTTAAAACAATAGTAAGCAACAGATGAGAGCCGATCGGAGGACACAGCTCCGGAATTAACAGCCAGGCTAAACGTGGCAGTCTTTAAGAAGGGTGCGTAAGTGTAAACATAAGTGTTACGAATGGTTTAATCGCAATGACTTTTTAATAAACAGCATGTGCTTGCTTTTCCGAAGCGTCTCGTAAACATAAATTTGGCTTCTTTTTAACTTCAAGAGCTTGTCAGCACACGATTGAAGCTCAATGTGCAAACAGAGCTCTGTTGCCACATAAGTGCAAGCACTGACATTGAAACTGAGCTGCGTGTAATCACTGCATTTGATTTCAATGCACTGATGAGTTGATGTCATTTTCTTGAAGTACCTAATGCACAGTATTGGTCAATTTTAACAGTTGATGAATGAAAATATAGAGTTGTACTTAAAGGAAAAGTGAACTGTTTGCGTTCGATTAGAGCTCATATGGAAAAGTCAGAAACTTCTCCTTACCGCTTTATTTACCGCACGATACAGATGCACAAACTTCTGCCCCACTTGTCCGTTGGAGTTTTATTGTTGGTGCCTGTACTTTTTATTTTTTATTGAGTTTACCTGCCTTTTTCTTAGGCTCATAGGGTGTCCGCAGTATGCTTGGTGTTTCCTCCATGACACGTACCAGCAGGTCATCGATGTAGTCCTCCAGCTCCCTGATGTGGGCGTCTTTCTTTTTCACCACTTCTTTCTGCTTGATGAGTTCCTGCACCACTTCCTCAAAAGACACGTTTCTATATGCTGCCATATTCCCCTGCATCACTTCCTGGACATGGAAACACAACAGATAACATTTAAAAAAAAATTATTCTCAGCAAAATTCAATGTGTGTTATTGTTGGCTTAGTGTTGCTAATAAAGGCAAGTTGGTGGGTCACTGTCTCAAGTGGCCCCAATGCAAGCGGAGTGCACAATATATGTTTGAAAAGTTCGAGGACTCGTATCACAAAATGTTATATTTCAGGGTTTTTACTCTCAATGTAGGCCAGATGATGAACCAGCACGCCTACTAGGAGATCCGATAGTGTTTGCTTCATTCAGGGCATGAGAGGAGGTGAGAATTTTTTTTTTAACATCAAATGTGCATCCACATGATTTAAGTACGAATTTGTGCATACCCCCATTTTGTGAATGAGGCCCAACTGTTCCTGGCCGAGAAGAACATCACCATTCTTAAGCAACCTCCCTTCTCACCCAAACTGGCTCTGTGTTTAGTTCTTTTTTTCCCCCAAGCTGACCAAGGCAACTCGCTTTGTGAGGCGAACAACATCAAGATGGCTATGATGACTGCAGAGGATCACGGGAGACCCCTCCTCTGGATTTGGAAAACACCTTCTGAGACATCATTTGCCTTACACTTTCTGGCGGATGTAAAGACACTCCTTTCCACCCCGTCCTCACCCATATGAGAACTCTTATTAAGGCACAGCATCACCATGGGCCTGTTTAGGCAGCTTTTGTATGAGAACAGGAGCTGTAATCGTTTTTAATGAGGGAGTACTTTATCACTGTAATGCTGGGCATCCTCCCCCGGATGGATAGAACAGCAAAGGCTTGAATCTGTTTAAAATACCAGAGTTATCAACCTGCACGCCCCTTGCCTCAGTCATAAGACCACTGCAGAGTAAAGACAATGCATAACACCTCGGAATTGGACTGTTTGCCAGGTGTCTTATCGCTTCTTGAGCACAAAGGCTATTTAGGAGGAGGACACGGGCCAAAATGAAAATTCTCAAAGATTTTGACGACTGAAGATTAAAAATGCATCTAATTAAAAGACACAACCCTTGGGCTAAGAAAGAAGTAGCGAACTGATCGCTGTAAGGGAATGGATGTTGGGTTCAGCCGACGGTGTATTGCGCCTACACAGTCTCGTTCCCTCGCAATGAAATGAGCTTCAGTGGTGGTAAAGGTCTAAATTTGACCATGAACCGGCAAAGTAATGATGACCATTTCTCGACGATCAGTAGTTGAGGAGAAGATAAGGCGTACATTTTGCCATTCTCCAGTTGTGTCATTACCTTTTTCTAATGAGCTCAGCTTTGAGAATTTAAAAGCTTCATCCTTTGAAATGTACGTGTTATGTCCCCCCCTCCTCCCCACCCAACCCCACCCCATCCTGCATGCGGGTAATTAGGGCCTTGAAGAGGAGGAAATGGGAGCTGGCATTTCTGCAAGCCGGTGCAGCATGTGCAGGGGCACATGTGTGGATAATGACAGACCTCAACACTCGCACAGAAAGGTGACGAAAGCCATTATCAGCATCCCCTTTCTCATTTAGGCATCCCTGGAGCTATTGCTCTTCTACAGAGAGCACATTTGCTGAGCAGTAGATCACACGTTTCAAAGTTTCTGAAAACATAGATTCAGGAAGATACTTCCGCAGAAGTGTCATGTAAATATGAACAAGCCTACATATATCATATTTACGTGACTTTTCCCCAACTACAGCGTTCAAATACAACCCAAATAAAGTAACTAATCTCATGAATATTTCATGGTAAAGTACTTCATATTCAGAGCAGGCACGAAGATATGAATGTGCAGCTGCTAATTAGTTGAATAGCACATCTGAATTTTTAGAGGCCATGGGGATCAATGTCACCAGCTGCTGCGTCAAATGAGACTTGAGACTTGTTCTCCATTACAAAGTGTCAAAATCTTACAAGTCCATTCTTGCATTTCAGTTCAAGTAAATGATAACATGCAACAGAATTGCATGCGGAATCATGGTCTAAGTTGTGCTCGGTGTCTCACATTTTTCAAGGCGTAGGTCTCCCTGCTCCCTTGGCCTGAGGTGAGGTTTTCATTTCCAAGTAGCTTTTTGTCACTGTAAAGCATTCAAACAGAAGCACGGGTCAGGAAATTATGCATACAACTGTTAGGCGGCTCTGATTTTGGATTTACCGAGGGAAAAATAAGGTTTAAACACTTGAGAAAAGAAACACACGATTGTGTGTAAACATTAAACTCCAGTTTTAATGTTTGAAACACATTTCATTTTTAGGGAATGTCCCAATACGATCATGTTATCAGATATTTGGGCTGATCGCACGATTTTCAGCTGATCGGTGATCGTTTCAAAAAGATTGGTTTTCATAAGTTTCGGAAATAGTTCATAAAGTGACGACATAATTCAAAATTAGAATTATCTAGTCCAATCGAACAGTTTGATTTCATATTCCACAATGTTGTGCTTGTTTTGGTTTACGAGTTGGCGTAGTGATCAAATTTTTGTTTTAGATTCTGTTCCTCACAGTTGAAGAGTACCTTTGATACAAATGACAGACCTCTACCTGCTTTGTAATTGGGAAAACTTCAAAAATCAGCAGTGTATCAAATACTTGTTCTCCCCACTGAATACACACACACACACACACACACACACACACACACACACACACACACACACACACATACATACACGTACAAATGCATTTATGTGCATACATGTCGATGCACATTTCAATATTAATTTGAGATCAATTGGATGCATATTCTTTTGTTCCATGTATTGCCAAGACTCTACATCAGCAGATACTTCAAACCAAAGACTCGGAAGCCAAAAGAGTGCGATCAGGACATTTCTATTAATTATGTACATTAAACCGCCTCAATGTATTATTGCACTACATTAGGACTGACCAATGAGCTACTGGATGATAATGACTGCATTTAAGATGATGGACCTATAAAGATAAGTGGTTAATTGAGTGGTCTATCGCTTTAAAAAAATCTCATTATGATTGCTCAGAGGGCTCCGTTATCAAGCCAAAGCTCTCTAAAGAGCCTCTAATGACACCTTCCATTCTGATAAAGTAAAATGTAGTCTCAGTGTTCCTAAACTCTCAATGGAAGCCAGGAAAAGACATAACAGGTTCGATGGAAAAGAAAACACTTGACAACAGACTGAGACAACGAAGGGAGTCCATGAAAGAAGCGTTCTCATGCTAATGAGAATACTGTAAACATCCTGTAGCTTGGACGCAGTCAACCTAGGTTACGTCTCATGGTCATGGGAAAGCAAGATTTGGATTCAATGAAAAACATAGTAACGCATAGTTGTGCCAGTACATCACATTATCAAGCTTTATGTACCTTGCCTTGAAGTTGGAGCTGAAAGGGTTAGTGTGTACTTGTGAGTCACCACTAAAAGGGTTGGGGGAGCGCAGGTCTCCAGAACTGCCCAAACTGCCCGAACGACCGCCACTGCTGGTCTTGCGGCCGTCCTTCTTTCCAGTCATGCGTTCTAGCAGGCTGATCTTCTCCTTTTTCTCCTTGGGCTTGTCCCACAGCTGTCCTTGCTCCCCTTCGAATGGGTTGCGGTTGCGTGGGAGTGTGGCATACTTCTGTGGCAGGGTGTCACTGATATCAGGAAAAGGGTCACTGTGTGCCTCGTTGTCTTGGAGACCTGGTACCTCACTCTGGGAACGCCTGTGAGGAGCAGCTGTACCTGGACCCAAGAAGCAAAGTCACTGCATGATTCACCAATGTTTATATGCCTTTTGAGATTACAGACATAGACAAAATTGTTGCTACGCCTCTTTTAATGAAAGAAAAGCCCACATTGCTTACAGAAAAAAAAAGTTCATCTAACAAATGTAATAATAAAAAAATAATGAAAAGTAACTAAACAAATCAGTCAATGGTTTTAAATTCTGGTTCAATGAAATTATTTTGACAAACAAACTCGTGAAACAGGCCAAAATGATGGTTGCTCTAGAAAATACTGCAAATAATTTGACCATAGGGATATATTCAACCAAGGTGTGTCCTCTAATGAACATTACAAGTCTCTTCAAACTTATAACCAGTAAGTCAGCCTATTTAAAGGGTTCTGGGTCTTGTAATAGGAAAATGAGCCAAAACACAAATCTCAGAGCAAAACAGTGGACTATTCTGAAGCGGCCTTCTAGAAGCCCTGACATAAATCCATTTGAACAGCTGTGGAAGAAGATGAAACACACCACCTGGAGAAAGCACCTTTCAAACCTGAGACAAATGGAGCAGTTTGCTCATGAAAAGTGGGGCAAAATACCTGCTGAGAGTTACTGAATTCATTTTTTGTCCAGGCCTGTTTCATGAGTTGTTTTTTTTTTTTTTTTAATAAATTTGCTGTACCAAAATTCAAAAGCAATGTCCGGTTTGGGTTCATTTTATTTTCTTTATTTATTACTTTTGTGAGATTGAAGTTATTTCTGTGACTCATTAATGTAGGGGTTCCAACAAATGTATATGTGTCCCTTGATTGACTGAGCCAATGGGACTTTACTTTGTTTAATGGTATTTGTTCTTTTGTACAGGTTGTTCCCAATATTATTGTATTGGATTTATCTGTATCGTGAATTGGGCATAAAATTAAGTGCATGCATTTGAGAGTGACTTCTGTGACTCCAAACCCCTCTGAGGTAAAAGATTGGGGAAATCATATGTATTTTTTTTTATTCATTAAAAAAAACTAATATTATGGTACAGTTTGCTGTAGATTCTAGTGGCTCAGTCGTGTCAAATGGCATACACATATGACCGCATGTCATAAATGATGCCATTGAAAAATTGTAAGGTAGATAATTAAGATGCAAAATGTTTATTTGACCTTACAGCTCCCTTCGACAGCTAAACTTTAAATATATGACCAAAGATGTAGGCTACGCACCACTTTCTTCGATGGAATTCATGGAGTCCAGTTTGGGCCGAAAGTGGGTCCCAATGAGATCTGACATGGAGTGAGCTGCAGAAAGTTTCTGGGCCCCAGAGAGTAGCGATCTCTTAGCCTTGGGTTCGGTTCGCAATTCTGGGGCAGTTGGGTGATAATTAGGGTCTGAGTCGCATGCTGCAGATCGAGGTACGATGGCTGAAGAGGTGTCACTGTCATGTTTGCGACCCTTCATTTTCACCTTTAGTTTAGAAAAAGGCGAGCGGGGCTTCTCCTTCATGGAGAGGTCAAACATACTGGCTGTCATATTATTCCGCATGAACTGGATGCTGACTTGGATGCGTCCTCGCTCCTTATTCTTCTTTGATGGCTTGGATTGCAAGGTATACCAGCTAAAATGAAAAAGGAGAAAGCTTAGCATATTCAGTGGGGACATTTATATACTTATATACATACACACACTATATATATATATATATATATATATATATATACACACACACACACACACACACACACACACACACACACACACACACACATATATATATATATATATATTTTTTTTTTTAAACAACAACAATAAAAGGAGGACGATTTATCTCTGTTGATTATCTCTTTAAGCAGAACTTAAGAATATGATACAAGGCTAATTTGATCATACTAATCCAAAATGTTGACAGCAATTCAGAGGATCAAATCCTTTGATTTTGGTCGAATTTGTCATTCGAGACAAACATTATGTTTTTGTAAAACAGAATAGAAGAAATGGGATGTTCTTGAATAGGCGTATTTCAGGCTTCCTTTTGGGCTCCTATTCATTTAACCTCGCTGCGTTTTCAACTGGAAGTAATGGGATTTGTGCATTCAAAATAAATTGGCATTTGCACAAATCTGCCCTTTGTTCAGAACTGCAAAGACAAGCAAGTGGGACATTGAATCGCAGGGTGACCGGCCATTTCATGCATGCTAACCAGTCATATCCTCTGTGTTATGAGGACTGTGAAAAAGACAATTCAGTATACCTCTATTTATAAAACAAGTAAATCCATGACCTCTTGCCATCTATCAACAATGTGAAAGCACCTGAAGTCAAATGCAAAAAACTAGTCGAAAAATCAAATTGAAAATGTAACAAATAAATTGCTACTAAAAAAATTTATAACAACTTTTTTTTTTTTAAAATACAGTATTTAGTCTTTAATAAGATGGTAGAATCTGTCACTGCAAGCAATAGTGGAACTGGTATGAAAGAATGGCAGCTGTTGAGCGCTATTTTAAACCATCAAGCCCGTGGCCCGGTAGCCGAATCATGACGGGTCCATTTCCCAGGCTGCACGTCATGCTCAGTCAGATCAGCAGCCACAGCATGCCGCTGCTATGGGGCCGGCGCTGCAGCTCAAGTGTGTCTCAAGGCCAAGATAAACCTCCCTGCGCTTGGAACCACAATCCTCCTGCTTGGCCCCCGGACCGCTGGGAAACTCCTCACAATCAACAAACACAGGTGTGCGATAATTATGGGCTGCCTGCTCAGATATCGAGACAGTCTTTCCTCCCCAATATGTCAGTTCAAAAACATCACAAAAGGGGCCGCAGCAAATGCAGCGCGCAGACGGTGCAATGTGGTCATAGTGTCTAGGGTCCTGGTGTCATTGTCAGACTTGCCGGCAGGGTGGGAATAGTAACAAGGGCCAACAAGTAACAAGGGCCATATCCATTACCAACACTCAGCTGAAAAGGTCCACAGCCTTGAAGTGAATCAGCTCAGGCACAAAGGGGGGAAAAAAAAATATGTCCCACTTTCACACTGATTATAACATATTGCAATTCTCTAAACCGAAGGGCAGAAAGGAAGTGCTAATGTATTTCCATGTTGGTGAGCTAATTAACACCAGATCCAATTTAGTCGATCTGTTCCTGTTTCCTTAATTCGGGGTTAAGCAACAGCATGTGTGTTGTAAGGATCAAATCAACCTAATCTTTTACGTTACCCTGCAATTATTACATAGTTGTACTTAAGGCTTTTGGAGGAAAAAAAACAAAACATCAACAACCCATTTTTTACAGTCAACGCCAGCCTGTTCGTTAGTCCGTCTTTCATCAGTCAGTGGCAACGCAAATTTATCAGGTAAGAAAGCAAAAATGAACAAGACGAGGCAAACGGTGTGACTTCAAAAACAAACAATTTGGGATAGGCCTGTGTAGGTGTTTCAGATGATGGCACGGTCAACGGGTGGTTCGCAGATATGCCTCACAGTTCTAAGGTCTGCGGTCCCAATCTTATTGTATGAAGTTTGCATGTTCTATCTGTGCTTGCATGTATTTTTCCAGGCTTCCCCCCACATTACAAAAAAACATGCATTTTAGGTGTAAATGTGAGCATGGATGCTTGTTTTTCAAAATGTGCCCGGTGATTGACTGGCAACCAGTTCAAGGTGTACCTTGCGTCCTGGCCAAAGTCAGCCGGTATTGGCTCCAGCTCACCCATGACCCAAGTGAGGGTACTGTAAGTGGTAGAGAAAATGGATGGAGAGATGGGTGCCAAACACAGCATGTTGAGCCAGCTCCACTAGTTTTGAATGGGCCAATTAGTGGTACCCATGTTAGCAATCAGGCTAAAAAAAAAATTAAAAAAAAATCCAAAGGTGAGCCATTGCTAAGCACAATACTTAGCCTGCTGTAAATAGGGGCGAGCTTTCACTTGAAGCTGGTGTCTCGGGATGATTGGAAGAATTTAACAACAATGACTTGTAATGCTCTAGTTTTACTTGCACACAATACAACTGTGTCCCATTTGTGCCAGAAAAATAATAGAAGTCATAATTTGGTGATTCAGACGGAACTCTACAAACAGAGCTGCAAACAATTGAATTTCCGCTTTTCCCTTGTGCCTTCAAAGGCATGGAATAATTCTTCCCCATGAACTGACTAATCTCCTGTCCATCATAATCAAGTGTACCACCAATTTATTGGCAGGACAAAACACTTCCTGTCCAAACCTAATTCAGTCACTGCAAATTCTGCAAACATAGTCCACTTCCTATGTGTGCAGTGATCATAGAAACAAGAAAATAAAAAAAAAATACCCTTGATGTGGAGCAATAACATGTGTCAGGCTGAACACTATAGATGTAAGCAGCACCAAGATAAGATGTGCAGTGAGCTATACACTCATTCAAATTATTATAAGCAGCATTTAAAATGAATAATAAAGAAAATATGGATGTCAGTTCATCATAAGCACAATCCTGTATGTACAAAACTATTTTGTGCCAATGGTCAAGATGACCCATATGACTGGGCTAATGTGTAAACATGTTTCAGAAGTTCTTTCGATATCTTTTAACTTTAGTTGTATAGATTTTACATGCACATTAGGGTGGAGGATACATGCATACCTTACACTAAGAAAATAGTGCCGTCCAGATTTACAGTAGCATCACATCCCAGACTACTCTTTCGAATACTCACTCAGTTTTCTGCCGCTGCTTGTTGTCAAACACTTCGTTGAGGTTGATGGATCTCTGACCCAGGAACTTGTCCAGCCCAACCAAAGAGCGATGCATGACAATGAAGCATAGCTGATAGACTTCTGGGTTGCCATCCAAAAGTAACCCAGGTAGTTCAAAGGAAGCTTCTTCTCTCCAGACAGGGTTGAGCGTCTTCTCTGCCACTGATGTCGAGTACTTTTCCTTGCCCAGCTGGATGATAGTGTATGCATCATTGGTGCCATTTTTCCCCTTGGACTGTAATCCAGCAGCTTGAAGAACAGTGGCTTGGACATGAGTTGGAAACCACTTTTGAGACTGTTCGGCCAGTGACATTGTCTGGACTGCTTTTTCAACGGTTCTCTTACAGTGTTATGAAAACAAGTGGGTAATGTAAAAAAAGACATTTAACAAGGATGTGTTATTCGTGTTATTGTTGCGGCCCTGAAGTAATATCGAACTTGGTAAAGAGAGTAAGCCTCATTTCATAAAGCCACAATCCCAGATATCCAAGCCACTGCTGAGTCATCTGGAGGGGGAGGAAGGGAAAATAAAAACACCACATGAACACAGAAAAGAAAGAAGAAATACAAATGTTTAACAAGGGTATCACTTTAGCTAACGTGGAAATATAACACACGTTTGACTTTTTATATGTGTATACATACACAAACACATGTAGAGAACAGTAGATAGACAAGGTATCAAAAGTTTTCAGGACAAGTGTCACAAAATATATACTTCAAATCCAAACTACAAGCTATAACTTTTCTTCTTCAGTGAGGGCCAAACGGTCAACCTGCATGTCTCGATCCTGCTTCATTCAGTGCGTGACAGAGGCCAAAATTGTGGTAGGACTGCAACACCACAACAACACTATGTCATAAGTATCGAACTTTTCCTGGCCCGGAACATCATCACATTGCTGGAGCAACCTACCTTCCCACTTACTTAGGACCATCCGATTGTATGTTTGTGGGTGACGGAGAGGGAGGGGTGTGGGGGGATCAATTCACAAAACAAGTGCAATTGTGGTTTTGCAAAAACGAGTTATGCATATTATTTAAAAAAAATCTTATTAAGCTCATACTGACCCACTTTTATAAGTTTCAAAATAAATGTTATGATGTTAAAAGACTTATCTTATTATGATAGAAAGCAAAGGATGTTCAGAGCAAAAACAAACGTATTCCTTACCTCATGTAAATGTTATTAGTCTCAATATGATGTTTGTTAGATTATTGTAGATAAAGATGTGAAAGGAATTAAAAGGTAGATGTGTTTGTAGATTTGGAGTTGATTATTAGAATTGGGACATGGCAATACTGCCCAAAATTCATATCACATTATCAATGCACCCCCTAAATCAATATATAAAAATGAAGGTTTCAAATATTTTTAATTAATAATAATGTAATAACTGAATTTCTGAATAGGTTAATTATATACTCCATGTATGTTTTGTGACAAGTCCTGGATCGTCTTTGACAGACCTAGTTGTGTATTTTGTACTGGTACATATTAAATTATATTATAGTATATTTACATACACAGACAGACAAACACCCATACCTACAGGTACACATTCTGTGTGCGTGTAATATCATACACGTAAGCCAACAATTATTGCATCCCCATTATATAGTGAAACACATTTACTACATGTATGACGACATCCAGAGCTGCATCATTGGGTTAGTCCTCCCAGCAAACTGTGATGCAGCAGATTGGCAGTCATAGTACTGTTAAATACAGTTTAAATTCTTGAATTTGCAGAGATTTCGGTTCTCCAAAACTATTCAACCAATTAAGCCAAGCAAAAAAAAAAGTTTTATAATGATAATACAATGTGTACATGACATGAATCGGTGTAATTTTCTTTCCCTACATATATATTGTGACATTGTACACCATTATGTTTATCCTCACAATTAAAGGAAGTTGAGGTTTTAGCACTATCAATCAACATTAGCTAATATCGATCCTCAAACGGATTTTGCCATTGCTTGAATCAAACAGGCGACGTAGCATAAGCTGTAAGCGGCTAGCTGCCGTGCTAACAGCTCCATTGAGCTCTTTTATTGATTCTTACCTCGCAAGCATGCATAGCGATCTTTCAGTCCAACATATTCTGGCTTCATTAATACATAAATGCTATTGTTTTTAATCCACGACAGATGACTGCAAGATAATATTAGGTGGAATTGCAGTTGCTGCTCTTTGCTAACAACTGTCGAGCGGATGCAAGGGCCACTTCCTTGTCTGACGTCACTTCCCTCTCACGCCGCCAGAAATTGAGGAAGTATAGTACACTACTGTACTGTACAAGAAACCAGTCAGCTATTGCCACAAGCCCACGCCCACGAAAATTATATCTGGCATGCGAAAGCAAGGAAGCCGACGAAAATTAAGCCACGAGTAACCTATTATTTAGTACCTTGCGGTTTGAGCAATGAGTCTACATTATGTAACCAGGCTAGATTTACTGAACGTGAACCAGGCACCATTTCAGAGACGAAAATTAATTTGGAGGAACAAGATATTCCCTATCCTTCGCCACATTTAAGAGAATTATTTGATGTTGTTGCCTCCAACAATGATTTGTGGCATGTGAATTGCGTCTTGAGGCCACCTATCAACACCACGGGATCCTGTTCTGGTGTTTCATCTGAAAAAACACATACAAGTGTCATGTATTTTTTCAGTACTTTAGTTTTTTTTTTTTTTTTTTAAATCCTTATCTAATATAACATTTTTGGTTTGTTTGTTTTGCTCAGTACACACCATGAGGAAAGCTACGAGAACACTGGTTGATATGAAACTTGTTTGAGCTTTTAAAGGAGCTCCAATCCTAAAGTCTCTAAAAACAACTACTTTCAACATTGTGATTTTTATTTCATTATGTAGTCTAATAGAAGAGGAAAACTAATGCACCTAATTCAAACAATAACCAGTTGAAAATGGTACAAATATGATAACGTAATATACATTACGTAAATATTTTGAGGAAAAGAGGGGGAAGTTACACTGGAAAAAAACGGTGTACAGTATTGAATTTACTCTCTTTTTTTATTTTGTCAAGGGGTTGCACATAATAAAATCATCTGCCTGTAATTTAATTATTTAATTAGATTTCTGGATCCAATCAGGTTTTATTTGTGCAACCACTTGATGAAACAACATTGAGTACATTTAACGAAAACTTTTTTTCAGTGTCTGCTGAAAAAAAAAATAGTGAAATTTTTCACTCAGAAATTCGAAGGGAATTTTAGAATGGAGAGTTTTTGAGTAAATATTATTATTATATGGTTTATTTAAAAAAACACTCAGGGTTAGGTTTGAATAACTAATCCACAACTTTCAGGTTGGGAGACCGCCACTCTACCACCTGAGCTATGCCACTCCTACAGCATGTCAGAATATTACTGGTGTCTCCAAAATGAGACCTCAAAAACTTGGTCCCCGAATGGGGGTATGAATATTCCAACTGACACATACTAACGTACTGTCAATATGAAAGTTGTGGGTTTGTCCTTCTTACCCTTGAGTGACATTTTTCCCCCAATTAACGAATACTGTTTAAGCAAACTCTACAATAAAAATCTCCATGTAAAATCCGTTATTAGGTTTTTATAGTAAATATCAATTCGCATTACAGTACATAAAAAATTAACTACTTGTTGTCATTGCCAAGATATTTTTATTTTTGTTTTTGATGTGCCAATATGCACTCATATCAATAAAAATAAAAATACTTCAAAAAACTTCACCACCTTAACATAAACCTTCACGGTAGGAGCCAGGTCACCCATGGGCAAAAGTCTACTACACGGGTGTCAAAGTCAAGGCCCGGGGGCCAGCTCCGGCCCGCCACATCATTTTATGTGGCCCGCAAAAGCAATTCATGTGTCAACTTCTATGATCCTTGCTAGTCTGTACCGAAATGTCAAATTGTGATTGTGTAATAAATAACGTTGAAATTTTGCAATCACTTTGTTACCCTGTTTACACTCACTTGAACAAAAATCGAACAAACAAATAGCTGTTTTTAAGATGCGTCACAAGGACGCAGTGACAGGTTCAACAAAGGCTTAAGTGACAGCTGAAACTGTCAGCAAAGTAAGAGTTTTTCTCTTCACCAATAGAGACCATTGCCTGGAAAAAAGAAACTTTAAACCTAATTTAACAAACAGGTAGTTGACTTGAGTGATTACAAAACTAGTAATCCATCAATTTGGTGTGTACAAGTAATAATACAATGGGATGAATACGTAAACATTTATTCAGTTTCACTGTCGTAACGGCCGTCCGAGGGAAGACGTAACGCCGAAGTGGCCCGCGACAAAAATGAGTTTGACACCCCTTGTCTACTGCAACATAATCTGCTCTGCAAAATGGATAATGAGCTCCACTCGACGCGTCACCCACCCTGTCTGACACGCAAGTCTTAGTACACATGGACCTGGACAATGCAACTGAATGGTCCATTTGATCACTCTGTTGTTATTTGGATATCTGTCAATTCTAGAGCCAATACATAACACTTCATAAAAACAGATTACAGAGTTAAAAAAAAATAAATAAAAAAAACGTAAAAAAAATAATGAGACAATGTACCACTTCAGTTGTTCTCCAAGTTTTAATTTAGAAATGCAAGGCCAGGATACGTTCAATTGACATGTGTGGAAAACTATGCAAATAGACATTAACATGTCAGTAAAGTTTTTGCTCTAAATAGTGTTACATTTGAGGGAAACATTTCCCATTTTCAATAAAAGTTTGTGTTTTGTATTTTCAACAGTACACATTTGAATCACAATTACAAGAATGGCTTTAGCAAACGTTGGTACTCGTAAGTGAGTACTCAAATATAAGTACTTAAGTAAGTCATCAAAATGGGTGTTGTATATTATTGACAGTGAAATAAATGTTTACCTTGGCACTTGAGTGCATTTAGTAGTCTGTACACATTTACTTTTAATTAGGTACCAGGTGTTGAATCACTACTTTTACCAAAATAGATCTATTTTTAAAAGATGAAGTAAAAAGAGTATGAGTAATTTTGTCATCTCTGCAACCGTGAGTTCATGTGCACACATGAACGTGTGACACGCTGTGTGTACTTTACTCGAGAGCAAAATCATACAAACATCGTAAGTGCTTATGTCTCCTGAGTGGAACATGGAGGCACAGATAAGAGGTACCCTTGAATGAGCACAGATGTGATTGTCAGCCCACTTGACAAATGCATCTTAACCAAACACACCAGACTGTTGGTTTTATCGTGGTGCTGCTTCCACTACCATTGTATACACAACCACGCTGAGGCTGGCTTGGCCATCTATAAAATACTGTCCTATAGATTGTTTTTTTAATTGATTTATTCTTCTTATAGTTATAGTTTGAATGAAACGTAGCCAAATCAAATGCCAGTTTATTAAAGGTCACATCCTGCTGTGCTGTGAAAGTTTGGAAGTGTTTGCGAGGGCAACGGATGTTGATTTTTTTTTTGTCAGGGTTTGTTCCAGGTCGCAAACGTTCGCAAAGACGTTCAGTGGAATAGGGGATTTAAGTCACTGATGCTATGTCGAGCACGTCTCAAACTTCACATCATTTTATTGTAGCCAGTAAAGTGAGCCGCCTTCATGGTTCTTGCGAAATGGAATTGTTACAGAAAAACGGCAGACAACACTGACCAAAATTGCACTTTGACATAAGATAAGCTGATAATAAGTCAAACACTTACTTTTTACACTCCACAGGAACAAAATATCAGTGCCCCACTCCTTGGTGAGATCAAACATGAAAGGCATTGCATTCCCACATCACCTGTATCCTTTTATTACCTGCCCTTGCCAGAGAATAGATTGCTGCATTGGAAAGTAAAACATCAGTCTATAAATTAGGCATCGGTATGGTCTGACCTCACTCACAAGGTCGTAAACTCTCCAACATATAACTGAACCAGCTTGCAAAGTTTGGGTCCACATGCTCAACCATATTAGATGTCCATCGAGGGCTATCATCCTCTATTGTGCATGTGGTTGTGGTTCAAACCACATTATATAACACTCTTGGATTATTTTGTATTACATTTTTTTCAGGTAATATCGAGCCACCATAAAGTCCATCTGCTCGGGGAAGCTACTAAATTTATGCTCCGAATGTGAGGTTATGTACAAGTTCTGCAGGACCGACTGATTTAAAAGGTCTTCAGCTTTAAGTTCGGCGATCAGTTTAGATCCCTGAGTAAATTTCAATGAAAAAAGGAGAGAGGCACACAAATCACCCCAGCTTTTACTTTCAGGAATGTTTTGGTGGAAATTCATTGATATATGGATGCAGATGTGCGACTCCAATGTGAAGAGGAGAGCTAACACAGGCCACTAAGTCGGAGCCTGTTGACTCCCTAAAAGTCTTCATTTCCACCCCTTAACCTCAAAGAGAGCATGTTGTAAAGTCCAACTCGAACTGTCGTCCAATCCGATAAAAATACTGAAATGTCTCTCATTCTTATGCTTTATGCACAATGTATATAAGATTTATCCATAACTGCCGTTATAAAAAATAAAAAAAAACAATCAAGCCTAGCCAAGTGTTTAAGGCAGTGATTCCTAACCTGGGTTCGATCGAACTCTAGGGGTTCGGTGAATCGGTCTCAGGGGTTCGACGGAACCTCTGCCATGGAGGTTAAGACACACCTGACTCAAGATGTCAATTTTTCTGACAAGCCCGCTTGGCCATCACTAGCTGCAGATGATCACATTACAGTGCTTGTCCAATCAGTGCTGCGGGAAATTGAGTTCGCTTAGTCGTCAACGTGTGACTGTCGTGATAGTATGTCGTACAATTAAAATAAAAAGAAAAAAGTATACTTATCTCTTGAAATTTTATTTCCTTTTTTCAGTTTTTAATACATGCCTTTTTTTTATATCTTGAATTTGTAAAAAGTCATATTTTTGTTTTTCACGAATGAAGGGTGCGGTTAACTGGTTGGATTCGGTACCTCGAAGAAGGTTAAGAACCACTGGTTTAAGGATTGCCAAGGTGACGTTCGTCACTGTCGGATTATTGACCTTGCTTGCTGTTGGCACAAGAGAAATTTTCTAGACGCTTCTTTCATGGTTATAGTCGCTCGTTTCGATAGTTTTCTTGTTTAGTAAGTATTTTTGGATTTTTTTTTTAATTATTCTTAGATTGTTTAAGTTTCGTGTAATTGAATTTTTGCATTTGGTGTTATGTATTTTCGGGTATCAAAATTACCTTGCCGTTTGCAAGTGTTTTTTTGTTCATATATGGGGTTTTCCTGTTTTGGTGTCGCTAGCGTTTTCTGTTTATACATTGTCGGTCCTTCGTTTTTCTGTAAATAAATATTTTGTTGAATTCGCTTACCATCTGCTCCATTTTGGGATTGCATCACAGTGGACCTCTCCTTTTCCCGGTGATAAGGACCAGTCTGGCCCACAAATAGCCAAAATCCACGTATAATCTACACCCATTGAAATTGTTGTTTAATATTTCTTTATTTTAGTTGAAGATGTAGATTACATAATCTGGTTTTGGTCTCCTTTCAGGAGCATGACAGCAGGCAAGTGATCAACACATTTGCGGCACAGATCTGAGGTTCAGGGTTTGAATCCGGCTCAGGCCTTCCTGTGTGGAATTTGCATGTGGTCCCTGCACTTTGGAGGTTCTAAGGTGTTGATGCAAGTGTACATACATGATCAGTTGTGAATATGTGGCCTGCCATTGGTTGCCAATGTTTCTCCCCTTCATTCTGGTGCCTTGCAATTACACATTGTACATTTCCGCACGCTGTAAAAAATTCTAGCCTGAACACCAAACAAAGTATCACGACAAACTCAATGAGTAATATAATAAAAGCAGTCAGTGATTGATAGAAGCACATTTTCTTCCTTCTGTAGTAGTAGTACTTCATGCACAGTTTGGGGTGAGCAGCACATTCACAGGTCATGTTTAGCGAGGCAGGGAAACAGGTGTCCACCCTGCCATCTACCCACATGTGTATGGCCTGAGGTCAGCCCATAAACAGTGATATCATTTATCAAAACTGCTTGGGAGGCACTCTCATGACAAGAGCGTGTTTGTGAACAATTAAAAGCTGTTAACCTCAAATAAAATGGGAAAACATATCTTTAGCATACATTTTTTAAGCACGCTGCGAAATGTTTTACTGGAATGATTTAACAGCGTCAGCAATTAACGTAAATCATGATTCAAATGCCTTTCTTATTATCACCATTGGAATGTTCGGTCCACCAGAATGTACATAGACTGTAAACCCGGACCAGATGAGTTTTCTTGGAAAACGCTAATAAAACGGTTACCTTGAAAAGGCTATAAAATAATAAAAGATAAAAGAGGGAAATTTACATTCATTCAACTCAGCATTCTCAGTAGTTCCAATTATAGTGGAAAATTATTTTCCAGAAAATCGGTAATTGAATAAACATAATTCTTATTCTGAACAACTTCAAATATGAAGCAACGGCAATAATTTAACAAAAAATATTCTCAGTTAAGTGGATTTAATTCTGAGTCAATTGCATTCAAAATCTTTTGTAGAACTGATGGAAGAAATGACTTTTAGCTCTGAATGTCAGTCCATGTGTCCAAAGTCAGCTGTGTTACCCACCAAGCCATCTAGCTATCAAACACCATTTTATGTTACAAAAACGCTGAATTAACTTGAATCGACAAATACATTCAAAAAGCAAGAGGCACATAAAGTGGCATCACACCGAGGGGCGAATGCTTGTGAATGTTTGCGAATGTAGAGAATGTTGGCTTTTCATCAGGGTTCGTCAAAGGTTGCAAAAGGGGGCAAAGATGTTTGCAAACAATTTCTCTTGTCCCCAAGACATTTGGATAATATTAAAAATGTTCATAAACTGACCATCCTTCTGTCACAGCACTTGGCAAAGTTTATGTTTCACCCAGGTAACAGGCTGGCAACGGTTCAAAAATACCTCGTTCAAATTCAACAACACCACTTGACCAACAGAAAATCACACAAACTAGTCCGAAGGGGGCCATCCATTATTTCAGTCACCAGCGTGTCCATGTCTTGGGTTGGACATACTGTCAACCAATCAGTGAATAGGGGTGTGGTTAAGACAAAAAGTACACATTTCAAGCAGTCTTTTAAGCTGAAATGTCAGCACATGATGCACCCAAATTAGTAAAGTATGCTTGAATTACTCAAGCGGATCAACAAAAATGATAAATTCATGCACATTGTACTCTTTCATTCAAGTGGAAATAAAAATTGGGTTTACAGGGTAGATAATAAATGGCATAACTCTTGTGTGCAATGTAATCTTCATCATGTACAGCACGTATATGAATTTGCAGAGACACACACCTTCGTGCTACGGAAAAATAGAGTGAGCTGTATCATTACATTTACAAGCTTGTTGTGCAAGAAGCAGGATGGAATCAGCTTTATTCCCAACAAGGCAATAAGCAACCCACATAGCTACTCATTTTGTTCTCCTTTATAGCAATTTGCCTATACTAAATATGAAATTAACATTTTCTTTTCAGAAACATTTCACTCAGTACCAGCCACAGGTACTAGGTACTAGGCGCTAGCCGCAGGAGCAACACACCTGATTCAAATAATCAGGATCATTCTAATGCTGCTTCAGAGCTGGCTGATGATCTGATCGTCTAAATCAGGTGTGTTGCAGCTGGGAAAGCCGGAAATCAGGCAGGACAGTAGCCCTCCAGGCCCACGGTTGGAGACCCCTGGCCTAGACTATGTCATCAAAATGTCATTGGACTCAGCAGAGATCTTTGTGGAACTTTGTGACTTATGGAAAACGTAATAGGTTGGAAACAGATTTTTTTTTTCCTTGATTGGGCACTACACTGTTTTTATTGCATATTATAATACTTTGTAAAATGATTATCTAACTGCTGGCTGCTCAGTTAGGTCTTCACCAAGTCATTCGTCCCCTTGTGACATGGTGTGATTTGATAATGGTTGCATTGTGATTAAATCAGGGGTGTCAAACATACGACCCGCGGGCCGGATCCGGCCCGCAAAGGAGTTTAATCCGGCCCGCGAGATGATTATGTAAAGCAGGGGTGTCAAACATACGGCCCGCGGGCCGGAACCGGCCCGCAAGTAGGTTCAATCAGGCCCGCAGGATAATGTAAAAGTGAAAAAATGCATTAAAGACACAGAATTAATATTTTTAATCAGGTGCAATTCATTGAGTATCCGCAAGGGGACACTGTTTTGATCAGAGAAGAAGACAACAGCAGCCTCAGTCTGTCACTGAGACAGACCCATGACAGCAGACGCTATCAATAGCACTCTCACATTTACACATTTAATAGCACTCTCCTTAGTTTGTAAGGTGTAGGCACATTTGTCGAAGGAAATGTAAGGTGCTTCATGAAATGTTTTGTAAAAGATATGTTCATTAAATTTCAACATTTTCCTAATGTTCTTGTGCTTCTTTATACCAAAACAAAGGAAAGACATATTGTTTTGGTTATTTATAGCAAAGTATTGTATCATTTTAATGGTCCGGCCCACTTGACATCTACCGAGGCCGTATGTGGCCCACCATGTGAAATGAGTTTGACACCCCTGGATTAAATAATACCTGTTGTAATCTTCTAAGTATCCTCGCTCAGATGAATCAAGGGAATATCTCCTCTTTTTATTGAGGGGCTCAAAAAGAATTATGGTGTGTGTGTGTGTGTGTGTGTGTGTGTGTGTGTGTGTGTGTGTACGTGTTACTATGAGTCACCTTAAATGTCTCAGAATCAACTTTAGGTATCTATAGTCGTCGTTCCCAAGAGTGGTTCCTCAGTTCGGTCAGATACTTTGTTAGTCTTTCAACATCCTTCTTGCTCTTCTTACCACAGCAAAACACATATCACAGACACTCTGTCCTCTCCATATACGATAACTTCATATGAGTTAACATGTCTGCCAGATGTTTTGATTTTAGCAACGGCTTGTTAAACGCAGTTTCAGTACAGTTTGTCAAGATGTATAGATTATTTGTGTTGAAATTCACAGAAACGTTATTTCATCTTTAGTCAGATATAGACTTTTTCAAATATTTTGTGCACTGATACAACAAGATGATGATAAAAAGTTTGCGCTGGTGCTACAAAGAATTCTTTGTTGGTTTGTATTTTGACAATCAAGTTTATGATAGTTTAATGGACAGTTCACATGGATGTACATTAATTGATATAAAGTATCTGCTTGCTTGGTGACATACTGGTGCCACGAGATCATTTTCGTGTTCATTTTGTCAGTGCGACAACAAAGGTCAAGGCCAATGATGGAGAGATGCTCTAACACTGTTTCATTCTTGCGTTATATCAACCGCAAAAGGTTAGGCAGATGACATTAAGCAGAGCTGCCATGTTTGATTGGCAATTTGAAGCTCCTAACCTTTTATGTTATACAGTTGCCGCTTCCTGATGATATTAAACAACTCCTTTTACGATGTCTTCTTACAAATAGTTGTCTATTCATGTAAATGTCTTACTTCGTACTCACAAAAGAGTCACGATGTGACACCGTGGCAGAAAAGTTACAATGAAAGAAAAAAATACAATAATAAAGGCCTCATATGACCCAGGAAGGCCAACTAAGGAACAGGAAGTAGAGAAGGGCTAACTTGCAACATGCAGCTGAGCTGGAAAAACAAGAGGGAAGATCAGAAGTTCGCAAGGTACAGAGTTGGAAGCGAAAAAAAAGAGAGCTTAATCATACCTTGGAAGGATGATCCCTGGAGCATGGTTAAAAGAAGCACTTTGTCCATCTTTGGACCTTCTTGGAAGCTGCTACTTCCCCCTCAATAAGTATTGTAGCGTCTGGGCAAATTGGTTTATTTGTCCTGCAGATTGAGGACATTTGGGTTTCAAACGCCACAGCGACACAATGTCAACATTTCAGCTATCGGCTCGGTATTTACATCTGGATTTGATACACAACTTAGAAGATAGCATCTTTGCTTTGAACTCAACCATTTTCATTTGATTTTAAGTATTGGAACATGTGACTGACAGGTGCATTTTGTTGCCCGGGTGTGTCCTGTTAATAATCAATATTAAAACTTGAAACAGTGTTGATTGTGTTCACTCTGTTCTATATTTCGGTTTTGCTTCATTAGACCTGTTGGAGGTGTGACCAACATGAACATCAAAGAGCAGTCTGTGGTTGGGAAATTGATTGGATTGTGAAGATGAGAAAAATATGTAAAAGATATCAGAACAATTGTAAAAACATTGTCCATTGGCTGTGCAACTTGAAGAAGAAAGAAACCACTGGTACAATAAGTTCCAGATGTTTAATGGGGAGACCAAAGAAAACAAGAACTGTTAATGACAGAAATATAGCCAAAATCTGTCAAGAAAACCCTACCCTGAAATAAATGTTAATGAAATCGGTAACAACTTCCAGAAGATACCACAAGTTACTGGTCACAGAAGACAAAATTACAGAGGCTACAGAATATGGCAGCAACTCGTCGGCTACAACAATAGGAAGACCAGGTTCAAATTTGAGTTGATTTTTTAACCAAAATTCTGGGGCAAAGATTCATTGACTGATGAGAGCTCAATCTTTTCCAAAGTAATAGCAACGTTAAAGTTTTGAGAGAGGAATGTGTTTATGACCCCAAAAACGCAACCTCAATTGTGAGAAACAATGGAGTTAATGTCATGGCTTAGACTTCAATGTTTCTGTTGAGATAACATATTCATCTTCATTTATGATGTTTCACATGACCCTGATTAAAACCTTTTTTTCAAGCAAATACATTTTAATTTTTTCTTTCCAGTCACAATTATAATCCATCCATTTTCCGATCCGCTTTATCCTCACAAGGGTCGCGCGAGGTGCTGGAGCCTATCCCAGCCGTCTTCGGGTAGTAGGTGTGGGGACAGCCTGAACTGGTTGCCAGCCAATCGCAGGGCACACACAGACAAACAACCATCCGCGCTCACACTCACACCTAGGGACAATTTAGAGTGTTCAATCAGCCTGCCATGCATGTTTTTGGAATGTGGGAGGAAACCGGAGTACCCGGAGAAAACCCATGCAGGCACGGGGAGAACACGCAAACTCCACACAGGAAGGCCGGAGCCGGGATCGAACCCACGACCTCTGCACTGTGAGGGCGACGCGCTCACTCCTCGAACACCGGGCCGCCTGTCACAATTATAAATCATTTCAAAATGCAGGAAGACTTTGATGGGATCAAGACATTGTCCTTACAAGCACCCAGCCGTATGAAGTAAATGAATTTTGAATCTCTACATCCAACAAACCCACGCACAATTTCTGAACATCCATTTGATTTCATGATAATAGGCTGTCTTTACAGTAAAACGATAAATTGAACACGCCCCATAACCCAACACAGCATTATCCAAACACCACCCACATAATTGGTGGCATCCCTCACACTACCACTCCAACATTTGTACAATCAATTTGTTTTCAATATTTTCGCCTATGTTTATTTTAAAAACCTTTTTAAGTGGCATCTTCAAATGTGACTTTTGTCACAAATGTGCTCTATTTTCCGGGATGAAATGCCAATTTGATGCTCATCATGCACCCTGGTGTACCAAAGAGCTGTTTAAAATACATCAATGGAAAAACGGATTAAATATTGCTGTATTTTACTCATCATTTAAGAAATGCATAATTATTGCCGCTGCTTATTGACGGGATTAGAATTCATTGTTTCATTTCTCTTTTAGTCGTTTTATATATATATATGTATATATATATA
>NW_017805695.1:5090528-5127156 GCF_001891065.2 Hippocampus comes
AGAGAGAGACACACACACCTTACGCTTGCAAAGTTGTCAAGTCTGCAACAGAAATATTCTGGATAATGGGGACACACATGGCTGGCAGAGCTGCACCCGTCTCATATTTCACGCAATGCGAATGACTAATCCATGAAACGTGTGGGTTGGGTGATTAACACAGACGACACCAGCGCTGAAAATATGTTTGCTTTGAAACTGCGAACGCTTTATGAACATGAAACTATGAATAATTGGCAGAGAAAGGGAGCCTGTTTAAATGTAAAACTTAGAATCACAGTTAATGACTAATTGCATTAAGTGAAAATAAAGTGTACTTTTGTTAGTGGCATAATTGGCTTTTTAATGCGGTGACGGTGATGACGAGGCCTCTCCCCGCTGTGCCGCTTTTTGGAGTGAGCCCTCTAGCTCCCCTCCTAATAAATGCATCCCCCTGGAAGGCAACCCACAACGGTGAAGTGTGAAGCAAAACAAGAAACGTCTCCTTGTATTTATGACTTTGTTGCATGCAAACATGAATATTGTTTGGCAACACTAAAGTGAGTGAGGAGTCTTGCGCGTATGTATCCAAATTTTCCGTCAACTTGAGCTCAACCATGAAATCAATGTTTCACCTGTTATTTTTTTATTTTGTTTTGACACTTGCCATATGAATAAACGTTTAGCTTAATCCATCGCAAACAGAAATGCTTGCCACGTTTGAAAATGTCTCATCAAAAAGTTCCAGGACAATAAAAAAGGGTGGTAAAATATTGATTTCAAAGATAAGTGTACATTTGTACATTTTGTTTAAAACATTCATTTAATTGTGCGATTAACTTGACTTGAAAGAGACTGGATTTCCATTTGTATGTCAAACACCAAGTCTTGCATAAGTGGCATTGATTGTTTCCTAATTAGAATCATAGTTTACCACAATTAAGCAAAAACATAATATTTAGCCTGCTTGTTATGATTTGATGTACACCAACATAACACAGCTGTCCATTCACAATAAACCAGTGAAAATGTGCGAGGACTTCAATTAAGAGTCTACGGGAAGATATTTGAGGTAGCGGGGAAATTTGGTTTTCAGACTGGGAAGGAAGAGGAAGATTCGGGGACAAACGAGGTGGCAGTCGGGAGAGAGGGATGGAGTCATTCCTTGATGTAAAGGCCACAAACAAAACGCTTGCTGTTGCTGAAAAATCAAATCTGTCAGCAATTAGAAAAGGGCTAAGCAGCACTTGTCCGTAGACAATGGAGCGACAGAGGAGCCCGTGAGCAATTATTAGAGCTGATAGAGTACCTTTATCTAAACAGCAGGTTAGTTGCCCAATCTCCTCCTTTGTCATTTGTTGCAGATGTGAAAGGGGAACCACTTAATCCGAATAGTGTTCCTAACCGTATTATACCCGCTGCAGCAAGTGGAGGGTGCTGCTTTTCGGACAATGGCCCAATAATCCCGGAGTTGATCTCATGCTCTTGCTATGCTTCCTTCAATTGAAGCACTGATCAGGATCCCTCACGTTTGAAACTATTTAACGGTAAGGGAAGAAAGGATCAAACATTTAGTCACTATCAAGGTCTCACGCTCCTTGAGTTGTAGGCATGGGATTCGAGATGTGTGGGTCTGATTTTTTATTCAAATATGACTGACAAAAAAGTCAGTGGCGTGGACTCACAGCAATGCGTCTCATCTTTGTTTATGAAAGTGTAGTGTAAAATTATGGCATATTTTGGCAGCAGATTGTGAGTGTTTTGGATCATTTAGAACGGAAACCCGGGGCCCTATTTTGATAGACAAGGAGGTTCGATCAGGCCCGCAGGATAATTTAAAAGTGAAAAAATGCATAAAAGACACGGAATGAATATTTTTAATAAGGTGCGATTCATGGGGTATGCGCTAGGGGGACACACTGTTTTGATCAGAGTAGAAGACAATATTGTTTTGATCAGAGATGAAGACACCAACCGTCTCAGTCTGTCACTGAGACAGACCCAACACTGCAGACTATCAAGGACGGGTGAATACTTGATTCTTTACACTTTTAATAGCACTCTCCTTAGTTTGTAAGGTGTAGGCAGGGATTAAATTTAGATTTTATATGCACATGTGTAAATGGTTTAAAAGTTCCTTTCTTTATAAATCTCGTTTAATCTTAAAATACATTACTATATTTTTCAATACCAATTACTTGTTAAAGTTTTGTGCCTTTGTACAATCAGTTGTTGCAATGCATATATGTGAATGATAAAGGTAAATTGCACATTTGTCTAAGGAAATCTAAGGTGCTTCATGAAATGTTTTGTAAAAGATATTTTCATTAAATGTCAACATTTTCCGAATGTTCTTGTGCTTCTTTAGACCAAAACAAAGGAAAGACATATTATTTTGGTTATTTCTAGCAGAGTATGGTATAATTTCAATGGTCCGGCCCACTTGACATCTACCGAGGCCGTTATGTGGCCCACAATGTGAAATGAGTTTGACACCCCTGGACTAATCCGATAATTTGGTCCTAGAAAGTAGTCTGCGCTTGTCGTAAAAACAGCCGCATCGTCATTTTTGTCCTCGACATGGGTCCTTATTAACTGCCAGATAAGTAAACTTGATTCAAATGGAAGAAAAATGAACAATCCAACTCGTGCTATCAATTAAGGCCAAACTGCAAATTGAATTTGCAGATGACGTGAATTCGTTTAATTAATGACGTATTTGTAATGTTTCTGAGAAAGTTAAAAGCAGAGTGACAAACGCACAGAATCGTATAATGCGTGCGATAACTTGCTTGCTGACACAGGAAAAAAAAACGTTTTTTTTTTTTTAAATCAAACATTCAATAATTGTTAAAGAAATTACTTCAGGCTCTCTGTTGTAACACTTCAATTAAAATTTAAATTGAAAATTGTATTAATATTGTTTCAACTAACTTTTAGGAGAGAAATAATGTATTTGGAGTATCAGATTGAGTCAGCTAAGATAAAACTATAATGCTAATACTGAATATAAATATTTTTTCATTTGCCTCTGTGGGGTTCCTGAAATTGCCTGAAAAGCTGAATGCTATTTGTAGCTGTTTCAGGGTGAACAAAACGGGTTACTCATGTTGCGAACACACGCGCGTGCGCGCACACACACACACACACGCACACACACACACACACGCACACACACGTGCACACTTATATGACCGCCCCTACACAGTTCTTGGCATCTTCCTCTTAAATCACAAAGAGGGCATTTGTGATGATGAGAATTCAGAGGCGTCGTAAGTATTTATGTTTGAAATCCAGATGTGAGAATTATGATCTACCGTAAATCCATCAAGAGCGATTAGTACTCCTTGTGTTGTCATAGTTACATCTAAATCACTCAAAGCCAATTTGTAAAGATTACATTGCTGCATAAATTATAAATACATAATTATTTGTAATAAATAGATATATATTTTAGAAATATGATTTGATGTGGTTTGCAAACACATGCTTGTGGAAGTCAGTTATTTATCTCTTGTGCCCTCTCAGCCGCATCACCTTGAAGCTGAGCATGTGAGGACTGGATTTGTATTTATTCGGACCCCAAACCTCACTGCCATCATCGGTCATGGAAAAAAAAGAAACATCTCTTCATATGACTTTGTCATGCTCTTTTTTTTTTTTTTGCGAAAGAAAAATAAATGTAATCACCGTTCCCACCTTGATTTTGAAAAAATATATATCATGTCTGATTGGACATTTTTGTTGAGGAGAATTGGTGGTCATGGAGAACACATGAGGAACATTGTTTCCTTTAAATCAGAATGCTTTCACAGCTTAAACAAATTTATTGAGAATTCTTTTGATTGACAGGAGCTCTCTCTCCCACAATGTCTTCTTTTTGCTCTCACATTCCTCATCAGCAGCTGTGCACCGTTTTGAATGAGATGAAGGCTAAAACTTTCTTCACTAAACACACACACACACACACACACACACACACACACACACACACACACGCGTGCGCGCGCGCATGCCGACTCAAACAAAGTGAACTTTTATACAAGCCTGAATGTGCTACCCACGACACATTTCGGAAGTGTTATTTTGTGCCACTGAGAGTTGTGTAAATGAGATGAGTGTACAAGCAATCAAAATTGTTGTTCAGTGGTGTTGTAGGGGTAAGTTTTTTTTTTTTTTTTTTTTTTTTTTTTTTTTAATGAATGTAACTTGCAGCAGTCCGCTGATGAGTTTAAAATGCTGAAAGTGTTTTACGTTTAACGCTTATGAGAAGCAAAAAAAAAAAAAAAAAAAGATAAAGAGTTACATCTAAATCAATTGGGAGGTAATTATATGCAAATTTGGCAACACAAATACATGAATAAAGTCAAACAGGAAATTCCAGAAAGATTCCTCAAATGACTAGCTGGAGATGTGTTCTTCAGGTTTCCCAGCACTGAGTGAGTCAGAGGCACAGTGGAGGTCTGTGCAGGTGGCATGGTTGCAGAGCCCGCCGGGGGTTTTCAGCACCCACTAACACAACCCTCCCAACTCTTCTCCACAGGTGCTTATTAGCACATATGAGCTACCACATGTTCCCCGCTCACCCACTGCCCGAGGGTGCAAAATCAGTCTTGGCCCATAATCTTCACAACCTGACCAGGCCCTCGCTCCCACTAACAGGGGCACATGGCGGAGCATTTATGCGCTTGAGCAGAAGGTATTACCCTCATGATTCCTTTTCTTCTCGCTGAACTATTCGACCTTTCCAAGCATCCTCTGTTTTGTTTCCGTGTGTTAGTAGTTTAAGGTCAAAATGGCAAGCGATATGGATGCACATGACACTGTAAGCTAGGATAGCCATGCTCAAAGGCAAAGCAATTACAGTTGTTGGAGATTATCTGCGGACAGATATCAAAGACCTTGATGGAAGTGTTTTACACCTGGTCAGCATGACAGAAACTCTTTGTCATCATAACAGCCCCCCACCCAACTCTGACTCATGTGAACGGTATCGCTGTGTGCATGCAAGGGGTCTGCGTAGGTAGGGGGTGTTCTGCAAGATGGGATCCATCCATGTTTGAAGTGAGCAGATGGTTACCGCATTTGCATTTAATGCCATTCAGATTACTTGTTTTAACTCGTGCTAAACACCTCACTCGTTTGGGCTAATTTGATGAGGTCATGGTGTGACCCCGTGACCCCCCCCCCCCTCTCTCCATGTTCTTTAAGTGAAACCAGCTGAGTCACATAGAGGAGGAAGGAGAGGGAGGGAAGGGTGTCATGGCAGGGTTGGACCAATTACAGCCGAGCTCCGCATAGCCATCGGAGACGACTCTGAACAGCAAGCTGGTGTGAAGGCTTTCACCTGACAGCCGCTCATCTGCGCAGAAAAACAAATTCAGAGGAAGAAAGTTCAACAAATTCAGCTCAACCGCATCTTAACGCCATCAAATTTAAAGATGTTTGCTGGGAAGGATTGCACCTAAACATTTTAGTGTGTGAATGTGAGTGCGTGTGTGTGTGCGTGTGCGTGTGCGTGTGCGTGTGTGTGTGTGTGTGCGTGTGCATGTGTGTGCAATTGTGTGTGAGTGTGTGAGAGACACTGAATGAGAGAGAGCAGAAGCCAGAGCGACCTGCAAGATTGCCATTATTACATTGTATCTAGTAGCTAATTTATTTTGTATAATGTTTGGAAAGTATGAATATCTTTAACTTTATTATGACTCTTATTTCAAACAAATCACTATATTTTTGACATTGATATTTTTAATTAAATTGAAAAAAAAAAACTCAATTTAAGGCTGGCTAGGGGCTCGCAAAGTCTGGATTTGGGCACGCTTGTCCTTAAAAAATGGGACATATCTGGCCACAGAAGCATTCTTTCAGACCGTATCTTTGTGACTATCCTGTGACAAAACCGGCGACCCCCGATCCAAAGTCATCTCAGCCAGAGAGAGAATGTGAATGGTTCATTGTTGACAGATAAGGTAAATACATTTATTTATGGTTATTTCAACTGCATGGCCTATAGGATTACAATTATGACCCCAACATTACAGTAACACTGCATACATCCCAAACTCTTTTTTTTTTTAAAGACACATTTTAAAGATGCTCATGCTTATGTGTGAGCGAGCATACTTTCCAGTTTGACTAGACTGAATTATTTTGAGTCTTTAGTGGTAATTTCTATTCTGCAAAGTGGTAGCTGTCATTACGTGTCAATACAATACTAGGTTGGGTGCAAATGCATGCGCAATTATGCCATGCCCAGTTCCACCTTTTCCAAGTGTGCCGGGCCAAGGAAGTGTTCTGTGCTTGAGTTTATTGCATGGAGAAAAGATATTCGTCAAATTAAATGCACTGTATGTCTGCAATGAGCATGTATCAAAGCCACACACACACACACACACACACACACACACACACACACACACACACACACACACACACAAAATTGTTATGAATACGTTAAAGTCCCATCTTTGACATATAGTATACTTACACACAATTGTGTGTACCGGTAATTCAATTTTTGAAAACTATGTGGAATACAAGATGATTTTAAAGTCATGTCTTCGGAGGAAAAATGAAAACCCTCTCTATTCGTTCCTCTCTGTTGAAATGTCCTTGCTACAGACACTGCATGCAACACACACGTATGTGTACACACACACACACACACACACACACACACACACACACACACACACACACACACACACACACACACGCACCCACGCACACAAACTTCCTCCACTCAACATGAAAGGCAGTCCAAAGGAATATAAAAGCCCTCTTATGGAATGTTAGTGAGGTCCGTTGATGAGCGGATCCACTGCAGCAAACCAGCTCCTTTCTATTGCTGTGGACTTGAGTGTTGACCAGCCTCCAAAAAGGATTCTCAGACCGAGAGGCTACATTTTCCTAACCTCCAAGGCCACCGCCGCAAAGGCGCCTCAAGAGAGCCTCTTTCGTGTCAAAGGGGGAAAGCCATTGAACTGGAGAACAGCCCCTGGCTTTTGATCAGTTCACAAGTTACAGTTTTCTGGGGCCCCTTTTTTATGCAAATGGCCAAATCTTCAAACACTGTGGAAATACGTCCCTTTCGGATGTGCCTTAATAGGTAGTGCTTTTAACATGGTAGCCAAGACTTGCTTGAAAGCCTCTTCAGAGTACTGAAAGACACGCTCGGTGCCCAGGTGTAGACGATTCCCTTCAAGAGCTTGTTTGCCGACCAGACCAAAGTTTTGTGTATTGACTGGAAGCCACATTGACTCCCACTGAATGGATCAGCATCAAGATTATCACGAACCATTTTCCAAACGCCTAACATCTACTAAAATTCCCACAAAACACACACACACACACACATATATATATATATATATATATATATATATATATATGTGTGTTCAGATCAAACTAATCCGAATTTGAGAAGTTATTTGAATTTTGCGTAAATATAATGCAAACCGTCTCTCCCAAGAGGATTGTAACTCGAAGGTGTTGGACTGTCAGGTTGCATTAGGGGTGTACTCGATCCGTGTTTCTCTTTGCCCTCTAAAACTGCTCATTATGTTCGTATTAAAGTGCACACTGCTGAAATATTGGGACGAAGAGAGAGTCGCGGTTGAACCAAACTCTCATCAAGGTCAACTTCCAATGGAAAGAGCCAACAATGCTCGTGCTAATCCTTCCCCCTCCACCATGCTCTGACCTCACCCAGTGGCTTGTCGGACTCTGTGGGGGGAGCAAACGAGAGGTTTGGCTTGTCCCGTTACTCAGGCTGGCATTAGGCGGCCCCGAGCTCTTGGATTATCTGCCAATTAGCACCAATTGCGCTGGACGGCATTAATTTAATGTTCTCTCTACATTTTTTATTCCCGTTTAATTTTGCCCCTCTTCTTTTCCCTCCTTCGCTATGGCCTAATCAAGATTGTCAGCACTCTTTTCCCTTTTCTCATTTAAAATAAAAGAGTTGGGGTTTAATTTGGCTTAAAGCAGCGTAGAATATGCTTGCCGGCGCTGCATTTGTTGGAGGGAGAAAGAAAAGGGAGAAAATCATTTTAAGGGAGATAGTGTGAAGGACTTCAATGAACAGACCGCAAGCTTGCGTGCACTGCACCATATTAGTGGCAAAGTCAGTTTTAAAGGAATAACGTGTTAACTCGCGATTGTGCCCCCTGCAGCGGAAGAGTTTGGTGGGTTTGGATTAGGAGACTCCATTACATTACCCTAATAACTGGATAAAGCTGCCTCATCCAGTGCAACTGATCCTCAAGTATTAGAGCCCGTGGCTCATTACAGTGTTTCAGCAGCTGATCTCCAGACAGTTGATTTCTGAGTACAGAAGACTGATAAAAAAAAACAAAAAACACATAGCTGAAGGAGTTTCTGCCCAAGCATGCAATACAACTTTCATCTCCGTGAAAATGTATGTATGATTCATGCAAGTGCGTGTTAGACCGCTTCCTGTGATTCAAACTGGCGTGCAGTAAACGAAGTCACTCAACTCCCCCTACTAATTTAAAAAAGGCAAAATGATAATATTTAGTCTTCTATGAGGGAATTTCCACAGAGGTGGATTTTATCACCAACAATTTTGTTTTATACAGACGGATAATTGACTATGTTCTACCCATAAATCTTCATAAACTATGCTAAACTCACACAGTGTAATTGCAGTCTGTAATCTGTAAATGTTGGAACATGTCACATTCTGCATCAAGATGTTCACACATATATTTTTAAAATCTTTTTTTTATGTCTTATATAGTCCCAACACAGGTGCGCACACACACACACACACACACACACACACACACACACACACACACACACACACGCACACACACACACTGTAAAATTCTTTGACCGCGACCAGTTTGGTGGTTTTAATGACAGCAGCCATTACTGACAGTGAAACCAAAACATTTGGATAGATATGAGATGTTGACAATTCTATTCAGTACATCTGCTAAAATGGCAAGCTATGAAGGTTTCATGAATGAGTTTGTAACTTGTTAGGTAACTCTTCATACAGACAATAATAAACTAATTTAGATCATCTTGTTTTTTTTTGTTTTTTTTTTTGGTGCTTGTTTTTCAAAGTTGAAAAATTCATCCCCATCCCGATACTCACCCAGAAGAAATTTGGAGAGTTATAAATATAATTGTGGAATCTTATTGTTAATGTATGATTTTTATACGATTAGCACTTCATTTTCTAAGTATACAGACGTAGTTCTATGTGACATGATAGATTCACAAGGAGTTTGTGTTTTGTTTATTTGGTTCACATTGGCAGATAATCTTAAGAAGGGTTTGATACATTAATCTTTTGCTGTAGGGAAAAAAAAGTTATTAAGAAATTAATTTGTAGTATAAGGGAAATCATAGAATGGTCAAAAACAGTTTGAATTATGGGATATCACTTTTGCACGGTACTGGAGAGAAAATCAAGACTAGACACTGGTAAGAAAAACAAAGTGTGTGGAGTCGACAGAAAGCCAGAAAACGATGAGTTTTTTGCCCATTTTTATTAAAATGCAAAATTTTTGTCATTTTAGATCAAAGTGAATTGATGGAGAATGACCTTCATTACAAGGTTTGAACATATAAAAAAAAAAAAAAAAAAAAAAAGCGCCGGCATGAGAATGTGGCAGAGGAGCGAGCAGATTACATATAAAGCCCAGCTTTCTTTGATGTTAACTGTCCAGACCAATTAGGCCCGAGGAGACGAGTGAATCCTGTCGCTTTCATGGATGGATTCAGGTTGACTCTCACTCTGCTGCAACCACACACCAACTTCTGGAAATTCAATTAAAGCACATTTTAAGAGGGACTTTTAAAATATGAAACTCTTTTCATTAGCAGAACTTTTAAAGTAGTATCAGCATATGCTCATGTGTCCGGGGAATCAAATTATTGAGACGAAAAAAAGTGATCAAATGTGAAATATCCTGGCGTGTCGGCTCATGTCCTGCAACCATGTGTCCATAGTTACATTATGTGTGTGTATTACACGTGTGTGTGTGTGTGTGTGTGTGTGTGTGTGTGTGTGTGTGTGTGTGTGTGTGTGTGTGTGTGTGTGTGTTCCTTCATCGTGTGAATGTTTTTTTTTTTTTAAACTGTGACTGCAGTTTATACTTTTGAAGACCACAGCACTTTGTGCTATTGGCAGACTGAATTTCATTCTTACACTAAATACAGAATCTGTCCCCTGCCGATATTACAAGAAGGCCTCGAGATTCTTCATTTTATTCAGACAAAATTTAGGAGTGCTTTCTTAATTTTGAGAACCTCTTCGATTCTTTTCGGCTCAATCATCATTTTAATTTACGGTGCATAGTTGTATTGAAATCGAGCAAACTGTCATTCTCAAGAGGGTTCTGATTCAAAATTGTTGGAAGGTCAGGTTGCTGGGTGTGGTGTATCTGCGTTTCATGTGTTTGTGTGTAGACGTACTGACTGTACGCTGCAGCAAACTATTTACAGTGAGCTGCTTTGATTGCCTTCTTTAGCTCCTGGGGTGGAGCTCAGGTGAGGCCGAAGGTCACCAGTCATTAGCAATCCAAGCTTCCCTTCAAAGTGTTAATACGAGGTCAGGTTGTGGACTAGGAATCCATCGCCACAGCTGGCACATTCACTGTCTCCACACTTGTTATTTTCACTAGCGGAGTGAAAACAATCCTGCTGCTGTTCCCCCCGCCCACCCCCAGTCTGCCGGGCTGACCTTGCCCTTGGGCCACACCATTGTGCACCAACCCCAGCTGTTGTCACTCTGCAGCGGCCCTCTGCCTTCTGGCCTGCCCCCTCACGCTAGGACTTTTTTTTTTTTTTTTTTTTTTGTGGTGGCCCCTTCCTGCAGGTGTGCAAAGGTCCCAGCTCTCGCTGTTTGATTATGGTGCCGGCCAAACAGCAAAGCTTGCCTCCGCCTCGGTCCTGGGGGTTTGATTCAAGGCCCCCAAATGCCTTTTAGATCCCTAATCCTAAACACTTAAGCCCTTCCTGATGGGTTCAACTCCAGGTCCCAACGATTTAACCAATCCAAATAGTGAGATCAACAAGAGGTCGGATTCATCCTGATCTGCCTTTTCCCCCCTTTCTCCTTTAATTCAGAGTATGGACACTTTCCCACTGATTCAAGATCAATAGATCACAAATATTTTTGGAACTCCCTATTTTTAGTAAATGCAAATTCACATTCAAGCGGTGCCAAAAAAGAAGTGCACATGTAGCTACACTACCCTCCAAAAGTATTGGAACAATAATACTGATTCCTTTATGTTAACCTTATATTTGTGTTTGACAGTTAAAAGATGAATATGAGATAAGAAATCAACGTTCAGCTTTTATTTCTAAAGTGTTAAATATCTTGGAAATACTCTGCATTTATCTTGATGATATCCACATTTTCAAAGCAGTCCTTTTTTTTCTTCATAAAATGCATCCTCTGTTGGGTTTAAGTCTAAAGATTGACTTGGCTAGTCTATAACCTTCTACTTCTTTTCCTTGATAAACTCATCTGTTGTTTTGGCAGTGTGTTATCTTGTTTCGTGATTAGGGACCGCCAAATCACAGTCTATTTTTCTTTTTCTTTTATTTTTTTAGTTTACAGTTTACAGGTGCGCCAATAGCATGTCTGTTACATCTTTTTGTAAAAATAACTCCAAGCATTATAAAATCCAGCTCACGTTACACATCTTTTTTTTTTGCCTTGCTAAAACGCAGCTCTTTAAAGAGGCTAGTGCTGTCTCGTGCGAATAAGGCACTGCTCACCCCGCTGCCCTCTCCTGCTGGGCCAATTGTGAATACGGCTTTAATTACCATGATGACTGGTGGTGGAGCTCGAAAATGGAGGCTCTAAGCTTAGTCTTGCGGCCAAGTCATGAGCCGACGCTGTAGACTTCTGAGTCCATGTCACTACTGTCATCATGTGTGACATCAGTGCAGATGAGCGAGCGCATACCAGAAGAAGAAATGCAAGCCCAAGTCATGACATTCCCTACATTGTGTTTCACCGATGAGCTTGTATGCAAGTTAAGATCCATTCTTTCACAAAGATTCAGTCTTTCGATTACTTTGGTTAAGGAATATTTGTCTCAACAGTCCATAAAATGTTCCCACAGAATTAGTGAGGCTCATCTCTGTACTTTTTGGACAATCCCAGGATGGCCTTGCTGTAAGACTCCATTCTGTTGTACATGAGGTGTTCATGAACAATAAGTTGTGATTCTTTCACTTCTGCATGCTCCATCCATCCATCCATCCATGCATTTTCTAATCCGCTTAACCTCACGAGGGTTGCGGGCATGCTGCTGGAGCCTTGCTGTCTTCGGGCAGCAGGCGGGGTACACCCTGAATTGGTTGCCAGCCAATCGCAGGGCACACAGAGACGAACAACCATTCGCGCTCACACTCACACTGAGGGACAATTTCGAGTGTTCCATTGAACTGCAATGTTTTTGGAAAAAGCACGCAGGCACGGGGAGAACATGCAAACTCACACAAGAAGGCCGGAGTCGGAATCGAAAGCCTGCACCTCTGCACTGTGAGGCCGCCGTGCTAATCAGTAGGCCACTGTGCCGCCTCTTGTGCATCTTTGTGATGATATCACTGACCGTGGTTTTAGGGTCTTTCTTTACAGCTCTCGTAATGTTCTCTCGTCCACGGCTCTCAATTTCATTGGGCATGCTGCAATTGTTGCTTAGTGCACTACATGTGGTCTCTTTTTTTATTTAGGCTGTTCCAAATGGTTGTACTGGTTATGACCCATTTTCTGTCTGCTTCACAGTTGCCTGTTTTGCAACCCATAGAATTCTTTCCAGCTTGCATGCTGCTCACATCTCTAACTTGTACATATGATGTGTTCAGAGGCAAATCCCAAATCTAAAACGGAGTAAAGACATTTTTTGTGTTTTCTTTTGATGTTTGAACAAAAGCTGTTGTCTTTTGAGTTGTGGATTAGCAACAGACCTCAATACCTGTACTTAGAAAAAAATAGCTTTAATGTTGATCTCTTGTCCAATATTCATCTTTTGAAATCAAGCCCAAATGTTTTCAGTCTCAAGCAAACATAAAGGAATGTGCCTCATTGCTCCAAATCTTTTGGAGGGGAGTGTGTACCTTGTTTACCGGTTGGGACTTTTGTAGATCTGGGGAATTTCTTAAATGTGTCAGTTCATATCCAAATGGACATTTTCACTAACATGTTAAAGTTGCATTTTGATATGGGAACTAAATCTCGACAGAGTGAGCGGGTGGTTGCAACCGAATGAACAATTTCCAAGATTACCGTCATTCTTTTACTATTATATTACAGGTTGATCTATTTTCACAGATTGCGTGTATAGTATGTTGCATAGATTGAAAATATGGCCAATGTCAAGATACAATCAGGAGACTTGCAGCTTTTGATCAAGTGTATAGATGAGATCTTTTGCATTTTCCTCTTGCTGTTAGAGTAAACATGGCTGTCCGGGCCTCCACCTGCTTCAGGGGGCTTGAGAAATGAACTTTTCCTGAAATGTCTGTGACCTTTGGCCATGCCGGAGCAGGAAGGGGCTGCCAGCAGGCAAATGCCCTTCTGTGTGGCCAACTGCCATTTAACCCCATAATTGTTACAAGGCAGCTCCTGGTCGCCCAAAACTTGGTTTCCGGAAATCACTCTTAAGCAATCAAATAAACGCTCATGTGGGGAATTTGCCATGCCCGAGGCTCTCAGATTGGGCCTTTCAAACAGTGATTACAAATTCACTGGTTGGACTTGACACCGTTGAAACCATTAAACAATGAGGCATATCAATATTGATGGATTTTTTTTTTTTTTAGGTGTACAGGCTACATTTTGTTACATGTGTCACTACAGAAAGCAAACTTAAATATACTGGTCAAAAAGCAATAACCCTTCATATTCTAATCGAATCGGCTACAACGGCCCAATCAAAATTTCTCACCTGGGATTTCTCTGGGTACTCCAGCTTCCTCCCACATTCCAAAAACACGGTTCTTGGGTTTACTGGTGACTCTAAATTGTCTGTAGGTGTGAATTTGAGTGTAAGTGGTTGTTTTGTCTGCATGTGATCTGTGATTGGCTGGCAACCAGTCCAGGGTGTACCCCGCCTCTTGCCCAAAGTCAGCTGACCCTCGTGTGGGTAAGTTCTACATAAAAATGCATGAGTGGATGTTAATTTATACTATATACACATATATACATCTATGTATACATCTGTATATTTATAGAACATCACTGCATCGGGTTATCTAATTTCACATCCTCGGAGGGGCAAAATATTCAAAGTAGCTCTCAGTACAATGCATTTAACTTCTCAGCCACTGCAAAAGACCACCACAATAATATACGATTTGGTAAATGATTACCTGTCCGACCAGTGGTGCTTTCATTTGGACGAATAATTAATGGGGGATTATCCATTTAAGTATAAAAGTGTACATGTGAAAATGTGTTGCACATGTGACATTCAAAAAAAAAAAAAAAAAAAAAAAAAGAAGAAAATGTACAACGCAGTGTGATACATTTCTTCACACTAAAATAGAACACTTGAAAACTTCACAAATGAAATATTTTTTGTGATTTTTTTTTTTTTGTTACAATTTTTTTTTAATGAAGATTAATTTGGCAAGTGCGCTCTGTATCACTGCATTTCCGGAATGGGCAAAACACGTTGCTCCGTTAAAACCGCTGTCTCTGATCACGTCCATCAAAAGTAAACATGAATATCCTCATTAAAGCTATTTTGTTTTTATCCCTCTTGTGTTATTTCTCATTAAATTGTGCAATTTGTAATTGTAAATTGTGGCCAGGAAGCAAAAAAAGGAGTTGGCATCATCTTCTTCTTTTTGCCAAACTTTCCTACTGGTGTTGCTCAAATTTTTGATGAGTGTTGAACCACAGCAGGCTGTAGATACAATATCCACTTGAACTTTATCACGTTGCTCTCCAGCACATCAAGCTTTCTGCGTGCTTGGCTGCACTTGGTCATTTTTCCATCCACGCACATTCGGTGTGAGCGGGGCGCCCACCTCCAGACGCGGGCTTAGCGCGTTTCCTCGGCAGCCTCTCTGATAGTCGAGCACTCTGTGATTGCTTCCCAGGATCAGAGCGGCAAGCGGCGCAAGCGGGCAGCTCAGCGCACCTCACATGCTGCGAGATCAAAGGTCATTCGTGGAAGCCTGGGATTAAGAGGGAGGTAAAATTATATTTTATGTCCTCTTGCATTGTTTTTTGATCATCGTATCTGACCCAGTTCAACCTGCAATCTCACAACACCTCAGAGACGCCTGGAAGGTGTTAGTTTAACAAGAGGGGGCTCCAGAGTGAGGTTGGCTAATGTTGTGAAACAACAGACAGATTCCACGCAACCTTGAGCAGCGAGTTTGGAGGGAGCTCTAAAGAGACTCCAAGGTCACTCAATGTGGGAACTGTTGCAGTCTCCTGGGTCAGACGGAAATAGTGTCCCAAAATCAAAGGCGGCTCATGAGTGATACGTTCTCTGAGGTCACATCTATTTAGTTCTGCTCGCGGAACGGATCACGTACACTAAAAGGTCTGGAACAGAAGGGGGTCAGTGATGACGGCTGCCGTATTGCCAATCTTCAGCGAAGTTATGATGCCACTTCAGCTCAACCGGTTTATAGTCCATATTTCATGACATTTGTATTTTTCCCCAGGCAGTACTTTTTTTCCCCTGCTATTATTTTAATGCACGTTGCACAGTGCGAAATTGACAAAGAACACGCTGTATTATATTAATGTCAGAATGTGCTCAAACAAATACACAGTGAAAGTGTGGCATTGATTTAATGTTGCAATTTCAAGGTTATTGTAATAAATGTCATGGTATTTTTCCATAAAAATGAATACAGCAAACATTAAAAAAATGTTTGTGTGCTCTAATTATTAACCTACAAAGATATCACCCTTTGGGTCCTATTGATCCCTTAGGGCATGTTTGTTTGTAAGGGGGTAAATATTTTCTTGTTTAATGTGTTCAGGTAGGAGAATTAGGTTGTTTAACAAATGCTGAATTGCTTAGAATTTATTTTTCACAACCACATGACAAAAAAACAATGGTGAGACCTGATGGCTGAATAATAAAACTATTTAAGTGTATTACTTAATCCTCAATAATGAAACATAACAAAAGGACAATCTGAAACGTGATTTCACGTCATGTGGCGAAGCATTTTTAAGCAAGTTGCTCAGAATGTGTTTATGGTTACACTTTATTCAAACTGTGAGTTTTGGTTATATTACAATTTGTTGTACTTCATTAAAAAAAATTAGTTCACATTGAATATTGTACCACATAATACCTGATAAGTATTCAACATTAAATGTTATAAAATAATAACTACCATGTTTATGTGATTCAAATGAAATATTGTTTTAAGGTCAGGTAAGAGAATGTAAGGCATGATATGCAGAATATTTCATAAGTATGCCTTCTTGTATTTATGTGTTTTAATATGTTTCATTCACATTTCAAATATTGAGACTTTGGGGATATTAATATATGCAATAATGACTCACAAAATTTACAGTGGATCACTTTTTGCAACTCTTATCCCTCAAACCCTCTGAAATGTAATAATATTAACCATGAATAAACTATCTTGTTCTCGAAATAGACACAATGGAAACAGTATGTTGCCTTTCTTTTTTTGACCTTATAAGAAAATATAACACATATTCAGTGATTAGATGTACCGGGAGACATATGGCAATGAGATCATCTTGTTGTTCGGCTCACATGCAGGGGGGTTTTAGCTGTTCCTCAAATGTAGCGTATAATAGAGTAAGTCGGGATGAAGACTGGATGACAGGACCTTGTGTGTGTCCAGGGACTGGAGACACTGCCCTCCATGTGATTCAAAATGTTCCGTCAGAGAGGGAGAGGACTATTAAGTGGTGTGCTATTTACACATCATAAGCCAGTCTATTATATTGACATCTAGACAACCCAGTCCACCACTGTTCTGCGCACGCCACGGCCCAGCTCTCTCTGTTTGCTCTCAACACCGGCATGCTGATTGGGTGATTTTTTTTTTTTTTTGATATGACATTCCAACGGCGGACTATGCGCAAGATCTTTCCATCTGAAATAGTCCGAAAGCATTCATTACCCACAGAGAAATGAGACAAAAGGTCAAGAAAGCAGTATGACAGGGTGGAGCTCTGTGAAGTGGAGGTGGGCTTTACAATCCAATTGGGGATTAAGTTATCTCTTATATCTCTTACTTACAATAAATCCACACGTCTCCATCAGAAATGTCTTGTTTAAACTGTGGAGGAGCATGAAGCAAATGTTTGACTTTATTTAAAATTCATTGTTCAGTATTATATTGCCGACTGGGGTGAGGCCTGAGATTGCAAAGGTGAGTGGACAGGCTGTATATATTTTTTTTTATTTTGATCCAGAAATTGTTTAATTTCCATCGAGTTGTTGTCCTCTTCACCAATCTGCCATTTACCCATGGCATTGGAATATTTGACATCCTATAATGGGATTGCATCCAAAGTAATTCCTGTAACTACTGTTGACATAGGTGCCCCAAGTAAAATAAATCGATTTTGCCCATTGATGTAAATGAACTCTGTGTGAACTGTTCAAAGAATTTATGCATGTAATGGATAATTTATTCTCTTTATCCGGCTCATACTTATGACTAAAATCTTTAATACTTTCATTTCAATGTGATTTCAATAATACGCAAACAATCATGCGAGAGTGGCTGCCTTTCCAGCAGCTCCTATATTTTGTTGTTCTAATTCTTCCTTTCATAACTTTGCTGCTGTGAATTGGGAATTTCTCCATTGCGAGACTAATAAAGGTTTTCTTATCTTTTCCCATCTTCTCTTGAAACAATTAATAACAGCCACACCTCCAACACCAAATCATAAAGAACATAAGGTTATCACAAAAGCTTTGTATGAAGAAAAAAAAAACGGCTATAATAATTAATGTGTATACCTCTATAATAGAAACATTGCTATTGGCGGGCATGAGTAAATTTGCATTTATTGAGGTCAAGATGAAATTCCAGACAACACAACACACATTGCGTCACATTCACGCATGATCTGCGTCACATTAAATCATTTCTAAATAATGAGAAACACTTTTTGTTAAATTTATGCTCGGTAGTTTACAGCACCTGGATTGGGTTACAATCCAGGAGAAGTCAGATGTAGATACAGTAGGCCTACAGTATATCAATATCAAGTTTAATGGAGTTTAATGAAACCGTTTTTCATGTGTGTCCTTTTTAATGTGATAACTTTAACGACTGAGTCATTCACAAACGGGGTTTGCATAAAAAAAAGGGAAAAAACGGAGTAAAAATACTTTGCGGGAATGAGACATTAAATTAGCTTGAGAAATATTTGAATTGGAAAAGACACAGATCGTACGGATGATAGGGATCTGTGAAAAAATTGGCAGACAATTTCCTCTCCACACCTCTCCCGTTAAACAGCGCCCAACTGAAGTTGGGGGGAGGCGGAGGGGGGTAGCCCCAGTGGGAGAGCCTCTCTGTGGTTACGATACTCCATCTAGTGGCTGCTTTGGGTTAAAGGCTGGGGGTCAGCAACCCAGGGAATTGTACAGACAGACAGACAGGCAGATAGATAGATAGATAGATAGATAGATAGATAGATAGATAGATAGATAGATAGATAGATAGATAGATAGATAGATAGATAGATAGATAGATAGATAGACAGATAGAGATAGCCTCGCTCTAAGTGTTGACATGTTTGAAGAAAGTGACTGTGAAATTAAAAGAAAACAGCAACGTAATTGGGTTCGGTTTGATTATGTTTTGAAGACGTCATTAAGAGAAGCTACAATCGTGTGTGAAATTGCAATAGCATTTGTATTGAATTTGATTGAGGGGGTAGAAGAGGTTTGTGGAGGTGTTGAGACTGCGGCAGCACATGGTTTTGTGTTACAGGCATACGAAGGCAGAAGAATGTGTGAAAGCAATGCCCTCTGGATCCCCTCGTTTCACAACACTATTATCCAATTGAAAACTGATCTTCACTACTCCCATTGTGTGCCTCTCTCAAAGAATAAATGCCCTAAAATTGATCTCAGGTCTCTGAAGTGGGTCTTTGGCGCACCAGTTTACAGATGGAACCATTTTATTCACTTTTGGAGGCAATTTACAAACATGCAAAACGGACTGCCCCACTCCACAACCTGCGAGTTCCACCTGTTTCATAATCTTGTTGGAGGGAGATTTTCTTGCCTACAGAGAGGCGGGTGAAAAAGCTGGGACGACGTCAGTGTTTTAACAATTGAACTCGGTTGCAGTGATCATGTCATGCAAAAAGGAGCAGCATTTGCTAATGTAGTGTGGCTCCTGCTGTCAGCAGTCCAGCACTTAAGAAACACCATTCAGACTGCATCATGCACTGCAAAGAATCTTGTGTGTGCATTCAGAATTTTACATGAATATGAGGTAAGACGTATCCAAAACATCAATTCAACTAAAAATTGTAATTCGGAGGCTTTTGGCTAAACATGAAAGTGGAGGGCTGGAATACTGAACAAGACAGTCAATTTGATAATTTTTTTAACACACACTCCCTTTTAGGTGTACCTCTGGGTTTTATATTGAGTCACATATTGTTTATTTCTAAATACACTAATATTGGCTCACGTCATTTTGAGAAACTTTATCTTGTAAACAAACATACTACACCAAGTTTATGACATGACAAGTTGCAGTAAGCACTACCATATATCCACATTCTTAGGGTATTCTTGTTTTATTTCCGCCGTTTTTAACTGAAGTATAACCACAATTCCACTGATGGCCTGCAAAGGTACTGCTGCTACTACGACTATGACTACTAAAAAATGCCATCATTTGAATAGTATGGTTTATAATCCTCAGATGTTGCAACATATTTACAGAACGGCCCTAATCAGCCCATAAACACCATTTCAATTGCTCATTGAATGGGTGATGCAATCCATGATGCCAAAGCTCTCTCTTCAGTAGATTGTCTTAATGGGCCTGAAAGCACTTGTGCAAATAAACAAGCTGTAAGAGTGGAGGAAAAAAAAAAAGAATCCAATAGACTGCGCATCAATCCAGCGGGGACCCACATTTCCAACTGGTGCCTTTTACTTTATTAATCCCACACATCGTCATTTCGAGGGTCCCTGAAAAGGACTTATAAATTACTTCTAATAGGCTCCAAATCAAGCAGCAATTAAAACTGCATTAACCTTAATGAAACTGAAAAATTGAGACCCCAATTTACTGGAGTTGTGTTTGCACAAGCGTAGCTTTCAATAATATATGACGCAATGGGCGATGTGGGATGAGCACCTCCTCTAATGTGAACCTCCTGCTTGTGTGTGTGTGTGTGTGTGTGTGTGTGTGTGTGTGTGTGTGTGTGTGTGTGTGTGCCTGAGTATGAGCGTTATCATTATAGGTCTTGTTAGAGGTTAACTTAGCAACATTGGGGCGTCTTTAGTACAGCCGATGAGCCCGAGCCACAACGTGCCAATCAGTGTCACAGGTGTTCATAATAGTCTGTCTAATTGCTTCATTATTGGCGTGGAGGCCTGAGCCCCCCACCCCGTCCGCCACATCTGGATTTCGGGAAGCCTGGCACAGCAGAGAAGCCTCTCTTGCGTTTTAACATGTATGTACATGTTGCTGTGATTTCCCAGGAGCGCTGCACTTATTTGTACGCTGATTCTGACTCAAACGCCTCTAATGGAAATTCCCAAAGCTGGAATTTGTGTGTGTGTGTGTGTGTGTGTGTGTGGCTGGGGTGGGGGGGGGGTTGGGAATTTGTGGCAATTTGTTGACTGAGAGCTCATTTGTTTTGCTGTGACTGAAAATAGGAAAAGAAATGGAAAAGGAAAAAAAAAACCCAACAAAAATCAATGATTGTTCTTGCAAAGTAGAGGCAGTGGTGGCCAAAGCACACACTCCTTACATTTCTGCTAAAAAGTATAATTTCTTTACTTAAGTACAGTGGTGCCTTGACTTTTGAGTTTAATTCGTTCCATGATCAAGCTCGGAACTCAATCTACTCATACATCAAATTCATTTTCCCCATTAAAATTACAGTGGTCCCCTGAATCTTCAAAAATCATTTCTTCAACGAGTTTTGTTTCATCTATTCACTTTTTTCCCCTTCAGGCCCAAACCTTGTCTAATATAAAAATTGACATCAGTCACTGGAGTTGGATTAACTTGGCCATACAGCAGCTCCTTGTTGAAAAGTTCACCTTACCAGTATGCCTTTTTCAGAATAGGCAGAGAATTTTTCCACACCAGAGCGCCGCTGGTTTTTCAGCCCACGCAAATCACAGCACACTCGCCACACCACAAGTCATTCTTGAAGCCAACAACAATTTTTTTAAGTCCATGAATAAGAATGCTTCTCCAAAAATCTGTTGGATCACTGTCACGAATGGACCCATGCTGGATCTTGTTCGTACTTCCATGTCACTTCTGTCCGCATTTTTTTCCATCTTACCCATCTCATCACGTTGTCATTTACAGCGATGGAAAAAGTAATGTCTGCTTTGACAGAGTAAGGAGTAGAAAGTACAAATACAGTATCTATTTTCTAATGGAGTAAAAAGGAAAAAAGCAAAAGTACAGATGCATCCCTGAAAGCTCAACGGCACAGTAACGACGTATTTGTACTTCTTTGCTTCCCAACACCGAGTACATGTAGGCTTGTTCCTTTGTGTTGAGTGCGCTGTGACTTGCATGGCTTTAACACCCTTGAGATTGCCCACAAGAGACTCGCTGTCCATGTCAATCAAGCCTTTCCTCAGTGAGAACAACCTGGGAGGGGATGCGGTGATTATTTATGATGAAAGCAAATTAAGTCACCAGAGGTGATTCGTTTTATGTCACGCGACATGAATGAAATGACTTTTGAAAAAAAAAAAAAAATACTGACGTGGCTGTCAGATAGGTCAGTGTATAATGGCCACAATATTTCCATGAGGCCCATAAAATTAGGTCACTGGTGTTCATAACAATTTCCAGCAAGCGCCAAAAGGTCTTCACTCCATCGATCAGATAAGCTTTCAGGAGACCCTGTGAAACGGTGCAATCGAGGACTGAGACTCAACCTCAAATCTCCAGCCACCTCACGGCCACCCACACAGGTTATGTATCCATGCTCACATCAAGCCCGGGCCTGCGCGCGCCAATTAATTTGGAGCCATATGGATTTCAACTGTGACTTTTGGCAGCTGTTCGGCCAACCCACCGCTCAATTTGGAACACCAGGGAGTCTCGGTGTCACCTTTTGGGAATTTAGCGGATTCCTGTCCGATTTCGGTCGTCAGACTTCATCAGGAGGATTGTTTGTTTCCCCAATGGGGAAATCATGGCCCAATAGGACTGTTATTTATGCTCCAAAGTGATTGCAGTCATTCATAGGAGTCTCGAGGCTGGCTTGTAAAACCCACTCGAATTTTTCCAGTGTAGATCTATTTTCTCTGATCATTCTGTGCATTCTCGTATTGAACAACAAATGAGTGTGGTGGTACAGTTCATTCCCACTCCTGTCAGAGGAATGGGCTTGTCTTGACTTGATTCTACCTGACAAGTGAGTCGGTCATCGGTCCTCGGAGACCTTGTTGAGTTTTCACGTGGAAACATAACATGCGATTCTTTGTGTCCCTCAGATGTTTACATCTCGCACAGATGATTCTTTGTGATTGCGCACCCAGCCAAATCCATTTAATGACATCATTACAAATGACATCACGGGTATGAAAACTTTTTTTTTACTCTCCCAGCAGTTTGGGAGGACGCGAACATTAGAGCGAAGGACGACAACCCCCAATGACTACTAACAATGTGAATCCATTCAAAGCAGGAGTGTCAAACTCATTTTTGACACGGTCCACATTTTAGTTACCGTTTTCCATGCAGGGCCGTTATGACTGAAACCATATAAAAAAGTCAATAATAACGGTTTATTCAACTATTGTTTAAGTTACTGTAATGAGGGGTTTGGTAACAAGAAAATGCTTACAGTATCACTCTTATTTATTACAATGAGAATTTGAAATTTTGGTAGCGATTTTAGCAATCATCATAAAAGTTGCCATCTTTGATTTGCTTTCGCGGACCACATAAATTAATGTGGTGTGCCAGATCTGGCCCCTGGGCCTTGAGTTTGACACATGTGATTTAAAGGCATTGTCTGGGTGTTTAATATTTAAGTGCTGAAATATTGCACGATTTTTGGAGCTTGTGCACCGGACTTGGCAGCAAAACAACAGCCATGGGATGTACTTTATTTTGTCAAAGCAATTAAATGCCTACTTGATCATTTCCCTGGTAAAATGTGGTAAACAATTTAAAAGAGGACTCCATGACTAAACCTCTCCTCGGGACTGGTAAAAACCTCGTGAGGGGGCCCACAAAAAAAAAAAAAAAAAAGAAAAAAAGAAAAAATAGCCAAACTCTTAATCTAGAATGCTAACATTGGGGAGGAAACAGTTCCCAAACAAGCATTCTATTTATGCTTCCCTCCAATTATTAGTTTTAATTTATGTAACCCCACTTCCTCCCACAGTTTAATTAATGACGCTTGTTATCAGCTGTGTTTAAGAGGTAATGGACAATGCTGAATTTTGAGTGTTTACTGCGTTTGCGAAAAATCCTTCTTTACTCCTTTGTAATGGGCTGCCAGCAAACAAGAGATTAACAGTGTTTGTCACTCTTCCTGCAGCTGTGCTATAATGCAAAGCAAGGAGGGGAATGGGGAGGGGTGGAAATGGCATTAAGCGCATAACTTTGAAATGGTGACTTGAAATAGCTACCGTGGTCAGAAGAATTGGCATGCCCCTCCAACACCTAATCCACGCTATAATTCCTGATCTAATTAGAGGAAGGCTCAGCGTTAGGCATGCCATAAAAGAATAAAGAGCGCAGACCACGTGGCTACGTGAAGGGAAGATGGAGGCAGTGAGTCAGAAATAAATAGAAAACCAATACATGCACAGTGCGGTAAACTGAAGAAATAAAGATGCACGGGCAAATCGCAACATAGCGCGCTCTCAAAGAAATATGTAAAGTCAGCGTTTAAGATCAATTTAGTAACAGAGTGTTTGTTTATGTACATTTATGAGTCTGTCCGTTTATCAACACACATCACCTAACATTGGTTGGTTCATTCCCATTTACGCAATCAGTTCACATGCGAAAATCTGGCTAGGCACATGTAAACTAAAATCTGTCTGTGACATTCACAATAAATATAGATACTGTACACAATATCCGTATTGTGTACAGTATCTATATTTATGTTGATTTGCCCATTCACATATAAATGTAATGGAAAGTGATTTTTCAGTCAGACTTCCCGAGAAATTAATAACAGATTTTTGGTCTGTGTTGTATTTTTGGCATCTTTCAACCCGTAAACCGAAGTAGAGTTGACAAAAGCTGCATTAAAGCATCCATTTTCCATGCGGCTTATCCTGCTCAGGGTTGCGGAGAGCTCGAGCCTATCCCAGCTGACTTCAGGCAAAAGGCGAAATACAGCCTGGATTGGGTGCCGCTCAATCATAGGGTCCAAAAAAAAAAAAAAAAAAGGATTGACAACCTTCCACGCTCACATTCGCACCATCGCTGAGTGAGAATTGAACCCTCGCTTGCATACACAGACTTGGCAAAAGTTAGTCACACTTGAACTGACACCTTACGTTTTCTGATTCATCTGTATATCATGGAGTCATTATGGCAGACACGAGGTTGTGTTAGCAGCTCTGCAGCGCTGGGAAAATCTTGTAGATACAACACCAGACATGATCGGTCCCAAACCGAGGCGCGTTTCATCGTGCAGCATGAACTCAAATATTCACGCGAGACTTTCCAAAATCAAATGGTGAGATAAAGCAACTCCCTTGAGTTGTCAGATGAAAGTAAAAAAAATAAAAATAAATAAGTTTCACTGCACATCACCAAACATTGCCAATCCAGATACAGTCGAGCCACAGACGGCGCTAATGGAGGATTAAGCTGCTAAATAGCCACGCCTCCTCAGTGCAGAGCTCTAATGCAGTCTGAGGTCTGAGTTACATTCATGGGGATGTCAGTAAACTCCCATGTGATGTATCTTTGTGGGTTAAGAAATGAAATACACTGATTTAAAAGGAAGATAGATGTGCTTACCAAGGTCAAGGAGGCTCCCCAGCGTAATTACAAGCCTACCAAACACAAAGGGCATTGTTATTGGACAAGTATAAAGCTGCACATTACCAGAGCAACACAGCCGTTTCTATCAGCCGGCACTAGCTGGGGAAGACAAAGGGTGGGCATCAATTTAGCCGACTTATCTAAAGTCTCTAATTACTTGGTTTATTTGATAAACAGAACAAGGCGAGTCCTTAAATGATTCCGCAAGATCCAAAGGGGATTAATTCCGCACTCCTTGGAAAAACAAGTCACTGGTAGAATCCTGATTTTCACTCTTTAATCAGGCATTAATTAGGAGCAATAGGGGGACCAGTTCGACTTGGCATTTGGTGTGATTGCTGGAGAAATAAAAAGCCTGTATTAGCTTCTCCAGAGGAGGAAGTGAGCGCGCCAGGCTAAAACAAAGATGACACAACAGAATAGCAGCGAGTATGAGTTTCCCAGCTTTGGGGCGATGTGCTTTTTAAGTCTGCTGCATTCAGAGCATCTTGTTCACAGCTCCTGGCTCATATATTTTCCTCATTACAAGAAATACAATGATGATTGACTAACTGCTTACATAAGGCGTGTTCATTAATCACCTGACTGAACAAAAAAAATAAATATTTGAGGAAAATTGAGAGAGAACTAATGTTCACGCCGGCCTCTATGCCCCCCGACCCCCAAAAAAGACTGCTGGCTGAGAAAAGCTGGCCCCTCACTTCCGACCTCAGGTTAGGCAGACCGCCCGTTGAATTTAAGCATATCATTAAGCGGAGAAAAAGAAATTAACGGGGATTCCCATGATTCATTGTTACTCGGCGTTCTATACCTGAGAGGCCTTTAAGTGTCAGGTTCTGAACCGAACCGAATCATGTTTCGGATTCCAGAAATGCACGCTCAGACAAATTGCGACAACAAAAATATTTATTACAGAAAAGCGCACCAACAAAGTACAAACTGAAATCGCTGGTCACAAGGAGCCAGAAAAAAAAAACAATGCATAAAACAAAAAGTGCTTACAAAGATAAGGTACAGGTAAGAACAATAAAGAGAGTGCATTTATTAAAAAAAAAAAAAAAGCCCTTAAGACATTTATCATATTTTACAAACATACTTACACATGCTTACCACGTTCAAAGTGCTTGTCAGAAAATGAATTGAGGATAAACATGATAGCTAAATATCCGAAGTGCACAAAATGTGGCCACAAATTTATGCAGGCAATGGTCTCTGAATGTTAAGGCGGTTACCATTTGTCAAGCACACCTGTCAAAATCAGGTTTTTAACCTAATAAAAAAGCAAGTCTGACCTGATATACAAGACACACACAAAATGTCGGATGAAGACAAAATGCTGAGCATTTCCTGTCAGGTGTTAATGTGGATCCATGCTCCTGTTTAGTGCTTGAGCCACCAGAGGATGCCTTGAAGGCCCTGACTTCACGCCACCAGGTTCAGGTGTGTTTAAAAAAACAAAAAACGATGTTCTGAGATAAAAGACTGGATGTGATACTAGATTCGAGAAGGACCGTTTATGTTTGAATGTTTTTTTTTTTAATCATTTCTCAAAACACAGAATGTTTAACATTAAAATCCCATCATCAACGACAACAAAGCACCTTACTCGCAATTTGTCAGCGCACATCGCACCCTCAGCGGTTCCAAAACAATGAACAAAATGGCCCGTAAACTGTGTTTTGCAACCATTATGCTCTCAGTCTGTTGTCTTATTTTGCGAGCTTGAATAAAGAGGTAGCGTCTCAAGCAATCTTAGCTTTGTTTGTTTTAGCTAATTGCTACTTGTCCTAGCATCCTGCCGGCCCAGATGATGCATGAAAATTACCATTCCCCTGCTTCAATCAAAGCTGAGAGAAGAAATCCGAGGACAGTGGGACCACAGGAGAACAGATGGGTTAAGGATGGAGGCGAGTGAGCCAGGAACTCTGAGGCGCAGAGCTCCCTCCGTGCATGACAAGAAAGGGCACTGTCTCTGATTAATTAAGGAGACTTGGTAATCAGTTTAATAAGGCTGAAGTTGACGGTGAGAGGTCCCCTTTGGCTGACGAATGCCAAGTGTAACTGTGTTCAGAGCCTCACTTTCCTCCAAGTAAACACGCTGTCTCTATTCACATAAATAGGTTCATTTTCTCTGTGTGTGTGTGTGTGTGTGTGTGTGTGTGTGTGTGTGTGTGTGTGTGTGTGTGTGTGTGTGTGTGTGTGTGTGTGAGAGAGATGGTGGAGAGAAGGGGTAGGCACTCTTTCACCAAATTGCATGAATACCCAACATCAGCACTTAAGTCATGCCCAACAATGGAACAGAGAATTGCAGACAAATTCATGATTTTTTTTCACCATATGAGAGCTAATTAAATTGAGGCCGTTTTGAAATGAATATAGTGCGAGGTACTCACTAGACCTACACACACAAAGAGTCTATAATTTAGTGATTGAATTCCGGCGTGATAGCGTTCAGCTTTTTTACCATAGTGAGCTATGCAGATGGTCAGGGGTCCTTTTCATTCTTTTTCTTCCTTAATGGCAAATCTCATTATGGTAGTTATCACCGGATAGGGAATAAGACGTCGACAAAGGGCTAAAAATCGGCACAGTATTTGCCTGCCCGTGAGCATGATACTTTGGTGGGTCAAATCATGGTGAAAACTCCATTTCCCTCGCCGTTGGTTGATTTGTGAGCAACCCAGTGGTTAACACGTCTACTTTGCACTTCTGAAATTCGGGGTCCGAACATTCCTGCGTGGAATTTGTGTGTTCTCCTTGTGCTCATGTGAATATTCTCTGGGAATTCTGATGTCCTGCCACAACCCCAAAACACAGACACTGAATTAATTGAAGAATGAATTGTCCACACTATGGATGTGGATGTAAGCGTGAATGAAGTCGACCCGTATTCTCTGACTGACTGGCGACCAGTGCAGCTGTACGCCGCCTCTCAGCCAAATTCAACTGGGGGTTCAGTTTACTAGTGGGGCCGGTGGTATAGAAAAGTGATGGCTTGCTGGATGGATGGTGAGTTTGTCTTCTGGGTTGGTTAGTTCCAGTATTTTGTAGGATGATATCAGTTTCCATGAAACAGGTGCAAAGCAAGAACCCATTCAAATTTTGGTGCGAAATAAAATTTGGATTGAGGAATGTCTTTGCTCGAGCGAATGTTTGCTTTCAGTGGAACCGCTGAGTGCCCTTCCAGTTCATCTTGTTCAAGTTAAACTGGCAATTACATTACTTAAACTATAATTGAACTGTAGTGGTTTCTAAATATTCACATGGCCGTTGAGAAGGAGGCCAGACTGATTCATGGTTAGATGTGGGCAATGGGTATAATAATACAACTAACAATTATGCCAAAACTTGGAGAAAAAATTTTGATACTGAAGACACCAGAGCAGAATACAGAAAAGTTAATTACTCACGCCAACAGCTGTATTGAAACCTGCTTTTCTACCATATGTGAACATTAGACAGTCCGTTCCTTAATTAATAAGCAGCGTTAAGGAAATGACAAAATTAATCATTTTGTTTTGTTTTTAATAGGGAAAGGAACCATAATAGGTGACTCACATGGGTCAAAATGATAATGAGTGGAAATGGTGAGAAAAATACCCACAAAAAAAATCTCAATGAGCGCGCTATAAAGGGTTACAATTAAAAAAAAAAAAAAAAGATTACTAATCTGGTAACAGTTGTGAAATGTACCTTGCTTTTAGCAAAATAGAATGGAACAGATGTAAACATGTCTTTGATAAACAATAACGATTCTCCTCAGATATGTTCGGATGTTTTGAAAGAAGGAGTGCCTGGTCATTTTACTGGGCAAACAGATTTGCTCAAACACTGTACACAAGTTTCTTAAGTAAAAGGCGGTTTAAAGGACAGTGAAACACTAGCTTCGCCCACTATGGACGAGTCTATTCCAGGTGACTTTGGGCAAGAGGCGGCGTCCACCCCGGAACAGTCGCCTGCCCATTACAGTGAATGGTCATTTCTAGTTAAGAATAAGACAACCACTTTAGAAATATTTTTGAAAAGGAATATGTAGCAAAAGGGACAGTTTGTCAAAAAGCACGACTGAATCGAATACGACCCCAAAGGTTTTCCACACGTTTGTAGCTTCAACAAGCAGTCAGAGACAACAATTAATACCGCACTTCAGTATTCAACACATTCAAGGAAAGCGATTTATGATTTGAATGTGGGCTGACTTCACTAATCCCTCCCTTCCCTTGAGCCTCGGACCAAAGCTGCACCCTCACTGACGTGCATAAGCGCGATTCTCAAACATATGCCTCCATGGTAGCAGGTGATTATGGATGTGCATAGTCGTCGTGATAAACACATGTCTAGCTTCATTAAATAATGCTAGCAATACTAGCAATACTAAGCTAGCATTAGCATTGTAAAGCCCGTATATCGCCAAGCGGCAAGGTTTGCATGTGTGTGCGCACGTTGCGAATGATGTTCGTTCAATGTTGCAAATAGTTGCAAAGACGTTCGCCAGACATTTTTCTTGTCGCCACAGAATTTTGAACATGTTCAAAAGTGGTTCTTTCCGACAAAAAAAAAATGTTCTGAGGCCATTAAAATTGTTGGCGAACGTCTTTGCGACTGCGACCTTGAGTGAGCCCTGATGGAAAAACAGCATTCACTAGCTGCGTCCAGATTTGCAAACCTTTTCCACTCAGCGAGATACAAGACAACATCAGCCAAGGATGCTACATTGCTAGCTTGATTGACACCTGATCGGTCACGCTTTCTGTCTCTGATTGGATGATTTTCTTTGGATGCAGTTGTTTCTGAAAAATCAAATGAGAGGTACAGTGCTAGATGGGGCCACACAGGGCAGAGTTTTTTTCCCCCAGATCTTTTTATTCATGTACTACTGTAAGTTCATGACAGTTTTAAAAAGATGGTCAATTCTCCTTATTGAATCCAACTGATGTTTTTTTGTTTGTTTGTTTTTAAAGTCAAATTATGACACTGCTTGCATGTTATTTTCACATTCTGTTTTGGTCCTGATGTACAACTTAAACATACTATAGTTATGGCCCAGATGACTTAGCGTGGCGCGAAAGTCATGTCTGAGCAGTTTCTGTCTAAAGTAAACTCAGAGGACTCAGTCTGAGATAAGAGAGCGCCACATAATGCGTCGATTTTAATGACGGTCCACCATCCCAAAGCTGAGACAGTGAAGTGGTGGTGATGGAACACAGACGTAATTTTAAGCAGTGCTAAGTGGTCTATTGTCATTTAAATGATGAATTATACTTGGCAGTGGTTTTAGCATCACTTTTACAAAGCGCTGCCATTGTTTGTGTCGACACAAGGTTCTGTGTCTGAAAGAAGGGAATTACTTGGAAGAGTTTGGAGCTCCTTGGGGCTTGCACACAAATTAGTTCCTCGCTCAACTGGCCTGAGAGTCAGACAAGCCTCGATCAAGCAACGCAAGAGCTTAACCAAGGACCACAGTGCCACTGTTGTCATGTCCGCTAAGAATTACCGGTATCAAAACAGAAATAACGAGTTTCTTCCGCCTTTTAATTAGGGCGCCACCGTATAATTGCCGGCTAAACAGTAGGCAAGTGTTCTTCATTTTGGAACTCAGCAACACATTACCACATGAGCTAGACTTTCCAGGGATGAATCAAGGAAATGTAACACCTGCAAATGTTCTCTTTGGCACTCATATACAAATACATTACAAGTAGCTCCATGAACAAAAAAAGCACAGAAACGAATAACTCTAATGGATGCCTCTTAAAATGTAACTGAAAAAAATCCAAATGTTACTTTTTGGACTCACTTTGCATATCTTGACTCTCTCTTCCAATGTCAAGGCTAAGGGGGAAACAATGAGAAAAGGCATCATGAAAACATGGAGGGAACCGAAACATGGCATTGGCACATACCAAACCACAGCCCCGTACTAAACTGTCCACCTAAAGCAGGGGTGTCAAAACTCATTTTTGTCGCCGGCCACTTTGGATTTAGGTATCGGAAGGCCATTATGACAGTCAGACCATAAAAAAAATGTTTAATCGTCTCATCGCGTTATTACTTGTACACAACAAATTAATGGATTATGAGTTTTGAAATCAGTTAAGTCAACGACAATAGTTTGTCCAAGTGAGTGTCACTAAATCACCATAATGCAAAATCTCAACATTATTTATTAGACATTACAATTTGACATTTCGGTACAGATTTTAACAAGGATCATTCAAGTTGACATCCGATTTTTTTCTCAGGGGGCCACATAAAATGACATAGCGGGCCGGATCTGCCCCGTGGGGCTTTCGTTTGACACCTGTGACTTAAAGTGTCGCTTAACGTTCTACAAATTTGGGGGCCAAGATGTGTTGGTGATGCGCACAACGATGAAACAATCCAAGAAAGGTTGGGCCAGAGGACTATTTTCAGCATTGTGGCACTTCTTAAGATGTGATTACCTCTGTTGGGACTGTTAAATGGTTCTATAAGGAAAATGAAATATTTATTAACTTCTTTAATAATTCATTCAGAAGAATGGCAATATGTGGTTTGGGCATAGAAGATCAACGCATAATGAGTGCATGCTCAGCGTATTTGGTCATTGAAGTGTTTTTAGTCCATGATAGCAAAGGAAAGAATTAATTAAAAGTTCCTTTTGATTTCTTTCATTCCTTAAGTTAAACGAAAGGATAAAATGGATGCTTCCCAAGCAATTTCCACTAAAGGCCATCGAGAGGACGTATAAGTAACCACAGCGTAAACTATAGTTTTTTTTTTTTTAATTATAGATCAAGTACATGTTTAGGGAAGCGAATCATACTTTGTTCTGTACTTCCCCATTTCAATTTTGAGCCTTAATTTTACTTTACCACGCCTCAGTCAAACTGCAGAATGAATTGATGTTTTTATATGGAGTCAAGCCATGATAGAAAATATCTCTGGGGCTCTCCAGATGTTGCATCAAAACTAGTCGGAATTTTTTTTTTTTTACCACTGAGGTACAGTAGAAGTGTTTACCATAGCACCAGGCATATTGTTCATACAAAAGACTGTCAAACTCATTTGCTCACGGCACAGAGCTCCCTTTTGGCTTTCACATGAAGCAACCCCTTTCTGTAATTATCAATTGTGACAGCCGTAATTACTGGAAGACTGCTGCACTGCATGAATGACATGGCTTTTGTGTTATAATTCTGTGCATCTTGACAAACATAACCCATTAAACAACCCCGTGGCCTTTTTCCCGAGCAGTGATTACGCTAATTAAACCTGCAAAACATTTGAGAGCTGCAGACGTGCCAGAATTAAACAGGTCATTAAATCAACTGAGTATGTCAACATCCACACAGCTTGTCACTCCTCCGATACGCTATCACCAGAAAAAGGAAACTAATGTGTTGTATGACATGCAAATTTTACCTGAAGAACAAACCATATTGACACAGTTACAGATATTCTGGAATATCATTGCTGCTACTGTACCTGGTTCTGCCGCTCCATGCATGTCTTGACTGCCAGCATCTTACGCCCTTGCTGTGATATGCCGCACCGTCTCTGGGGCTTCTTTTTTCAGCCTCCAATGAGGGTCCTGTCTGATATGGTAAACCCGGGGCTCTAATGATCTTGTTTTTATGGTCTTGTGCTTCTATGATTATTGCCTCTATGCTGTCTTTCAATCCAGGCTTTTCCAACCATTGGTATGTTTTCTCAATGTCAGCCACTTCTTCAATTTGTCAGGACTAATGGAAGGGGAACCGCTGCTTGAGTCCACCAACGAGTTATGTGTGACCTGGTGTGTTGCCCAGGTGACTCCTATCAGTCTAATCAGCATCATTTATCAGCTGCTTGACAAACAATATGCCTGTATACCATACCATACCATTTTCTATCGCTTATCCAGAATCGGTCCGCGGACGCAGCAGCTTTAGCAGGGAAGCTCACTATTCCCTCTCCCCAGCCACATCTTCCAACTCTTCCAGAGGGATTCCAAGGCGTTCCCAGGCCAGTCAGGAGACATTAGTCTCTCCAGTGTGTCCTGGGTCGTCCTCTGGGCCTCCTCCCAGTAGGACATGCCCGAAACACCTCACCAAGGAAGACAAGGAGGCATCCTAATCAGATGCCCGAGCCACCTCATCTGGCACCTCTCAATGTGGAGAATTAGCGGCTTGACTCTTGAGTCCCTCCCGGATGAGCGAGCTTCTTACCCTATCTTTAAGGGACAGCCTGGACACCCTGTGGAGGAAACACTTTTTGGCCGCTTGTGTACGAAAGAAAGAGTGTCCGCAGCTACCGTGGGCTGATTTTGCTTCCGCTATCTCTGTGGGATGGGGTGAGCGCAGCAGCCCCTCAAAATGAGCAATTTGCTCCTCAAATGAAGTGGTTGATTAGCAAAATTGCTAACTCACAGAAGAAAAAGTTATTTTGAGCCTTTTGAAGTCAAAAGTCTCCCAACCTCTCTACTCCTGCTGTACATATTTCATTTCTTGAAAGTTTTCACAAGACGCGAACATTTTCCGCTTCCACGTTTGCGTTCCACTTTGTGTGAGGTGTTTGGAGAACCAACAATATCTTTGCGATCTTCCCTATGCGCTAATCCTATTCTACCTGCTGATAGCAGCAAGCGATAGTGCCGATGTCTTATTATCACCAACATATGTTCCCCTTTCATACCAGAGAAGCCTCCCAACCATTTAATGGGATTGTTGTTGTTTTCTTTTCCTCCTCTCCCTTTACACCCGCTCCGCACAACAAACACTTTTCCTCGAAGACGTTCGACATGTGCCCAGGGAATTTGTCTCCGTGTTCCCCAACAAATCAGCCTAGGTCAGGGGCTAAGATTGGCCTCCAGTTACAGACTATTGAAAACAGCTCCTCCACATGACAAGGGGGGAAAGTGGATTTTCCAGCTTAAAAGCAGAATCATCTCTGCTCAAGGCATTATCTTGTGTTCAAAGAGATTAATAACAGGCGATGCTATGGATAGGGTGGCGCGCCATTCTTAAATCAGCCCTCCTCATATTCACTGACAACATACTGCTTTGAATACTATCTGGCTAGCTTTGATGAAAAAAAAACATGTCATTTATGAACAAATAGGAACAATTTGGACTTTTGTTGGTTGATTCTTCTTTCGGTGAAATGAGACGGTGAAGTGCTAAAATATGATTTGGATCTCGAGAAACGATAGGTTAGTAAATTTATCTTGGAGCGTTACAGTGAAGTCCTGCTATATTGCAGGTCATTGTTTGCAACCCACTCTGTCACCGATTTGTAAGGACAGCAATCTGTTTTTACATGTTCTGTTTTTATGTGTTTATGCTCCGCTTGCATCTTGTTCGTGGCCACTCTTCCCTCGGAATGAGACAATCTTCGGAGGAAGACATGGCTGGACATTGTTGTAAGCAAACTGTAGGTGATGGCGCAAACCGCGATTGTGATTACCCCGCAAAATGAGTTTGACACCCCTGCTTTAGCTGATGCAACTTTTACTACAGTTGATTAGTATTTGCCATGATCGTTTTATAAAATCCAACTGGGAAACTGCAGGGGAAGTCTGAGGAAAAAAAAATCCTCTGCCGAGAGAGCTTTTTGTGATCTCTGCAGTAAATTACTCGGTTGTGATATCCAAAGTCATCCAGAACTTTTGAAGGCTGGAAAATTCAGCTTCTTCACTTCTCAGTCAAGATGTTTTTCATTGCAGTCATCAAAGCGAAGAAATCCCATGTTGTATTTTATGAGTTTGGACTCACGTCTCATTACCGAGATAATTAATAGTTTAATTAGCACACATTCTAGGCAATTTACAGCATCGTACCCACATACAAAATTCACAGGATTCACTTGAATGCGAAAATCGCTTCTGCATAATTCTGTTCATGAGACCTGACGTACCACAATGGCCACCAAACGACTGATGTTTTGTTCATAACCTCGCATACTGGTTCGGCCAACATAATGGCCAAAATATGTTGAAGACCAATAACGTCAGTGAATGAATTTTATTTCTTGTTCCCTTAACGCAAGCAATTATTTCCCACGTTTGGAAAAATAACTACATGAGCATTCTGAATACAAGCGATCATCCTTCCGAAGCTGTTTAGAATTAACGGTTGCAAGAATGGGGAATGATCATTTAGAAGCGGCTTTATAGGCAAAAAGCAGAAACAAAGATCAAAGTCACAATTTTTGACTGGTTAACACGCTGAAGAGCGCTCATTGCACAAAGAGCGCCGAGTGGATGCTTCAAGAAACGCGCGCCTGTTGTTCAGATACAGAAACAATGGTATGTCTCGCAGCATGGGAGACGGCCAACAGCAAAGCAAAGCCTCCGTTTCATGTCTCTTGTGCACTCCCCCCACAGCCCCCCACTCAGCCGTTCTCTCAACTTCCAGTTTATGTTAGCTAACAACAATTTACAGCAAGCAAATTTCATTTTCTTCACACAAATCCTATCGCACATTATCCTGTACATTGCATTAGGGGCCTAATCTTTCCTTTCTCTTCCCCGGGAGAAGAAAGGAGCGCCTTCATGATTAACCCACTTTACAGCAATAAATAAACGCATCATCCAGTAATGTACAGCAGATTTAATTTGAAGGCCAGAACCGCTCAAATCACCGAAGTGTAATGGAAAACTAACACAATGCAGACTCCAATGGACGCCTAGGGAATTAATTTGAATGGGATTTTTTTTTTTCCTCGCTTTTAGATGGATTTTCTATTCCGCCCTCAACCAACACACAGTCTTGCGGGTGTTAATTCTTTTAAATGTGCAAAAAATAAAACTAAATCATATAAGTTTCCATAAGAAACAGTTTTATTCACTTAACATTAAAAAAAAAAAAAATCTTTTGACTTCTCTTGGTCACATGTAACCCATGTTGCTTTTGGTTTCCCAGCGTTTTTTTGCCTCGAACCTGAAAAACAAACAAACAAACAACAATGCATTACTGTAAACTTGACACACACATTCAAACTGTCAGCTTTCATCTCATAATGACGAATGATTCAAAGTATCCGGACTTCGGCAACTCCATTTTAACTGTACTTGACACCATGAAAGATGGGATGGCAGACACAAACATGAGGACAGAGACGTCGTACCCCCAAGCTATTTGCCTCTTCTTTTTCTTCGCTGCCCTCAAAGCGTCCTCTTCCTGTTTGCGCTGCACAAAGTCACGGCAATCAGTGGCTTTGGCGATTTTCACAGCAAGCTATTTAGAGAGAGAGGAGAAGTCCAATAGAAAATGGAAATCAGTCTGAGGCATAAAATAAAAACTGTCTGACTGATGCGTCAGGGTGCTTTCTTGTCACGGTCTCTGCTGCCTCCTCCACACCACAGCGGGGTTCAGCATCCAACACAGCATTTGAGGGCTAAGCAATTAATCACATTTAAATCGATACTGCAATGAAATAGGATGTGTGTGTACGTGTGTGTGTGTGTGTGTGTGTG